>NC_043710.1:3870952-3880946 GCF_006229205.1 Suricata suricatta
CCCACCCACCCATCCACCCACCCATCCACCCATCCATCTACCCATCCACCCATCCATCTACCCATCCATCCACCTTTCCATCCACCCATCCACCCATCCACACACCCATCCACCCATCCATCCACCCATCCATCTACCCATCCACCCATCCATCTACCCACCCATCCACCTACCCATCTATCCATCCATCCATCTACCCATCCACCCATCTACCCATCCACCCATCCATTCACCCATCCATTCATTTGTCCATCTGCCCATCCATCCATCCGTCCATCATCCGCTTACCCACCCACCCACTCCGTCATCAGTTAGTCATCCAGCTAACACGTCTGAGGCCCCTGTGATGAGGGAGGTGCAGGTTGCAGGAGTCTGTTGAGAAGAGAAGCCTGCCTTCCCTGCCCCGCACCAGGCTGTGCACACTGGGTCCTGCTCCTTGTTTTGTTTTCCCCCTTCGTCCTTTCTTCTCGCACAAAAGAGTATTTGGTGCTTGCTGCCTGTCCTACCAGAAAGTGGGGCCCCCCTGGCCAGAGCTTGGTCTAAAGTTCCTATCACTGCTGAGTTCCAGTACCTGGAGCAATCCCGGCACATCAGAGGTGCTCAGTCCCTATTTGCCCAGTGAATGAATGAACGAATGAATGAACACAGGTCAGACCAGAGCTGGATGCAGATCTTCGGAAAGCCGTCCTTGCTAAAAGGATTAGGGTGACTTCCTCCTGTGTCATGGCAAAGATAGATACTTCACTGAAATAAGTGTAAGAAAACGCATCAAAGTTCTGATTTTTCCTTTGATGACTATCTGCTGCTTTCTGTGACACAGAAAATACAACACGTGTGTGTGCGCGCGCGTGTGCACACACACACACACACACATTTTTCTTCTCTTTGTGACCCTGCCTTGCTGGCACCTGAAGCTGCGCACTCCTGGTGGTAACCCTAGGAAGCCAGCGAGCCCGTCAGTCCACCTGGGGAGGCCCCTTTGGAAGGGGGGGTCAGGATGGGGGTGCTGGTGTGGCAGGTGGGGGGCTCACATGTGATCAAGGCCGGTGACGGAGCCGCCGCTCGGCTGGGAGGGGCAGACGGAAGTGAGCCGGGGAGGCTCAGAACAGGTCCCAGGGGAGGAGAGAACCTGGGGCTGGGTTGACTCACAGGTCACAGGAGGAGAAGGCTCCCGGGAGGGGAAGATGGGGCCGCCGTGAAATGCAGCAGAAAGTTCCAGCAGGGTGGGACCTAGGGAAGGAGGCCGACATAGTTTGCCAAGTGGCCTGCGCTGGTCCAGGGGGCTGGTGGGTCACCATGGCCGCGGGGGAGCTTGGAGAGGACTCCGGCGGGAGGTGGAGGAGGCGGCGCGCTGGGGCCCACTAGGGCCTCACATTCCACTGTCACTTCCTTGTTAGCTTGTTGCCTGACGGGAGCAGGTGCTCAATAGATGCTCAAAGGTGCACCCGCCCCTGGGAGAAGTGCTCCCACCCCTGGGAGAAACCTCCACTGACGTGCTCGTCCTCCATTTGTAAATAAGGGGGGCCGCCGGGGACCCGAGGGGGCTAGCTCGGGGCCAAAATCGGGGTGGGTGTCCTTGAACCCCCAGCTGGGTTTCGGAGAATGGAAGCAGATATGCAAGTGCTGTCTGGACCCCAGAATCTTGAAGGGTTTCCTGCTCCTGCTGGTTTTCTCAGCCCTTGATTATTTCCAGTTATTTAGGTCTTTCTTGGGGGAATAAGAAAGTAAGTGAATACATCCGAGCCGGGTGGGTAACAGGGTGTGTGAGTGGAGAGGGGCCGTGCAGACTGCGGGTCTTGTACGGTCGGTCCAGTGGTTCGCCCGGGGGCCTCCGCTGGTCGGGGGCGGGGCCCGTGGGTGTGGTGCCCTCAACCTTCTCCCATCAAGGTGTCCCCCAGCGTTGCGCAGTGACAGAAATCCAGGAGGAGGCTGTGGGCCAAAGGAGGCCTGAGCAGCCGTCTCCAGGTCCCTGCCCTCCGAGAGGTTTAACCTCGGTGGCCTGGGAAGCGAGCCCGTGCCGAGGAGAGACCCCTCCTGTGTCACCTTCATACCCTGAGACGCTCTGCACCGAATGTCAGCCCTTAAAGAGGCCTCTGGTTCTCCCGCACGGTCACGAGTACCAGGCAGGATCTTCAGAAAGTTAAAAACACGACTCTCAAGCACAAAGTGTGGGAGGGTCAAAGATTCCCGTTTATCAGTGAGGGGCCCAGCCGACGGCACAGCAGTTCAAGAGATGAGGGCTCTCGGGGCGCCTGGGTGGCCCCGCCGGCTAGGCGGCCGACCCTTGGTTTCGGCTCAAGTCTGACCTCACGGTTGGGGAGTCCAGCCCCGCATCGGGCTCGGCGCTGACATCTCAGAGCCTGCTTGGGACTCTCTCTCTCTCTTTCCCTCCCTCTCTGCCCCTCCTTCCACTTGTGTCTCTCTCAAAAAAATAAACTTATAAAAAAATAGAAGCTTGGAAGTTTCGGCTCCTCCCACTCAGAGAGCAGAGAGGGGCTGGAAACAGAATTAATGCTCCCACTTTCCTACATGGGGAAGCCTCCAAATGTCCCCATCGTAAGGGCCGGGGAGCACATCCACACTTGAGGGGGGCGCACCCCGACGGCATGGAGACCGAAGCCCTTTCCCGGCCTTGCCGTCTGTGTCTCCTCATCCAGCTGTTGCTCAGGGTCTTTGTCACACCCTTTAATAACCCAGTAAATCTCCAGAAGCGTCTACATGAGTATTTCCCTGAGTTCTGTGAGCCGTTCTAGCAAACTCATCAGACCAGAGGAGGGGGTCTTTGGAACTCCATGGCCACTGGTCAGAGACAGGTGACAACTTACCATCTGAGGCTGGAGGGCAGGGCCATCTTGGGGGACCGAGGCCTTACGCCATGGGACCAGACACTCTCCCCGTAGACCAGGTGAGTGGCGTTCACTGTGGGGACACCCGGCCGGCGTCTGGGAATCATGGGGAGCACCTCCACGCGCTCGGGGACCACAAGTGTCGAAAGGAACATTTTCTTTTTTTTAATTTTTTTAATGTTTTATTTATTTTTGATACAGAGAGAGAGACAGAACATGATAGGGGGAGGGGCAGAGAGAGAAGGAGACCCAGAATCCGAAGCAGGCTCCAGGCTCTGAACGGTCAGCACAGAGCCTGACGCGGGGCTCGAACCACGAACGTGAGATCTGACCTGAGCCGAAGTCGAAGGCTTAACCGACTGAGCCACCCAGGCGCCCCAAGAAGGAACGTTTTCTGGTGAGGAATAAAGGCTGCGCTGGGAAGGGACACGCAGCAGGAAGAAGTGGGCTTTCCTCACGCGGGAAGGTAGAAAAAAATTGAGGTTTTCCGGAATAGGAGCAAATCTGGTTAACATCCTACAGGGCAGTGTATCCTTAACTTTGGGGGGTAATTTTTTTTCTACCAACAGAAACTCTGCATTTCTTTCGGACAAAAACCTACCAGTCAACATGTGACTTTGTATAGCCCGGGGCGGGGCCAGACCCGTTGTCCTGGGGAGGACCCACATCCCTGCACCGGCGTGTTAGACAGCGGGCCCGTGAAAGACCGCTCAAACATCCTTTTGCCTTATTTCCAAATTTCAGATGATTTTCTCCTTTTTTTAAATGTTTACTTATTTTTGAGAGAGAGAGAGAGAGAGAAAGAGAGAGCAGAAGTGGGCAAGGGGCCGAGAGAGAGGGAGACACAGAATCCGAAGCAGCTCCAGGCTCTAACCTGTCAGCACAGAGCCCGACGCGGGGCTGGAACCCACACACCGTGAGATCGTGACCTGAGCCGAGGTCGGCCGCTCAACTGACTGAGCCGTCCAAGTGCCCCAGATCTTTTTTTTAATCTGTCGGAGTCAGCAGTTTGTAAATGGACTCTGGAAGGTCCAAGACTGCAATTATTTACCCCTGTTTGTGTGCGTGCGTTTTTCTGGGGGAAAGGTCGTGGTTGTCACAGGATTTGCAGTAGTGACCCCCCTCACAAGCATAAAAACTGCTCCCCACCTCCTCCCTCCAAAGGGGAGCATTTGCTTCTGGACCCAGAGTGCCCCGCTGATGCGCCCAGCTGCCTGTCCAGGCCCCTGCTGACAGGTGCTCCCGGAGGGTCACCCCTTCCCCCACTTTGAGGTCCCAGCGCCGACTTCAAGGAGACCCACTGAGCTGTCGCCTGCTTTGTGCCCAGCACGGCTCTGGCCTTCCCAGGAAGCTCAGGGCCTGGCCCCAGCACGCACCCTCCCAGCGGGCCGGGCTGGTGGGGGCCTCGGAGATGACTGGGGTGTGATATCGTAATGGTCGCCCTTGAACTGTTCTGACCTCCTTATTTTATTTTATTTTTAATTTGTTTTTAGTGTTTTTATTTTTGAGAGACAAAGAGAGACAGCATGAGCAGGGGAGGGGCAGAGAGAGAGGGAGAAATGGAATCGGAAGCAGGCTCCAGGCTCTGAGCCGTCAGCACAGAGCCCAATGCGGGGCTCGAACCCACAAACGTGAGATCATGACCTGAGCCGAAGCCGGACGCTTAACTGACTGAGTCCCCCAGGCGCCCCCATTCTGACCTCTTTAGAGCTTATTTACTTATTTTGAGAGAGAGAGAGAGTGCAGGCTCGTGCTTGTGAGCAGGGGAGGGGCAGACAGAGAGGGAGACGGAGAGACTCCCACGCAGGCCCTGTGCTGTCTGCGCAGAGCCCGACATGGGGTTCGAGCCCACGTGAGATCGTGCCCTGAGCTGAGACCAGGAGAGGAACACTCAACCCACTGAGCCACCCAGGCGTCCCCTGACCCTTTTCAAAAAGGCTGTGGGGCGCCTGGGTGGCTCAGTCAGTTGAGCGTCCGATTTCAGCTCAGGTCATGATCTCATGGTTCGTGGTTTCGAGCCCCACGTCGGGATCTGTCCTGACAGCTCGGAGCCTGGAGCCTGTCTTCAGATTCTTTGTCTCTCTCTCTCTCTCTGACCCTCCCCTGCTTGCGCTGTGTCTCTCTGTCTCTCAAAAATAAATAAAAACATTAAAAAATTAAAAAGGCTTAGCGAGTTTCCACATGCATTTGAAATCAACCTGTAGGGATCAAAACGTGCAACTCTTTTTGCCCTAGACTGGCAATACATCAGGTCTTGGACTTTGTGACAAAATCTGTCGAAAGAGGACTGGCTGGCCATCGTGGCTGCATTTCTGATTAATAAACAAGGGACTGAGTTATTCATTCATTGTGTCTTACTGTTTATGAACAAAAGCTTTTAAAATATAGGCTCCAAAGAGGGAACGCAGCCATCCTAGCTGACGCTTGAAAGGCACCTGCTGTGTCCTGGGGACGCACGCGCTCTCTGCTCCTCCTGCCATTTGCATGACGCCTCCCCCAGGCAGCTTCTGTTGTTTCCCATTTTGCAGATGCGGAAACTGAGAGGTTAAGATCCTTCACCTGGCAGGTGGCAGAGTCAGGCTTGAACCCAGACTGTCTGGTTCTGGACTTCAAACCCCTAAGCAATTAGAACTCCTGCTTCTCCAAATAAAAAATGGTGACGGTGGGATGGGGGCGCCAGGGGAACTCAGTCAGGTGAGCTTCTGACTTCGGCTCACGTCATGATCTCGCACTTTGTGAGTTCGAGCCCCGTATCAGGCTCTCTGCTTTGGAGCCCGTTTTGGATCCTCTCTCCACCCCCCTACTCGGGCTCACTCTCTCTCTCTCAAATAAATAAATGTTAAAAACACAAAACAAAGAAACAGTGGTGGGAAGGCTTTTCATTAGTGCCCTGGCCCCAGTCCTCACTATGCAGGTGAGGAAACTGAGGCCCAGATAGGGGAGTAAGGTGTCCACGCAGCCAGGCCACAGCTTCTCTTCTTTAATGTGAGGCCTTCCCAGGAAGGCAAACCCCTTCCCACCTGCCGTGTGCCCTCACTGGGCGCGTGGGGGTGGGTGCTGGGTACTTGGAGGCTCAGAGGAGACAGAGTGGAGTCTTGCCGTGGATGCGGGGGGGGGGTGGGCAGCTGCAGGGGGGCGGGGAGGAAGGAGGAACCATGGGGTGCCAGTTACCACTCCTGCCCGCGGCTTTGCCCGCTCCCAGGTTGGGGACGCTGTCCGCACTGCTCTCCCTGCCGCTCCCCTGCACCAGCCCGCCCATCCTCTCCCCTCGAAGGCTGCTCTCTCCCCAGGTGATCCCAGGGGCTCAAATTTGCCAGCTCCTCACTCCTCCGGATGGCCTCGCCCTTAACCACCGAGGGTCAGTGCCCCACTGCCCCCTAAATCTTTTTTAATTTTTAATTCTTAAAATCGAGGTGAGGTAGCGAAGGAGCGTAAGGCGCCTAACCGTAGGCTTGCAGAGCCGTGCATCCACACGACCCCGCAAGCCCCCACCCCCGTGGGCTCCTTCACGGTCCATGCCCATCGCTGCAGTTGATACGCGCCGCTTGGTATAGAAATCATACAGTCTACATGGCATTCTGTGAATGTCTTCGGCTTTCTTTCCCGGAACATAAGATCTGTAAGCTTCACCCCCTGTGTGTGGGCAGCGTATTATTTTTTCTGGTCGCTTATGATTCCCCTATCTGGAGAAACCACAATGTATGTCTTATTCATCCTGTGCTGATGGGCATTTGGATTGTTTCCGGAACGTTGTCGGTCTGAGGGAAGCTCCCGTAAACATTCCCGGGCCGGGGTCTGTGCACCTTCCTTCTTCCCGGTAGGTACTCAAGAGGCAGGATTCCCAGGCCACAGGGTGGACTGTTCATTAAGAATAATTTAAATAAGAACTTAAGCTTCTGTTGCTTTTTTCACTGGCACGTGGAGCTGCCTTGCTGGTTTCCTGGCGTCTGTGTGTCCTCGTTTTGTCCTCCTCGGCCCCCCCACCGGTGACGCTGGCTGAGCAAATATTATTGCCACCTGCCGTGGAACTGTCGCTATTTGCTCACCACCTACAGCCGGTCAAGGGTCAAGTTCAGAGGGGACTCAAAGCTCTGGAGAGGAGAGAGGAGCGCAGAACTCGGAGTTGAGAAAGCTGTTTCCTGTGGGAAGTGAGAGCCGAGTTCCAGAAAACCTCACGTGCTTTTGGATCGGAACTAGCCGGGTTTCTCGCTGGCAGGAGAGCGCGGCTCGGCTGTGCTCTTGGCCCAAGAGAGCCTTCTAGGTTGTGCGTTCCAATCAGTCTGTTCTTTGAGGTTGGATGATGGGATTTTGTGTGTGTGTGTGTGTGTGTGTGTGTGTGTGTGTGTGGAGGGGGGTATGTTTTTATTTTTAAAAGATCTTTTAGAGATCTGTATTCAAGAACTCGTGGGCAAAACAGTAGGATTTCCGGAATTGCTTTAAAGAAATCCAGAGGCAGGGGCAGGGGTACAGGCCAGCCCGGCCCTCGCTTGGTAATTGTTAAAAACTGAGTTTTGGTTACCCGGGACTTTGTTATACTGACCTGGCTAATTTTTTTTAATGTTTTTTAATTTATTTTTGATACAGAGAGAGACAGAGCATGAGAGGGGGAGGGGCAGAGAGAGGAGGAGACACAGAACCGGAAGCAGGCTCCAGGCTCTGAGCTGGCTGTCAGCACAGAGCCTGACGCGGGGCTCGAACCCACCAACATGAGATCTGACCTGAGCTGAAGTCCGAGGCTTAGCCGACTGAGCCCCCCAGGCGCCCCTGACCTGGCTAATTTTTATATGCTTGAATCTTTCCATAAAAAGATAGTTTTTTAGAGGAAAACAAAGGTGGGATTCTTAGTGATAATAAAAACATTACATACATGTTTAAAAAGGTTTCCTCGCAGCCACAGTAGCCAGCTGCTATGGGAGTTTCATTCAACCTGGGAAAGAATTGGAAAAAAACAAAACGACAGAGCTTGAGAAAGACTAGTTTCTGAGGCCAGCTCTGGGATATTTTTGGCCCAAAGGGAACACAGGACCCGACAGGCCGAGAGCTCCCCAGGGGCCTAGTTCTTGGGCTCTTTATGAATAGTGGCTGCCTCGCCGAGGGGCCTGAGGCCTCTGCGCTCCGGCTGAACCTGGTACGGGGCTTGGGCTTCATGTCCAGGCCAAGAGCCCTGGTGCCCCCACAGACCGGTCCTGCCTGTGCCCCCGCCCCCCACCCGCAGGTGGCACGCAGGGCGGGTGCCCTGTCAAGGCCACAGGGTCCTGGGAACACACAGGGCTCGGGCTAATCCCAGAGGGCCCACAACAGCACTTGAGTGAGGAAGAAAGTGACCTTGGGCGGGGACGGGCGGAGGCTGGCTAGGATTCCAGGGAAAGGAGGGAAGGGCATCTGAGGTGAGGGTGACAGTCCGAGGCGCAGACCAGGAAGGTCCAGGTGGCGGATGAGAGAGTAGAGGACGGTGGGGCGGCGAGGCAGGTACTGTGCAGCTGCGCGTTGAGCAGGCTGCCCTGGCCCAGCTCACCTGCCTGCCTGTGCTGGGGAAATCCGGAGCCCGGCAGGGGTGGGGGTAGCGAGTGGTGGTGGGGAGGGGGGAGAGGGAGGGGTGTGTGTGTGTGTGAGGGCCTGGGATCCCTCTCGGGCCAGATGCAAGCCAGTGGCAGGAACTCTCCCAGCTTCCAACTTCAAAGAAATGCGAATTAAAATAAGAGTTGTCTGCACCCTCTCCTTTGGGACTGGCAAGGATGAAAAGAACGGATAATGACAGTGTGGGTGATCTCCCGGGGACCGGGCTCCTCCCCCACGCGTGGGTGGAAGTGGACGTTTAGTAAGCGTTTTTTGAGGGCAGCTCAACAAGTGGCACCAAAACGTCCCCAGACGGTGGCAGGTGCCTGCCCTTTGACCTGGTTGCTCCGCTTCTAGGCATCTGCGGAGAGAAGGCAGAGTGCAGACGGACACACTGACAGGGGTGCAGCCTAATTCGTATCTGCCGTGGTGAAAAGGGGGGTAAATGCCCGTGGGGGTGGGGCGGGCAAAGGAGAAGGTCGTTTCTGTGTCTCCACCGGGAACTCTGTCCAAGACATGGACCAGATGAAAACACAAGTGTTAGAAACGGCACGGATCCCAGGACTTTAGTTAAAGCAGTCTGGAGAATGTGCACCAACGGTTAACTACAGTGGTGGCCTAGCGATGGGGGGCGGGAACAAGAGAGAACTTTCATTTTCTCTTCTAAACCTTTCCGTAGTGACGACCACAAAACAGACCTAAAGATTGAAGCAAGCATGGAGTTTTCATAAAAGAAGTGATGGGTCTTAAGGAGACCCGGGTCTGTTCAAAACACGGGTGCATTTATGGAGCACCTGCTGTATACAGGACCACGGGCTAGGGGCTGGGAAAAGTTCAGGCGAAAATAGAGAAGGGGCAGGGGTGGGGGGAGGGAGGGCAGCTCAGTCCGCACTTCCCTGAACGCCCCGAGGCAGTTGCCAGCGGCCTAGACTCCTGGGATCGGCTGTGACTGCACCCGCCACGTCTCTCCTGCACTCAGTGACCCACATGAGGGGTTCTCGGTCGCTCTGTCCCCAATTCCAGCCATGTCTTTCCTGGGACCAACAGTGCTCTAGGCGCCTGAATAACTAATTCACCAAACCTTACCGAAGCCTCCACGGGACGTATTTCTCTCCCATTTAGACGAGGAGGCTCAGAAAGGTCGCCGGAATTCGCCTTAGCAGTGTGGCTCCGCGAGCCGCGCTGCGTCAGGCTCGCATCAGCCGGCGCTCCGGGGAGAAGGTCCGCCTTGGGGCCTGGGCTCTGGAGTCAGACCCGGGCCCAACGTCGCATCCACGCTCGCAGCTGTGTGATCGTGTGCAAGCTAGTGATCCTTTCTGCAGCCCAGGCGGGGATCAGCTATTTATAGGGGTACTTTGAGGATTATACGGGGCGAAGGCTGCAAAGGGCCAGCATGAGCTGGGCACCGTGCTAAGCGCTCTTACGGGCTTGGTGCACATGAGTTGGCCCATTTTTCAGATGAGAAGACAGAGTCTGCAGGGTGAGGCGTCTCGCCCCGGGGCCCCTCGCCGGCAGAGGCGCGCGCCCGTGCAGCCTCAGTTTCCACACCTGCCGCGTCCCCCAGGCGCCCCGCCGACGCCCCGCCCCGTCCA
>NC_043710.1:3881046-3886088 GCF_006229205.1 Suricata suricatta
GGGGGGGGGGGTTTGACGCGGGCGGAGGCCGCCTGCCGAGCGCAGAGCAGTGAGCCCCCTCCAGCTTCCCTCCTGTCAGGACGGCGGGGTTCGTAGAGGGCTTGAGACGCGAGCGGGTCGGGGACTCCCCACCTCCCGCGGTGGATTGGGTCTGGGGTCTGTGCCGGTCGGTGCGGCAGCGGGAAGGATGCTCAGCCCTTCGGACTTGGCAGGATGCGCTAAGCTGGGCACCGGTAGGGGTACTGGGCTCTTTCCTCGCCTCTTCTCGCTCCCACTTCCCAGGAGCGGGTTGGGTCTGGGGGCACACCCAGAGGTCGGTCGGCCCGCCGGCAGGTACACTGCGCGAGCTGGAAGGATGCTTATTAGTTCTCCCGACTTGGCAAGATGCCTCCGGCCTGGGGCCACCAGGGCCGCCGCTTCCCCTTTCCTCTCATCCCACCCCACTCTTCCGAATGGTCTGGATCTGGGGGTCCGTCCGAGGGTCGAGGAGTCTGCAGGAGGGATGCTCGGCCTTCTGGACTTGGCTAGGTGCCGCCAGCCCCCTTTCGACCCCACCGCATCCCTTTGCCCTCCGGGGGCGGATTGGACCTAGGGGGCCGTCCAGGGGTCGCAGGCTGGTCCCAAGTGGGATCTGGAGGGACGCTCGGCCCGCGGGACCCCGCGGGGCGCAGTCCACCCGGCTTTCTGCGGCCACCCCCGCATTGCAGCCGTCGGGACACGCCCTTGACGCGGGACTCCCCGCGCGGTCTGGGCGCCCGTCATGAGCGAGCCAGGGGCGCCCGGCCGGGGTCCCCGCTGGTGAGCGCCCCCCCCCATGCCCCGGGGGTGGCGCAGGGTGCGGGGCAGGTGGGCGCAGAGTCTGCCAAGGTCGCGCGGGGATGGGGGATGGGGTGGGGGAGGGGCGTCACGTGACCTGGCCTGGGCGCTCTTGGCCTGCCTGCCCGGACCGCGCGGTCGGCGTGGCTGAGCCACGCGGGGTCCCCGGTCCCGATGGAGGCAGCTCTAACTTCAGTCCCTAGGCCAGTCAACGGCCAATTCCTTTCATTTTGTTCGGAAAAGCCGTGGGTCAGCATCTTTATAATGTAAATTGGTGGTTGGTTTTCGACCTGACTTTTCTTTTTTAACACCAAGAGTTAAAGATTCCCAGTAATTAACCAGATTCACTCTGGAACAGACTTCGTATTCCCAACTCAGGACTGGCTTTCGGTTCTTTTGTGCTCCCTGTGTAGTTCAAATACTTAAGGGCAGATTTTTGTAGGAAACTGGTGACTCTGTAAGGTACCGGACAAAACCCGTTTAACCTTCTGAAAAGTGTATTTTGTTACACCATTTTCTTGCAGAGGAGTCGGGTTTCTGGTCATTCCAGATAGTCAAGCATGCTTATTTCCTTCTGAACTCAAAACAAAGTGATTAAAAAATGGCCGAACACACCGGTCTTTCATTTATGCCAGCAAACATTACCACCCCCCCCCAAAGTATTTCGGGTGACGCGTGGAGAGTGTGGCGTAAATATGAGGACATTAATGCTGATGATCGCGCTGGTCGTTGAGGCGAGGCTGTTATCTGATTGTAAGTCGTCTGGGGTCGTCGTGTCTGACGGGAACTGAATGCAACCCTCAGTGTTTGGGGTGGTTCTGCCTCTGTGCGTCCGGGGGCTCCTTTTCGCATACAAACGACCGGTTTCCTTCCGGTGAAGCGTTTCTAGACCCGACCTTGCACACTGAACTCCCATCTGTTGAAATCAAACAGAGAAAAAAGGGAGTGCACATACTTTGTACCACAGGGGCAGAAATTGGCATCGTGCACAGGCAGAAATAACCTTTCGAGTTTGCACTGAAAACAAGTGACCAAAGCCAGGGGCGAAGGGAAGAAACCTGACGTCCCTGCTGCTGCCGCCCTTGGCCCGACCTCAGACCAGCGGGAATCTAGCGGTCAGGCGTGGGCCCCTGGGGAGTCTTGGGGCAGGGCCCGCGCTTATGCAACCCTGGCCCCGCGTGCCCATTCATAGAAACAGTTACTTTTTCCTGGGGCTCTGCATTGAGCCCCTTCCTGCAGCGCTTCGGCCGGCGGGGACGCGGTGCTGCGGCTTGGGCGTGGGATGGCCGAGGGCGCACCAAGCCCTCAACTGTCCCCAGAGCTGGCCTAGCAGGGCACGGCCTTCCCACGGAGAGGCGCTTCGTGTCAGCCGGGGGAGGAGGGTGGCAGCGCCGGCGACGCGAGCCAGCTCGCTCCGGAAGGTCTCCGCGAGCCGGGCGGGTGGAACAGGATCTGAGCGCCCGGGACGCGCCGGCCCGGGGGCGGGGCTCGCGGTAACCTTTCCCCTACTTTTCGCAGCCGTCACGTGACGCGCCGAGGGGGCGGGGCGGGGCCCTCGAGGACGATTCCAGCTGAGCAATTAGCGACGGGGCCGGGCTCCCTGCGCGGCTGGGAAGGTGGGAGGCGGAAACGCGCACGCTCTGGCCCGGAGCTGCTTTCTGCACTTTGATCGGGCGCAGCCTTTCCTTTATTGGAGAGAAGGGTTAGTCATTGGTGGCTGTCACCGGCCGGCCAGAGCTCTGGGGCTGGTGGAAGCCCGACCTTCCAATTCCGGAAGAACTTAGTGTCTGGAAGAAGGAAATAAAATTGGCACGTTTCGAGTGTGTTTCAGAGATTCTCTGTGACTTGCTTTAATGAGGCCTCTGTTGTCTTCCAGTGGCTTGAGCCGCTCCCGAGCTTTTCCTGCGAGGAGTTTTCTGTTTGATGCGGTGCAAAATGGAGGGGGGGGGTGTGCACGTGGGAACATTAACGCAGATCTGGCCTCGGGCACTCAGGTCCCCTCTCCGGAAGCCACCACCCTAACAGCCTCCGGGAGTCTGTAGAAATAGTGTAGGCTGTACAGGGCGTGGTGGTGTGTTTTTTTGTTGTTGTTAATCCATTAATTAACCCAAGTGAGGAATATTTTCTGTTTGTTTATTTCTGACATTGTTAGCTTTTGTGAACTTCACCTTCTACCCCAGGCAAATATTTGGGTGGTCGTTGGGTTCCCAGCAGACCTTGGGCTGGAGCCAGCGGACCTTTTTGATAAGGTGATCCGAAGCCTCGGCTCTCCAGAATGTCCACGTTTAATTTTGTGTGCGTTGTTTTTCTGCCCAGGAATGTTTTTGGAAGTTAATCATTGAAAGAAAGTTTGCAGCTGCACGGGGCTTGCCTCTGAGGTGTGCGGATGAAAACCCAGGGACTGTGAGATCACGACCTGAGCCCAAACCACGCGCCCCCAGTCTAGATTCTTCTTGAGATCTCTAAGCGCCACCTGCTACTTTTGTTTCCAAATTGGCTCTTTATCTCGCCTCCCTCCTCATTTCTGTGAGCCCAGCAGGCGAGAGTATTTGAGCACCCTTTTTCCCCTGGATCACCACAGCCTCTTAGTGTGGTGGGGTCCTTTGGGGCTTAGGAAGTTTGTTGGACGGAAACAACAAGCAGAAGAAACTGTTCCCACAGTCGGGGGCTTCTGGATGGGCGACCCGCCAGCTTGTTACTTCCCACATCAAGGGACCAGTGACCCCCTCCTCCCACCAGGATACTGGCTTCCTCTGGGGTCCCGTGGATCCCCAATGTGTGCACCTCTGTTTGTTACGGTTCCCCGGGTGGGAGATGGGTTCCATGAACTTGGGGGATGTTGAGTTTCTGGGAGATCAAACTAGGGGTTCATTCTCTTTAGAATCCCCTACCCCTGCCCCATTGAAAAGTAATACATGTTTGTTATTTTTAAGTTTATTTTTGAGAGAGCGTGCAAGTGAAGGGGGACAGAAAAGGGGAGGGAGAGAACCCCACCGGGGCAGAGAGCGAGGGGGAGAGAGAATTCCATGAGGACTGCACGCTGATCTTTGGATCCCAGGGCAGGGCTCTGGGTCACCCAATGCAGGGTTCAGGCTCACCCCACTCCCCGACTCAGGGCTTGAACTCACGAACCGTGAGATCATGACCTGAGCCCAAGTCAGATGCTTAACTGACTGAGCCACCCAGGGGCCCCCATGCACGTTTATATTAAAAGCAAACACAAAATAACTATGGCTTGAAGAAATTATCATATGCTATAGCTCACATTTTACTTTTTATGAAAGGCTTCGTCATTTATGAGCTAATGGGTGGATCACTGATTTTCCTAAATGTCGGCATCTCTAGTGCCCTTAAAAAAGACTTAATGTGAAGAGTTTAGGTTTCTTTCTACTTTTTCAAGCCCAGCTGTTGTGCAGCGGGGGGTACGATGAGGTGCATGGAAATGGACCCGGCAGCGCTGGGGCAAGCTAAGTGTCAAAGTTCGATGACGAAGGGGGGGGGGCGGGGGTGTGGAGATCAGAGGCCCCTGGGGGGAGGGGGGCCGTGGAGTGAGGGGAGGGGGGTCTACTGGAAAGGAGGAGGCGAAGCCCACAGTCCGGGGGCACAGGACCGTGGTTGGGAAGGTCCGGCGCGTTCTAACGGCGGGCCCGTCATTCGATGTGGGGGGGTGGATATTCTCATACTTTATATGCCAGGAAACAGGTCTTGTGATAAGACTGTGACATTTGCTCAAGGTCTCTCTCTCTGTCTCTCTTTTACTTACGCGCACACACGCACACACACACACACACACACACACACACACGGCCGAGTACGTGTCACACCTGGCATTTGGATCCAGGTCTGTGTGCTCCGAAGCCTGTGCTGGGCAGGCCGAGGGCCCGGCTGTTAGCATCCGCCCCACCTTCTCCGTGCCCCCCAGGCCCGACCCTGGTCGGCCCTCAGGTTTCCGGGCGTCCGTTTCCTCATCTGTAAAGTGGTGCCTCCGACACCTGTGTTCTTTCTCAAAGCGAGGACCCAGTAGGGGCCGGGTGTGAAGACAGTCCTGAGGGTGTGAAGTGGGTGCAGGTTCCGACCCATCCTAACCGTGGCTGCGGGCAGGTGTTACGGGCAGGCGTGTGCCATCCAGTCCCTGAATTGGAATTTGTGGTTTGACACGTTCAGTTGCACTTCCGGGTGAGGAGCGTGCGTGTGAAGCGCCCCCCGCCCGTGGTTTTAGGAACGCT
>NC_043710.1:3886188-3910673 GCF_006229205.1 Suricata suricatta
GGGGGGGGCAGGTCCTGAGGGCCGTGGGGGGGGGGGCAGGTCCTGAGGGCCATGCGTGGGGGGCCAGGTGCCTGTACAGCGAGTGCAGACAGCGGTCCAGACGTCCTGGGTTTGTTTCGCGAGGATGTGACCCTCCGTGACCTTTCCCTGGTTTTTCTGCACAGGTCACGTTTCTCTGTCTTCACCTGATTGGCCATTACTGGGGTGGGGCCATGTTAGGTGTACATTTACATTTGGTTTATTTTTATTTTTTCAATGTTTTATTTTTTCTTAGAGAGCATGAGCAGGGGAGGGGCAGAGAGGGGGAGACGCCAAATCTGAAGCAGGCTCCAGGCTCCAGGCTCCAGACTGTCAGTGCAGAGCCTGACTCGGGGCTCGAACTCAAAAACCGCAAGGTCACGACCTGAGCCAAAGTTGGACGCTTAACCGACTGAACCACCCAGGCCCCCTGGGTTTATTTTTATTTTTTATTTTTGTTATTTTTTTTTTTTGCATTTGGTTTCTTTTCTTTTTTTTTTTTTTACAGTGCCTCCTTAGGCAGAAGCTCTTGTTTTTTCCAGAGATTTTTTTTTTTAAAGGCGTACTGATTCAGAATTCCCTCTGTAATCTGCTTTGACTCAGCACATTTACTCCATAAATGTGAACGCTATATCTTGATACACTTCACTGCGGTAAGTTGACTGCATGGCCAGTTAATTAACAGAAATATTGAACGCTCAGGGGTGGATTCAAGAGACCACACCTCATTAACGCCCGCTCCTGCACCTTTAGTACAGGAAGCCCCTCACATACGTGAGTGAGTTTTGAGTCCCACATTCTTGCTGCTCAGGTGCCTCCTTCAGGTTAGGGAAATAACCTGTATTTATTTGTTTGCACACTCATCAAGAAAACACAAGCATGCATCACAGAGAGTCTCGCTGCGGGTGAATGTGACCCGGTCCCGGCGGGCAGAGGGGCTGTGTGCCCACACGCAGGTGGAGAGGCGCTCTCCTCTGCCCGCTACTGCCAGTCTCTGCCTGCACCTGACCTCTCGCCCTGATGGTGACTGTAATAGCGGGGACACGAAATGCCGAAGGGGCAAGAAGGACTCTGAGCAACGTCACGAACCTTTTTGGGGCGCCCGGCTGGCTCAGTCCACGGAGCACGCGGCTCTTGATCTTGGGGTTGTGAGTTCGAGCTCTACGTTGAGTGTAGAGATTACTTTAGAAAAAAAAAACTAAAAAAGAAAAAAGGAAAGGCATGAACCTTGCCAAACATGCAGGTCTGGGGAAACCCCTGGCTGATGATGCCCTTCCAGAACCTTCTAGTACCTTCCTTGAAGTGCCGTGGGTAGCAGCACCAAGAGTGGCCATCTCTGTAGTCCTGCTTGGCAGGAACGGCCTTCCGGAGGCCGTCTCGGAGGCAGAAGCGGAACCCTCCGGGCACTGGCTGGCGGCCCGCGGAGAGAGGATGTGCAGCCCCGCTCTGGCCTCGTCCAAGGCATGGCTGCAGAAGGTGCCTGCGGCATCTCCTCTTGAGTTTTCCCGGGGCTGGTGGCCCGAGTGTCCTCTGCTTCCTCCCTGATGAGGGAAGCAGGCTCTCTGCTCCCGTACCCGGCCCGGTGTCCACACCGCGCTGAGCCCGGGGAGACGGGCCGGGCCCTGCGCGCCAGCAAATTGTGCAACCGCAGCGGGGAGCCGTGCGTGCCGGGACTTCCAGCGCGGGCTCCGGTCGCGTTTGTAGTCCCTGTGGTTTTATTGCTGTGGCCGCGTCGTGCTGGTCCCAGTGACCCAGTTGTACGTAGCTTTCGGGATCTCTCAGGGAAGTTTGAATGGAGTGTCTACCTAACCGGGCGGGTAAGCACGCGGGGTGGGGGGTGGGATGTGGGTCTGAACGCCCCCCCCACCCCCGCTCTCTGCTGGCTGTGACCTTGGGCAGGTGTGTGTGTCTTGACCCTCGAGCTTTGGTCTTCTCCCTGGTAGATCCGTGCCATTCCGTGGCTCCAGCGAGAATTAAACGGATAACTCAGCTAAATGTGTGTCACGGTGTCCAGCCTGTGCCACACAGGTTGGTAGAGGCGTATTTTGCCTTTTCGTTGTTAAGAGCACAAACCTGAGTCTGGCCTCCTGTCTGTCTGTCTTTAGCTAGCTAGCTAGCTACCTACGTCCCTTCCTACCTCCCTTCCTATCTCTGTCTTTATCTGTTGGTTCCAGGGCTCTGTTGAAAGAGCTCTGACAGCACAGGATTAGTTTGGTTGGAAGTTCCTGTCACTAGGCAGGTTTTACGGTCTGTTTATCCTGGAGGTGATCCCGGTGTCTGAGTTTTCCCAGGGGCCTGTTTTGGAAGCGGGCTGAGCACTTTGCGTCCGGCTGACCTTTCACCTCCTTCCCGCAGCCGCTGCCCTGTCCCAGGACGTGGGGGTGGGGCGGAAGGGGAAGGGGACCTGGGCCTGGGGATGGCCTGGTGTGCGGGTTGGCGGGCCGCTGGCCTCTACGATCACGGCCACAAGGAGTTGATGGAGGAGACAGCAGGGATGGTTGACCGACGGAGCGCAGACTGACTTAGTGGCGGAGATTGGGCGAGTGGCCCTAGCCGAGCCGTCAGAATTAAAACCATCTTACTGACGCTGAAGGGGCTGCTGTGACGTCGTCCCCCCACGTGCTCACGGGGTGTTCGGCGCAGGAGAGCGTCCGTGGTCCTCCGGGGAGCACAGTCTGGAGACGCCCACCGCTTCCGCAGGGAGATCCAATGAAAGACCCGAGCAAGTGCTCTCCGCCAGGCGGCGGATCGCCAAGTGGGCTGGTTGGACCCCTGTTCTCCGGGGGTGTGGACTCCGAGGCAGCCTTGCAGGAAGGGGTTTGGGCTGGGTGTGCAGCGGAGGAGGGGGCAGAGCAGGAGCTGAAGGCGCCCCAGCTGTGAGTGGGGGTTAGGCCCCCCCACCTGCCCCCTCCCTGGTCATGATCGGGGTGGCGGGGCTGGCCCAAGCGGAGGGCCTGGGGGGATGGGCTTGGGATGCTGTAGGATCACCCACATAAGAGGCCAGCACTGGGAATTTATAAAAATTGGGATAAATAGGTCGTCGCTCCTACCAGAGCGCCTTACTCTGGATCTTCGTGTTTTTCTGAGAGCGGATTAGCCTAAGGTGCTTAAGTCTCTGGCGCAGTCCTTGGAGAATCTCTCCCCTCCGGTGGCCTCCATGATTTCCAAAGTAGCACCGCCACATGGTTCCCACGCTCAGTCTGGGGGGAGGGGCAGGTGTGTTCCAGGCCAGGAGGTTGGTGCAAAGCTCGCCATCGGAGGGGCCTCCCGGCGGGCTCTCTCCCACCCGGTGTGGCCAGGGAGGATTTTGGCAGCTCCAGGGAAAGGGAACTGGGCCGAGCGCCCCACAGGATGCCAGACCGAGAGACAGGGCTTCCTGTCTCCAGCGAGTTGGATGAATTTTGCTGCCTTGAGCTGTGACTGCCAGTTTACCACCGAGCTGGTCTGGCACGTGCATGGCGGCGAAAGGTGACCTGACATTGAGACTCCTCCCTGAGGCCCCCGGCACACCTTTGGGGCCTGAGCAGCCGGTGTCCCCAGGTGATTCCTCTGTCACCTGTTCCCCACTGTTCAGATTATTTTTTTAAGTTTATTTATTTTGAGACAGAGAGAAAGGGGGTAGGGGGAGACGAGAGAGGGGGTCCTCCCAAGCAGGCGCCTCACTGTCAGTGAAAGAGCCAGATGCAGGGCTCGAACTCTGCGTTTCGAGATCATGACTTGAGTTGAAATTGAGAATTGGAGGCTTTGACTGAGTCGCCTGGTGCCCCTTTCCTGCTCACATTGCGTGTGTGTGTGTGCGTGTGTGTGCATGTGTGTGCATGTGCGTGTGTGTGTGTTAATGTTTATTCGCTCTTGAGAGAGAGAGAGTGTGAGCAGGGGAGGGTCAGAGAGAGAGGGAGACACAGACTCTGCAGCAGGCTCCAGGCTCTGAGCTGTCAGCACAGAGCCCGACGCGGGGCTCGAACCCACGAACTGCGAGATCATGACCTGAGCCGAAGCCGGTTCCTCAGCCGACTGGGTTAAGAGAACAAATGAATGACAAAGGGGGGGTAAGCTCTCTTCTCATCCGTCTGCGTTTTCTTTTCTTTGCAGCTTGTGTCCCCACCCTTCGCCCCCTTGTCTTTCCTGCCAGTACCCGCATTCTCTTCCCTAGCTGGCTGAGACCTCTGGGCGCAGGTGCCATCCTGTTGAGCAGGTGGGCCCCAGGGGTCATGCCGTGTGAGCCTGTGAGCTCTGTCCCCGGGGAGGTCCCCTCTCTCCGCCCAGGTAGATAGGGGCTCAGGCGGGGATGGTATGGGGTGGGGGAGGGAACAGCGTACCTTTCCAAATCAGCAGGGGCTGGTGCTTGTCCCCAGTGGAGGGGTGAGAGTGAGCGAGGGCACTCCAGCCTGAGTGTGTGTCCGGGCCTGGCGGGCTGGGGTGGGGTTCTGGTAGGGGAAACGGTGGCGAGGGTGTGGGATGACAGTGGCAGATGGTAGGGAAAGCCCCAGGCAGGGCCCTGTGCGGGGTGACTCCTGGGGCACAGAGGGGCTGGAAGAGGAAGCAGGGACCTCCCCCACTCCCAGCTTTGAATCCTGCGAGGGGTGAGGAGGGATAGCAGGTAAGAGTCTGCATGCCCGGTCACCTGATCAAGGAGGAAGAGGCCAGCAGGTGGAGACAGACTGTCTAGTTGTGCATCGTGGCTGGCACATAGCAGAGGCCCCCCAGGAGGCAGGGAGGGGGTGCTCACCAGGCCCCCGGGGCCCCGCTGGGCTGCGGTCCTTCCCCGCCGTCCTGGAAGATTGAAGGGTCACGGAGAAGAGCTGTCCAGTTAAGTGGCCGGGATCCAGACGTAGGCCTGGGCTGCCAGCTGGCCTGGGGCCTGCCCCTTACAGGGTGGTGGGGTTCCCGGCTGCGCTGAGAGTGGCAGGATAGGGGCAGGGACCGGAGAGTGGGAGACCGGGCAGGGTCAGGTCGACTTGGCAGAAACTACTATTCCAGGCAGGGGGCGCACAGGTATTGTTCTGCGCTTGCCTGTGTTTGGAGCATCTCCCGATTTAAAACGCTCCGGACGGGAGACGATCTTGCTGTGTATTACAGTCAAGTTCGCCGGGGCTCTTTTGGGGTCCTCCTCATAATTCCCGATCATCCCTGAGTCGGTTCATGGCTCGCCTCCTTCCACCCAGGGCGGCGGTCTCTCCGCCCCCCACCCCCGGCCTCCGGCGCGGCGCAGCCTTCGGGAATGCGGGAGCCGTGCCTTCCTCAGGTTGTCCAGCCCCGGCTCTGGGGGAGACTCGGTGGTGAGGGAGGCAGGGCAGGCGGCAGGCTGCGCCCATGGCCACCTGGGTGCGAGGGGAGGGTGTGCCCGGCCTGCGGCTCCTGCCAGGGCGCAGCCGGCCAGGGGGCGGCGATCCGACAGGTGGCCTTGGTGATCCTCCGTTGTTGTTCGAGGTGTGGTCTGTGGGTCGGGCATATTCCCGGGTTCCGGACGCTGGAATGCACAGGCCGGCTTGGGGGGGGGCGCAGAAACCCTGTAACGGGCCCCTCCTGACTTGACTTTGACTCTGTGTGGGTCACGGGGCCCGGCTGTGGCTCTGCTGGCTCATGTGGGCGACGGGCGAGCTGTGCCCAGAAGGCCGGCGCTGACACCACTCGAAGCGTCGTGGGCGCTTTGAAAGTCGGTCTCTGAGTGTGACAGGTGGCGCTGGGCGCCATGGACAGGGGGTTTGTTTCATTGACCGTATTTTCAGAAACGATTAGAGAAGAGAGACCGGCATCACACACGCCGATATGGCCACTGCCCGACCTCAGTTCCCACACGCAGCCGGTTCATAACTCTGTCCATCTGTGCCCTCCGCCCTCGGGGATCTTGAAGGAGACCCTAGACTTGAACTTGTACTGAAATATTTCAGCATATTTGTCCCGAGTTTTAGGGATAGTTCTTCGTAAAGGATAGCAGCTCTTTAAATTCTTTTATGTCTTTATTTCATTTTGAGAGAGAGAGAAGAGACACAGAGAGCGAGCAAGGGGGAGGGGCAGAGAGAGAGCGAGACGGACACACAGAATCTGAAGCAGCTCCAGGCTCTGAGACCGACACAGGGCTTGAATCCATGGACTGTGAAATCATGACCTGAGCCAAAGTCAGAGGCCTTTTAACCGACTGAGCCACCCAGGCGCTCTGATAGCAGCTCTTTAAAAAAAAAAAAACAGTATCGTATGACACCTAAAAATATTTAAGAGCAGTTCCCAGATGCTGGGAGCTGACAGTTGTTCGAAGGATTGAGTTCTCGGTGAGTGAGACGCTGGAGTTCTGTATTTGAGGAGAGAAGGTTCAGGGGCATGAATGTTGAGTAGATAACATTTCAATTTCATGAGGCAGTGTATATTTTTTTATAACAGCTTTATTGTGGTTTAAGTTAGCACGCGGTCCACACCCCCATCGGAAGTGTGCAGTCAGTGTTGTGAGTCCATTCACTGATCCGTGCAGCCATGAGCGCATTTAACACTGGAACGTTCTCGATATCCCGGAAAGAAGCCGTCTTCCCCACTCAGTCCACCATCTGCCCCCAGCTCTAGGCGCTCGGTGGGGGGGGGGGGGACAGAGGATCTGAAGCAGACTCTGTGCTCTGACAGCACAGAGCCCGACACGGGGTTAGAACTCACGAACTTCGAGATCATGACCTGAGCCGAAGTCAGACTCTTGACTGACTGACCCACGCAGGAGGCCCCCATAAGTGGGTTTAAACTTTACAGTTTTCTGGGGCGCCCGGGTGGCTCAGTTGGTTAAGCCTCCGACTTCGGCTCAGGTCATGATCTCACAGTCTGTGGTTCGAGCCCCACGTCGGGCTCTGTGCTGACACCTAGCTCAGAGCCTGGAGCCTGCTTCCGGTTCTGTGTCTCCTTCTCTCTCTGCCCCTCCCCCTCTCGTGCTCTGTTTCCCTCTGTATCAAAAACAAATAAAACATTAAAAAAGTTTTTAACTTTATACTTTTCAGTTTTCAGACCTTTATCATCTAGATCACTAGGTCCACTAATTACCGCTGTGGCTCCAAGAGGGAGTTTGGCTCGGGGCCGCACCTCTCTGGGCCACTGCAAAACTAGAAAACAAATTGTCCGTTTTGGGGGGCCCTTAGGACTCTTACACTTGGCTTTTTAGCTTGAAGCAATCAACACACGCAGCTCCTGAGTTAAGTCCCGTGTTCTGACGAGGCCGTGGACGCCTAGAAAGGAGACCCGGGGATTCTCCGCCTCCCCTGCCTCTCCTGGGAGGGAGGTTAGCTCCCGAGCAAACCCCGGGACCCTGTTGGACGGACGGTCTGTCAACACTGTGTTTGTATTCCATCTGCATTAATAATCCATCAGGTCTGGGTAAAGCCCTGGAAGGATCTTACACACCATCGAGAGGCTGACCTTGTTAGCCACGCCTCACGCTCTGCAGAATTCTCTCGGTAATGCCTGCCTCCTGCCGCGAGCCGAGCCTGAAATCTTCGTGGGGAGGGGCTCAGGGTGAGCCATGAGGCCCTGGGAGAAGTCCAGAGATGCTTGGAAAGCTTTTTGAGGAAAGGGCTCAGAGCAGGTTGGACGCCCCCTTCCCCATCCCGAGTTACCTGCCGCAGGGCATTTGCTTGGCGAGCTCGCGGCTTGCAGACGTGGGGCCTGCGTCTCCACCGCTGGCCAGGCCAGGGGAGCTGGCTCCGTGCCCACGCGGTAACACGTCGAAGATCTTGAACCCTTTGCAGACCCACGTTAGGCTCAGGTGACTGCACGTCGGATGCAGTTTTGCCCACTTGCTCTTTTCTTCCATCACCGAAGCCGTCTCAGGTGCTGCATGGTGATACTTCCCAGGGGTGCCTGTCCCAGCCTGTCCCTCTGCCCCCAGCATCCCCCCGACGACATCGGATGTGGCGGGTCCACACACCCGTCCCAACCTGTCCTGTGTCAGCGGGTGGCTCCCGAGAGTGGAGGGGCCAGGGGCCCCTGGGGGCCTCGGACGACTTCCTGGAGTGCGTCTTCCTGCCAGTCCCCGCTGGTGCCCTGGTCACTGGTCGTCCTGCCCCGCCCACAACCCTTACGTCAGCCAGAGTGGACTTCTTGAACCGGAAACAGTAACTTAAAGCCCTTGGGATGCTTTTCTTTTATTCTTAGCATAAAACCCAGCTGCCTTCCATGGCTTCCTGTGGGCATTCCTCTCCAAGGTTAGCTGCCTGCCCTTGACCTGCCCTTGACCTCTACCTAGAGTCCTGTTTTACTTGTAGGCTTGAAAGGCTTGTCCTCCGGCCAGTCCTCCTCCAGGTTCTCCTGTGTCACCCGGGAGGTCCCCTCTGGCACCCCCGCTTCCTTCGGCCTCCCTGTCCGAGCTATGGGGAGGGCGTGGGGAGGGGGCATTTCTGCCAAGGCCTCGATTCTCCCCGTGGCTGGCGCATAGGAAGCCGTCAAGAAACTCCTGCTGAAGGAGCAATTACATGAAAGCTGCCTGCCTTTTGGGGCTTCTCAGGGGGCCGTTTGTTCCAATTAGCTAAGACTAGGCTAGTCCGGGCTTCTGTAACTGGGCGTCTTGGGAAGCGCATTACCTTTTGTTTTTGGTAGGTCCTCTGACCCCACTCTGTAGGCTTAAACAGGTGAGAGTGGAGGAATCTTTTGTGATGAGAAAGCTCACAGTTTCGGGATTTTGTTACAGTTCTTGGTGGCTTGACCCCTCCGTCAGCAGCCCTTCGCTGGTGGGGCGCTCGGGCAGAGCGTCGGAAGAGAACCCGAGGGGCCAGCGGTGCGGGAGGGAGGCCGGGGGGCGTCAGGAATGCCCGAGGAAGACGACGGGCCAGGAGGGAGGCAGCGGAAGACTGGCCCAAAGCCATTGACAGGAGACACACTTCTCTATGTGGGCGCAGGGGAGCCTGCTCACTGGGGATGGGAGGGATGCCCGCCGGTCAGTGTCCAGCCCTCGGGGTGTTGACCCAGGTTGGTTCCGGTCACGGCCTCCGAGGAGGAGGGCCTGGCTCGGGGCACGCACAGACGCCCCCTCCCGAGCACGATGTGCGCCTGGATCTCACGGAGACCGTGTCTCGGGTCGGCAGCCACACGGACACCGAGGTCCCGGTCCCCTGCCTGAAGACCAGGGGTTCAGGGCCATCACGGACTCCTCTGTGGTCCCTCCGGCTTGCTTGTGTGCCGGCCTCTGCGCGGCGGGGCTTGGGGAGTGAGATGGCTGGTTGGGGAAGAGCCCCAGGCTTCCTGAGTCAGCCGGGCGTGGCCTGGGCCCGGCTCCCTGGGCCCGCGGGGCGGGGCGGGGGCGGGGGCGGGGCTGGGGTGTCCGGGTGGGAGGGGGCTCCCCTCCTGCACTCTGCTGACGACCCCCCCCCATGGAGGTGCGGTGGGGGCCGGGGGTCGGCAGGGAACCCCAGAATCGGACCTCTGGATGGAATATTGAGTTTGCTCAGTGGCCAGGGAACACGGAAATGCAGAATGAATCACAGGGCCCTGGAAGGGGTTTTCTAACATCCGGCGGGACGCTGGCCACTTACGCTCTCCCCTCCTCCTCCTAGGGCGACACCGAACATGGCAGAAGCCCACCAGGCCGTGGCCTTCCAGTTCACGGTCACTCCAGATGGGATCGACCTGCGGCTCAGCCACGAGGCCCTGAAGCAGATCTACCTTTCTGGACTTCATTCCTGGAAAAAGAAGTTCATCAGATTCAAGGTTAGCAGATCCCTGTTTAGATCTGACGCGTCGGCATCTGAGAAAAACACCTCTGGGTGCCGTTGAGGGGGGCGCGTGTCGGGTCCGTGATGGGCACGGAACTGGCGTTTCCTTCTTCCTTGTGAAACACTGTCACCGGCTTCCTGAAGGAGTTCTGGAAGGCAGGCAGGGGGATCGGGTGCCCCGGGGGCAGGTGAGTGGGGCTCAGAGAGGGTAAGCGACCTTCGCAGAGAAGCAGAGCAAAGACTCGAATCCGTGTCTCCTGCTCGGAGTCCAGAACCCTTTACAGCTACACCTTGTAGAAAAGGGAAGGTTTCCCGGCCCTAGGAATTGCCGTGAATTTATCTAACAGGCACCTCCCTGATCAAATTAGCCAAACATTGGGGCGCCCGGGGGGCTCAGTCGGTTAAGCATCCGACGTCGGCCCAGGGCGTGATCTTGCAGTTCTCGGGTTCGAGCCCCGCTTCGGGCTCTGTGCTGACAGCTCAGAGCCTGGAGCCTGCTTCGGATTCTGTGTCTCCCTCTCTCTCTGACCCTCTCCCACTCATGCTCTGTCTCTCTCTATCTCAAAAATAAATAAACATTAAAAAAAATTAACCAAACATTGAAATAGGTGCTCGGAAATTCAAAGATCGCTAACTGCAGATGCTCCCAATCCTGTTTCCCTGGAAGAATGGGAATGTAGTCACCGTTTTTAATCGCAAGTCTTGTTTTTCCTTTGTTTGTGAATTCAGTTTGTTTCGAAAATCACAGAAGGCATAAATGCACGTTTGGAAAAAATTCAGACGGGAGGCAAATTTCCCAGGTTCCCTCCCGACCAGGAATGACGGAAATGGATAACTGTATTTATTTTCCAGTTTCCTTTTTGGAGGGTGTAGCACAGAGACGGACTGTTGAGAAAGGGCCAGGAGCCAAAGTAGGTGAGAGCCGTGACCTCAGAGACGGTGGACGGCCTTGGGGACCCGCCCTGCCTGATAGGTGTGGGGGGCCCAGCCAGGGGGCTCCAGGTCCCAGGCCAGCCCTGGCCACACCCGCGGCGGGGAGGGTGCCACCTACAGGGGAAAGCGCGCTCTGCTGCCTGACCTTGCCCAGAGCAGCCCCTTTTTACCCTCAAATCCAGGAAAAGAGAAAGCTGGGTGCAGGGCTGTGGCCATCGGTCACTGCAGCCCAGGGGACGTGTTCTCTGGTCCTAAAGACCTCGTAGGACAGCTGAGGGGGCAAGACCGGTAGGTGCGGAGCTCGAACGGTGCACAGCCGGGCCTGACCGAGGGCTTTGCACCTAGGAGCACATGGCTCCGAGCAAGAGGGGTGGCAGGGGCCTCAGCCCTGCAGTGGGGGGGTGGGGGATGAGCGTCTAGACCCTTCCTGCCTCCATTTTATACTTATTTATTAAAGATGTTTAAACATTTATTTTTGAGAGCAAGAGAGTGTAAGTAGGGAAGTGGCGGAGAGAGGACGACAGAGGATCCAAACCTGGCCCCAAGCTGTCAGAACAAGCCTGACCCGGGGGCTCGAACTCACGGACCGTGAGATCAAGGCCAGGAGCCGAAGTTGGGTGCTTGACCGACTGAGCCACTCAGGCGGCCCCTGCCTCCACTGTGATGTAGTGTAATGTGTGCATTTATTCCCCTCAGAAACATATACTTCAGAGAACAGCAAACGGACTCCCGCTCTGTCTGAAATCTCTTTCCCGTCTTGACAGTGGGGAGTCCGGTGGGACTAGCGGGGGGTGCAGCTGCGTCTTCTACAAGAATTCAGGGAGGCTTTGAGGGCTTTTTAATCCGTTGTCTTGGTCAAAGCAGTCTCTTAGTAAGATGGCTTTAGTAAGACTTTTTTTTATTAGAAATTAAAAAAAACTTTTTTATGATTTTATTTTTGAGAGAGAGACATAGTTCCAGTGGGGGAGGAACAGAGAGAGAGGGAGATACAGATTCGAAGCAGCTCCAGGCTCTGAGCTGCCAGCACAGAGCCCGATGTGGGGCTTGAACCCATGAACCGTGAGATCATGACCTGAGCCGAAGTCGGACACCCATCTGACTGAGCCACCCAGGAGCCCTTTAATTAGAAGTTTTGAAACAAACCCAAAAATAAAGAGAATAAGGAGCCATATACCTTATCTGGTTTCCAAAATTTTGTTTCTATCTGCCACCCCCCCTTCCTGCTACTTTTTCTGGGTTCTTGCTACTTTCAGTGGTGGGGGAGGGTTGGCTTGAAGGATCATTCAGCAGGTTTACAACATGGAGCGAGGTGTCTTGGACGTACTTGGGGGTTGAGCGGTCTCTTGATTCAGGAGCAGCAGGAGGGGGTTTCGGAGCTGGGATCCCGGGGGTAGTGGGATGGGGAGAGGACTTCACGGTTCGCTCAGCAACATCCTTACGTGCGGGTGTGGTAAGAGTCCATCTGGGTGGAAATGGCGGAATCAGTGTTGAGCTAGTGCCTTGGGTGGTTCTCACGGCCTGGGGTCAGGCTCACGGAGTCTGATCCAGGGAGGGATTTAGCTCAGAAGCAGAGGCGCGCAGGGGCTGGAGGCTCTGGGGAAGATTTCCAGCAGTGACAGGGCGGTCACTTAGCCACCAGGTGCTGCAGGTGTCTCCCTCCCGCGGTCCGTCACCCACGCCCGTCACGGCCGGGGGCCCTGGGTTTTGCTCACGGCGCCTGCTCTGTTTCTAGAACGGCATCATCACCGGCGTGTACCCGGCCAGCCCGTCCAGCTGGCTCATCGTGGTGGTGGGGGTGATGTCAACCATGTACGCCAAGATCGACCCCTCGCTGGGAATAATTGCGAAAATCAATCGGACCCTTGACACTACGTGAGTACTCTCTTTGGATGGCGAAGCCTCTAGCGAGTTCGCGAGATTTGTTAGTGATTTTTTTATTATTAAAAATGATTTTATTTTATTTTTTTAATGCTTTTTGTTTATTTTTTTGGAGAAACAGAGACAGTCTGAGCAGGGGAGGGTCAGAGAGACAGGGACATACAGTATCTGAAGCAGGTTCCAGGCTCTGAGCTGTCAGCACAGAGCCTGACGCGGGGCTCGAACCCACACACCGTGAGATCATGACGTGAGCCGAAGCCGGACGCTTAACCGACTGAGCCCCCAGGTGCCCCTGGTTTCTGGTTGGAGAGTATCCGGTACCTCCGATCCTATTTCTCCGCTGCTTGTTTGCACCGACAAACCTTTTAGGTCTCTTACTAGAGAAATAACAGTCCCAAGGTCCTTGTCCCAGAGCCGGGCTTTGTTTTCCGGGCCAGAGGGTGCGTGTGGACGGCGGGAATCGCTGTGACAGAGGACAGGGCAGCCCGGGGGTGTCCTCACGTTTCCGGGCCGTCTCTGTAGTGTCGGGGGCCGGCCTGCACCGAGCAGGTGAACTCAGGGCCTTTGGATAATGCGGCCCCTTGCTGGCTGTTTGGACTTCGTCTCGGTCCTGCAGAAAGGAGTAGATGGTGGGGTGTGACTTGGGGCGAACGCCCCCCGTTCCTGACTGAATCTGTTTTGATCACCCTGAGGAAGTGCTTTGTGGTTATCATCAAAGGGTATGGCCTTGGGGCGCCTGAGGGGCTCAGTCAGTTGCGCATCTGACTTTGGCTCAGGTCATGATCTTGCGGTTCGTGGGTTCCAGCCCCGCGTTGGGCTCTGTGCTGACAGCTCAGAGCCTGGAGCCTGTCCCAGATTCTGTGTCTCCCTCTCTCCCTGCCTCCCCGGCTCATACTCTGTCTCTCTCTGTCTCAATAATAAATAAACATCAAAAGGAAAAGAAAAGCAAAGCATGGACTTGTTTCACCTTGAGCAGGTGCCTCTGCTCTTGAATGCTTCTTCTGGTTCAAAGCCCAGGGTCCAGCCAAGCGGCTTGGGGCATCAGGAACGCCGGCGGGTGCCTTGCAAGACGTCTGTGGGGCCTGGAAGAACAGTGCTGTCATTTCAGGGACCGCGCGCCCGGGGCTGCCCCCTGCAGCCAGCGGCCCGCACCCCGGGCTGTGCTATTTCTGCGGACTTTTCAGGCTGCTGTGGGTGTAACACAGATTTGTAATTCACTCTCCGGCGCGGGCTCTTAGCGCTGGATTATATTCACAAGTGTTGGCTATTTAAAGCCCGTTATAATCTGGGTCTTTGGACGATTTGTTTCTTTGTTACCCCCTAAACACATGGGGGTGAACTGGCCACCCCCGGCCCAGATCTGGAAACAGCGGGTTAAGGGCCAGCGTCTTCCCGGCTTGCGGGCGTTCTGGAACCTTCCTGCTGGAGAGAGTCTCCGCGTCCCCATGGCTGTCTCCACAAGTGCAGATGCATGTGGCTGTGGGGGGGGGTTGCTCTGTGTGTGTCCAGCCCCTGTAGCCTTGGAAGGAAGGTGTTCTTTTATGTTTTTATTTTTAAAAAATTTTTAATGTTTGTTTATTTTTGAGAGAGAGAGAGAGAGAGAGAGACAGAGCACGAGTTGGGGAGGCGTAGAGAGACCGGGAGACACAATCCATAGCAGGCTCCAGGCTCCGAGCTGTCAGCACAGAGTCCAACGTGGGGCTTGAACTCATGAACCGCAAGATCATGATCTGAGCCGATGTCGGACGCTCAACTGACTGAGCCCCCCAGGCGCCCAGAAGGTGTTCTTTTAAAGAAAGCTTTTCTGGGGGGGTCTGGGGGGCTTAGTCAGTTAAGTGTCTGACCTCGGCTCAGGTCATGATCTTGAGGTTCATGAGTTGGAGCCCCGCGTCCGCCTCTGTGCTGACCATGCAGAACCCCCATCAGATCCTCTGTCTCCCTCTCCCTTGCCCCTCCCCCTGTGGTCTCTCTTTCAAAAAGAAATAAAAAACCATGTGCGTCGGATTTTTGTGGACCTAGTAAGTACGCATGTCTTTCCTTCAGTGATGCCGCACTTCAGAGTCTAAAATGTAGATTATCGGAGAGAGTTTCTGAACCGCCTAGATCCAGGCTGGCGTGTAGATTACTCTATCAGAGGAGAACGCATAGATTGAAAGCAGAGGCTACGGTTAAACTTGGATGTAAGATGTTTTTAAAGTGTATTTATTTTGCGAGAGAGAGAGAGAGAGAGAGAGAGAGAGAGATAGCTTGCACTCGAGTGGGGGAGGGGAAGAGAGACTCTCACACAGGCACTGGGCTGTCCCCACAGAGCCCCACGTGGGGCTCGATCTCACGAACTACGAGATCATGACCTGAGAAGACATGAGCTGAAACCAACAGTCAGACACTCCCCTAACGAGCCCCCGGGCGCCTGAGGCTGGAACACAAGATTTGGCGGGTTATGGACACAAGATTTGGAACAAAAGTATTTTACCTGAAAGATCATTAGTTTTGATGTGACTGAAGTATGATTAGGTGTTAACTTGGCAGTTTTTAAATACTGGGAATGCCTTTAGGTTATGTACATTGGCCGTGTCAGTAACTGGCCGCCCACTTAAATAGTTGTAAAAAAACGACATGTAGTTGACATATATCATCATGTTAGTTTTAGGTGTGTAACAATGATTTGGTAGATTTTTATAGTTTTTTTTAAAGGGCATTTCTTTTTTTAATGTTTATTTATTTTATTAAAAATATTTTTATATCTTTATTTTATTTTGAGAGAGAGACAGAGGGTGAGCTAGAAAAGGTCAGAGAGAGAGACACACACAGAATTGGAAGCAGGCTCCAGGCTCTGAGCTGTCAGTACAGAGCCCAACGTGGGGCTCAAACTTATGAACCACGAGATCATGACCTGAGCCGAAGTCGGCTGCTTAACTGACTGAGCCACCCAGGCGCCCCCAAATCGTGTATGTTTTACTGTTTATTTTTGAGAGAGAGAGCACGAGCAGTGGAGGGGCAGAGAGAGAGGGACGCACAGAACCTGAAGCGTGCTGACAGCCCAGAGCCTGACGCAGGGCTTGAACCCACAAACTGTGAGATCATGATCTGAGCTGAAGTCAGACGCTCAACCGACCGAGTCACCAGGGTGCCCCTCTCCTAGCGGTATTTGGGTCTACAGTACGGCTTTGTTAACGCTAGTCACCACGATCCCCGGGGCTTACATGTCTTGTAGCTGGAAGTTTGTACATTTTGACTACTTTCCCCCGTTTTGCCCGACCCCTGCCTCTGGCAACTACCAGTCTGTTCTCTGTGTCTGTGGGTTTGGGTTTATTTACTTACTCATTTATTTATATATATCCATGTGTAAGTGAGACCATGTAGTATTTGTCTTCCTTCGTCTGACTTCCTTCCCTTGGCCTCGTGCCCTCTGGGTCCGTGGCGGTCACGACCGCAGGGTCTTCCAGGACAATCCGCCGCCCTGTTTGTATCCTGCGTCTTTATCTGTCCTCTGTCCGTGGACACTATTATCTCAGCTGTTGTGGATAATGTGGAAGTGGACACGGGGATGCAGATGTCCATTTAAGCTAGTGATTTCGGGGGCGCCCGGGTGGCTCAGTCGGTGGAGCATCCGACTTCGGCTCAGGTCATGATCTCACAGTCCGTGGGTTGGAGCCCTGTGTTGGGCTCTGGGCTGACAGCTCGGAGCCTGGAGCCTGCTTCGGATTCTGTGTCTCCCCCTCTCTCTGCCCCTCCCCCACTCACGCTCTGTTTTTCTCTGTTTCTCAATAATAAATAAATGTTAACAAAAAAAATTTTTTAAATATAGTGATTTCATTTCCTTCCGATAAACACTCTGCCCTAGAATTGCTGGATCATGTGGTAGCTCTATTTGAAGCGTGTTTGCGGAACCTTCCTGCTGTCCCCACAGCGGCTACAGCAACAACACACAGGGTACCCCTTTCTCTGAGTCCCTGCCAACGTGGTTATTTATTTATTTTGAGAGAGAGAGAAAGCATGAGTGGGGAAAGGGCGGAAAGAGAGGGAGGGAGAGAGAATCCCAAGCAGGCTCTGCGCGATCAGCACAGAGCCTGACGTGGGGCTCGAACCCACGAACCGTGAGATTCTGACCTGAGCCGAAACCGGACGCTCAGCTGAGCCGACGGAGCCCCCCCATATTTCTTCTCCGTTTTTAAAGTCTCACCTCTACCGCACAGTAGATCCGTATCCTCAGCAGACGGAAACGTTCTCTTTAAGTTTATTAAGTGATCACGTTACAGGATCCCTTTGTCGGTTCACTGTGCTCCTGCCTCCATCCGAGAAGAGCTCTTTTGATATCGACGGTTAAGTAATAGTTTCCCCAAATGATCGAATCGTCCTACAACTAACAGCAAAACCCAGAGGCACGTTCGAGGAAGGAGGTCACAGGCGGGAGGGAGGGGCCCGGAGTTGCTGAGAGGTGCAGGCGGACGTGGGCAGGCCGCTGCCTCATGCGGCCCCTGTCCCTGTCCCCAGGCCCCGGTGGGCGTGGCCATGTTCCCGGAGAGCGGAGCAGCCTCGGTGTGTCTTGAGGCCCCAGCACAGCGGGCGGGAGAGCGATACCGGGTCCTTCGGGAGCTGGGCCGGCACGAAGTGAATCTGGAGTGCTCCTTCTCTCTCCCTCCCTCTCTCCCTCCCTCTGTCATGTTTATTTAAGTTTATTTATTCTGAGAGTGAGCGAGAGCGTGCACACAAATGGGGGAGGGACAGAGAGGAAGAGAGGATCACAGGCCAGCCCCGCGCTGTCAGCACAGAGCCCGACACGGGGATCAAACTCACGCCCGCGAGATCGGACACCTCACCGACCGCGCTGCCCGGGTGCCCCCTCGAGCATCCTCCTCCCTTTGGTTCGGGGTCCAGGGTCTCGCGGTGTCAGGGCGGCGCCTGGGCGGCAGCGCGTGACGTGTCCGGGCTTGTCTGCTCCGCAGCAGCTGCATGTCCAGCCAGACGAAGAACGTGGTCAGCGGCCTGCTGTTCGGCACGGGGCTGTGGGTGGCCCTCATCATCACCATGCGCTACTCCCTCAAGGTGCTGCTGTCCTACCACGGCTGGATGTTCGCGCCCCACGGCCGGATGAGCCGCACCACCAAGATCTGGATGGTAACTGAGTCGCTGCGTGCGGTGCCCAGCTCCTGTGGGTTTTGTTTTTTAACGTTTATTCATTTTCGAGAGAGAGAGCGCAAGACACGGCATGATCATAGGAGGGGCAGAGAGAGAGAGAGGCACAGAATCCGCAGCAGGCTCCAGGCTCTGAGCTGTCAGCACAGAGCCCAACGCCGGGCTCAAACCCATGAACTGCAAGATCAAACCTGAGCCGAAGTTGGTTGTTTGACTGACTGAGCCTCCCAGGTGCCCCTGGTATTGTTTTTTTAAAGTCCTTTTATGGGCACGTTTGACGTATGGAAGGCTGTGGCCAGGTGCCCAGCTCCCAGTGTCTGGAGGGACAAGTGCGCCCGTGACCCTGTCATCGGGCTCCGGGCCACAGCCTCCGTTCCCCGCAGTTTCCTGGGCCTCGTTTTTCCTCCGTGGAAAGAGCTCATGAATGAGATCCACCCTCTTAGCAAAGGTTGAGGCGCACAGTGCAGGGGTGTCAGGAGAGGGCAGTGCCCCCGCCAGGCAGCCGCCAGCCCTTTGCCGCGGTGCCGGTCGTCTCGCTTGGCAGGGCGTCAGGTGCGGGTGGCTTGTGTTTGGAAGGGGCATGCCCGTGGGACCTCTCCCCGTCCACGCTTGGCTGGCTGACCTGGGCCTTGGCCCCTCCTTGCTGCCGGGGGCATTGGCTTCACCGTGACTCACACGTGTGGCCAGAGACTAAAGAGTCCGTGAGTTCTGAACGTGGTCTGTTCCCGTGTGCCGGGCTGGTCACCCAGGTTGCCCATCAAAGCAGCGCGACGCCCGTCCGCTGCCTGAAGCTCTTCTGACCACGTGGTTCCCGTGGCCGACCCGTCTGGCCAGGTGTCCCTGGCCTGGCCTCCGCCCTGGTGGGTTTCGTCTGCTCTCCTGGGCCCAGCGTGCACACGTCCACTTGTTAGCGTGCGTGTGGACGTTTGTCGCATTTCACCTGTGACGACTGAGTTGCATCTCCCCCGGGGACCGCTGGGGACAGACCCCCCGCCCCCAGTCCCCCCCCCCCGCCACGGGCTTAGCTCTCCTCCAGACTGACTTCCTGCGCCTGCGTGGCTGGGAGATTTCTGATTTCCAGAGAAGCAGAATTTAACCCCCAGAAGAGGGTTGGAGATGCGCCCACGCTGCACAGAGTAAAGCTGAATGCCGTTCCCCAGGCCGCGTTCCTGGTCATGGCCGGCTGAGTCCCAGCCACCCCGCTGTGAGCCCCAGAAACTCCCTGGAGGTCTGGGTCGCGGGAGGTGACCAGTCGTGACACCAAGTTTAGATCATTCCAGATGGAAGTGAGGGCGATAGGCACAGGTGCACCATCTGCTAGGCCCGGCGGTGCCAGGGGCAGCGGGGGTCCGCACGCTGCTCCTGGCGTTGGCTTGAGCCCGGCTTCTCAGCTCACCGTGGTCACCCCTGCCGGAGCTTTGAGCCGGTCCCGAACCGCGGGCCCCGCAGAGCTAGCCCTGACACGGGGCCTATGTGCAGGGGCGCAGTCAGAAGGCAGAATTTGGGCGCCCAGGAGGGTCCTGGCCGGAGCGCTTGCAGCATCTTTCAGACCTGGGCTCTCGGCGGCCTGGGTCCTGTTTGGGGTCCCCTGTGTGGGTGGCGGGGGAGGGTGGGGGGTGGACGGCAGCCTGGAGGGCGCACAGGCCGCTGCAGAGCATCAGCAATAGTCAGCAAGTCGTCTGCACTTGAGCACTGGCCTCCGTCTTTAACACGGCCTCACGTTTTAAAACAGAGCCTTTTGTTTCCAAGGGCATGATCAAGGTCTTCTCGGGTCGCAAGCCGATGCTGTACAGCTTCCAGACGTCCCTGCCTCGCCTGCCGGTCCCCGCCGTGCAGGACACTGTGAACAGGGTAGGTGTGGCTTCGGCTCTGCGACACCGCTCTGGGGCGCGGGCGCCCTGGGCTTGCGGCTCGTGACCCGTGTCATTCACCGCCCGGCTGTCTCAGGAGAGCATTTCCCTTCTAACGTATCAGCACGTGTTAGGTGTATTTCTTTTTTTTTTTTTAAACATTTATTTTTGAGAGACAGAGACAGAGCATGAATGATGAGTGGGGGAGGAGGCAGAGAGAGAGGGAGATACAGAATCCGAAGCAGGCTCCAGGCTCTGAGCTGTCAGCACAGAACCTGACGCGGGGCTCGAACCCACGAACGTGAGATCATGACCTGAGCTGAAGCCGGACACTGAACCGACTGAGCCACCCAGGTGCCCCCCCCAGATTTTATTTTTAACCTCTAGACCCAACATGGGGCTCGAACCCCCGAGCCTAAGAGCCACACACTTTACTGCCTGAGCCAGCCGGGCGCCCCACTTGGGGAAGATTTTTAAGTCTTCTAAATCCGTTTACGGTTTTTTGTAAGGCTCAGATGAGGGGCCCGTGCGTTTTAACGTGACTCACGTGGTGTCCGTTCACCGTAGTACCTGGAGTCGGTGAAGCCGCTCATGAAGGAATCCGACTTTAAACGGATGACAGTCCTCGCACAAGATTTTGCCGTCAGTCTTGGACCCAAACTGCAGTGGTACCTGAAGTTAAAATCCTGGTGGGCGACCAATTACGTAAGTGTGCACACACGCCGCTTTTCCCGGTGGGAATTTTCTCGTATGCAAACATGAGTCTGTTGCCCGAACCCGCCGGGCTTCCCCACGTGAGCCCTGGACAGGCGGCCCGAGGTAGGGGTGGGGGAGGAGGCATTAACTGTCACCAGACAGACCTGACGATGAGGCTGGCAGTGGGGGCTGGTGGGCCGGGGGGGGGGGGGGGGGGGTCGCGTTCCATTTGGATCAGGCGCTGGCTACGGGGTGTGGAGCTCACACACGCACCCAGGCTCCTGCGTGCGCACACGGGCGCACACACTTTGATACAGAGCAGTGTGGCCGGGTCCCCCAGAGGCCCCCCCTGGGGCCCCCCGGCCTGCGTCGCCTCTGCCCACCTCGCCGATGGTCTGTCCCCTCTGCGCCCGACAGGTGAGCGATTGGTGGGAAGAGTACATCTACCTGCGGGGCCGAGGGCCGCTGATGGTGAACAGCAACTACTACGCCATGGTGAGTGCCGGGGGGCTCCCGGCGCTGGTCCCAGGGGCCCTGGGCTGCGACCTCGGCCCGGGACCTGCCCTCCACGCCCCGGAGCCGCGTGCACTTCTCTGTGCTCGCCCCGCAGCACCGCGGAGACATCAGGAGGGCAGAAACGCTCTCAGGCCTGCGCCCACTCCCTGCTGTCACCCCCTGGCACGGCAGTGTGCCACAGTGGCCCGGGGGCCCGTGTCCCCGCCCGCCCACCGCTTAGGGACCAGCCGGCCGGGAGCCCACCTTCCTTCCGCGCTGTCCTCAGGCGCCCGGAGACCGAGCGCCGTGTGTCCTTTCCAGGCCTCTTGGCATCTTCTTCCTGTCTTCAGAGACACTGCTGGCCTGGAAGGCACCTGCCGTTCCTTTATGAGAAGCCCCTCCAAACAGCGGGTTTGGGAACTGGCCTTTTATACCTCGAGTAACTGGCCGACCTATTTCTTTGCCACTTTCTCCCTGTCCTTCACTTCTATTTTCCCGTGAAACGTAAAATAAAACTGGCCACGCGTAGGAAGTGGAGTTTGGGCAGGAGGGGGTGTTTTATCCGGGCTTGGGTTCCCCCCCACCCCCACCCCACACGCACGCACTCTGTGCCGACCGGCGTCTGTCCTTCCAGGACTTGCTGTATGTCTTGCCGACGCAGATGCAGGCAGCGAGGGCGGGCAATGCCATCCACGCCATCCTGCTCTACAGACGGAGGCTCGACCGGGAGGAGATCAAGCCGGTACGCGGCCAGCCGCTCTCGGGGGGTTCCTTTCTTTCTTTTACGTTTGTTTTTATTTTGAGAGAGAAAGTGTGTGTGCTCGCTGGGGAGGGACAGAGCGAAGCCCAGGCAGGCTCCGGGCTCTGCGCCGTCAGCACAGAGCCCGGCCCGGGGCTTGATCTCAAACTGTGAGATCAGGACCTGCGCTGAAATCCAGCATCGGAGGCTTAACGGACTGAGCCACTCGGGCGCCCCTAAAAAATTCTTTAAAAAAAATTTTTTTAATCATTTATTTTTGAAAGAGAGACAGAGTGAGAGCAGAGGGAGAGGGAGACAAAGAATTGGAGGCAGACTCCAGGCTCTGAGCTGTCAGCAGAGCCTGACGCAGGGGCTCGAACCCACGATCTCTGAGATGCGGGGTGAACCCACGAACTGTGAGATCATGACCTGAGCCGAAGTTGGATGCTGAACTGACTGAGCCCCCCAGGCGCCCCTAAAAATTCTTTGTAAGCATCTTTGTTGATGTGGTGCCCATGCGTGAGGCATACAGTTGGAGAGGTTCTGATGCATTTATAGAACGTACCCCTGAAACCGCCCCCCACACATTCCCCTGGGGGCCCTGTGCCGTCACTGCACCTCTGTCACCTGCCAGGTAACCGCCGTCGGCCTCCTGTCACTGATCGCTTGCATCTTCCAAAGCTTTGTGCAAATGGAGTCACACAGTAGGCGCTCGCTCTCTGTCTGTCTCTATCTTCTTTCACTCTGTATAATTATTTTGAGACTTTATTCTCTGCCCGCGTCCTAAGTGGGTATATGTCTGTTTCTTTAGTCCTGTCATCAGCCCCTGGAAGAAACTCTTGTTAACTTTTAGAGGAAAACAGTTCAGCTGGTGAATTATTCGAGGGGAACGAGACATTCCTTTCTCCTTCACGCCCCGCAGGGAAGGGAGCCCAGCGCAGGGGCTTGAACTCAAGACCCTGAGTCAGGACCTGAGCTGAGAGCCAGGGTCGGACACTGATCTGGGCCACCCAGGCGCCCTGTCATTTCATTTCATTTCATTTCCTTTTATTTCGTTTCATTTCATTTCCTGGTCTTTCTTTCTTATTCTTTCCTCCTTTGTTTTTCTTCCTTCCTTCCTGTTTATTTTGAGAGAGAGACAGAGCACAGTGGGGGAGGGGCAGAGAGAGGTGGACAGAGCATCCCAAGCAGGCTCTGGGCTGACATCAAAGAGCCTGATTCGGGGCTGGAACTCACCAACCATGAATCATCACCTGAGTCAATGTAGGACACTCAACCGACTGAGCCACCCAGGCGCCTGCCAGACATTTCTTTCTTAAATACACCTTTGGTTGGAGTGTCAGTTTATAAATGACTGATTAGAACGTGTTACTTGGGAGGAAGGTGCCGTAGCCCTGGGGCGGCCCGGCACACCTTGTGGTGCAGGTCAGCGTCCAGAGGGTGGCTGCTCTTTACAGTTTGCAAGAGATTAAGTCAAACGCCCTACGTGCCTCGGAAATAAGTCCAGCATTTAAAGATTTTCTGTTTTAAAAAAAGTTTAAAAAAATGTTTTTTTAATGTTTTATTTATTTTTGAGAGAAAGTGAGACAGCATGAGCAGGGGAGGGTCAGAGAGAGGGAGACACAGAATCTGAAGCAGGCTCCAGGCTCTGAGCTGTCAGCACAGAGCCCAACATGGGGCTCGAACCCACAAACGATGAGATCGTGACCTGAGCTGAAGCCGGGCACTTAACCGACTGAGCCACCCAGGCGCCCCTAAAAATATTTTTAATGTTTGTTTAATTTTGAGAGAGAGAGAGTGTGAGCAGGGAAGGGGCCAAGAGAGAAGGAGACACAGAATCGGAAGCAGGCTCCAGGCTCTGAGCTGTTGGCGCAGAGCCCGACGCGGGGCTCAAACCCATGAACTGTGAGATCATGACCTGAGCCGAAAGTCGGATGATTAACTGCTTAACCCGACTGAGCCACCCACGCACCCCAAAATATTTTCATTTTTTTATGTAATTCTACCCCCAGCATGGGGCTCGAACTCACAACCCAGAGATCAAGAGTCGCACGTCCTTCCTCCTGAGCCTGCCGGGCACCCCAGAGTCACCATTTAATTCGCTCCTTCTCCCGTCCCCCCTCCCGTGGAATCTGAACACGTTTTCGTTGCAGATCCTGCTGCTGGGCTCCACAGTCCCGCTCTGTTCCGCGCAGTGGGAGCGGATGTTTAACACGTCACGGATCCCGGGAGAGGAGACGGGTGAGCGGGGCCCCTCGGCAGCGGCTCGGTCCGGGGGGGGGCGGGGGGTGACGGCGCAGCCATGCGTGCCGACCCCTCCTGAGGTCGCGAGGGTTCGGGCCCAGGGATGTTCTTTCCGGTGACTGGACGCGTGACTTGTCTTCAGACCTGAGGTCCTACGGGGAGTTTGCTCCAGGTGTGGGTGTGACTGTCCCTTCCTCCATCTGGCTCCCCAGGTGGGCGAGGGGTCTGCTCTGGGTCATGTGTGACGCACGTGGGCTTGTGCTCACAGGGGCCGCTGACCCCCACCCACCCCCTGTCCCCAGAGGTGGGGCGGCCTATGACCTGCCTGAGCCGGGACTCCTCGGGATGTCCCAGGCCAGCGGGGGTCAGGCCGCGCTTCCTCCGAGCCCCCTGGTGGCCGTGTGGGGAGGAAATGCCTGTCACTCTCCCCTGCTGACCCGGACCTGTCTGAACCCTCCTGCGGCCCATTCGAAGGAGCCCATTGCTGCTTTTGAAGCTGCTCATGTGTCGAGTCCCAAGCTGACCCGGTGTTGGGGGGTGGGGTGCATGACCGCCGGGCACTTCAGACCGTGGGCCCCGCGGAGTCCCTTGTCCGGGGGTGCTGGCAGGGGGTCCTTGGACACCCACGCCCTCTGCCTGGCTTCTGTCTGGGCTCGGCTTTCCGGGACCCGGGATCCAGTGGCTCTTCCTGAAAAGCTCCTGGAGCGGCGCACCTGCTGTCCCCCGGCGGGGTGGCCCTGCACTCACCTCGCCCCCGCTCTGCGCTCCCGCGGCCCATGGCGGCCCTGCCCTCGCCTCGCCCCCGCTCTGCGCTCCCGC
>NC_043710.1:3910773-3915541 GCF_006229205.1 Suricata suricatta
CTCGCCTCGCCCCCGCTCTGCGCTCCCGCGGCCCATGGCGGCCCTGCCCTCGCCTCGCCCCCACTCTGCGCTCCCGCGGCCCGTGCCCAGACTTCTGTGAAACCCGGCTGAGCCGGCCAAGACTGTTTGGAGCATTTACCCTCCTGGCATTTGCAGAAGTGATTTTACCGAAGCATCATCCGGTTTTGCCCCCTCTTAGCTGCGTGCGGAGGCTGATGGTCCCTAGGACGTCAGCCTGAGCCCGTGTCACAGCTTCGCCACTGACCTCACGTCATTTTCCCTTCTCACCTCATCTCGAGAAGAAGGGTGAGGACAGGACGTTCTGAGAGACAGACCGCGTTCATGTGACCTTTATCAGCGTGTAGTACATTTGTCCTGTTTTATTGTTAGTCATTGTTAATCCACTGTGTCTTGTTCGTAAATCGGACTTTATCGTGGGGTCATAGGCGTCTAAAACAGAAACACCACTAGTGTGTTTCCAGTTCAGGACGCCCCGCGGCTTCAGGCGTCCCCTGGGGGGTCTTGGGACACCCCTCCCCCCGGGGTAAGGGGGCGCTGCTGCCGTCCTCTCTGCCAGGGTCCTGGGCGTCATCCGCTAGAGTTGTTTCTAAGTCCTTTATTGTTTCTGTTGTTTTAAGTGTACATTTGAGTTGGTTACGGAGTAGAGGTGCTTCTAGGGCCGTGGCTGCAAACCATCACAGACTGTGTGACTTAAATACACATTCCCTGCTTCCCGGGGCCGGGGGCTGGCGGCGCGGGCAGGGCCGCTCTGTGCGTGTCTGTCCTGATCTCTCCCTGTAAGTAACCCAGTCACGTAGGATTAAGCTCCGTCTTAATCACTGTGTTTTAACATAATTACCTCTTTAATGTCTATTTAATTTTGAGAGAGAGAGACACACACACACACAGTGTGAGCAGGGAAGGGGCAGAGAGAGAGGGAGACACAGAATCGGAAGCAGCTCCAGGCTCTGAGCGGTCAGCACAGAGCCCGACGCGGGGCCTGAACCCACGAACTGTGAGATCGTGACCTGAGCCGAAGCCGGACCCTTAATGACCGAGTCCCCCAGGCGCCCCTTCTCGTTTCTGACTGGGAAGTGGAGGCTGCGCGTGTGCCCTAGTTTTCTGGCAGGAACGCCTCCGCCGTCTGCAGTCGTTGTACGTCCGCTGAGTGTGCGGGAGCCTCGGGGCCAGAGCCACACCTCCTCCGGGCCTCTTGAGACTTCCGGGAGACGGACGGATGCGCCGGGTGTGGGGACGTGGGATGAGGGGTCGGTGCTGCCGGAAAGCGGGGTGCCTCTCCCGTCCCCCGCTGACCTCGCGCCCCGGGCCTGTGTCTCTGCGTCCCGCCCCAGATGCCATCCAGCACGTGCGGGACAGCAAGCACATCGTCGTGCTCCACAGAGGCCGCTACTTCAAGGTCTGGCTCTACCACGACGGGCGGCTGCTGAGGCCGCGGGAGATCGAGCAGCAGATGCAGAGGATTCTGGACGACCCGTCGGAGCCCCAGCCCGGGGAGGCGAAGCTGGCGGCCCTCACCGCAGGGGAAAGGTGCGCGGCTCCTCCGTGTCCCGGGTCATGCCTCGCGGTTCCCTCCCTTCCCCGGGGGGCTCAGTCGGAGGACAGGTGCCTGTTGGTGACTCACACTTGGCAGTGGGGGCAGGGTGTGAGCCCAGAGTCTCTGTCACTCTCCACTGGTGGGTCACCGTGGCTGCATGTGTGCCTGTGCAGGCGGGCGGGCGTGTGTGTGTGTGTGCGCGCGCGCACAGGCAGGCGTGTTGTGCATGTAGGCGGGCGTGTGTGCGTGTGTGCAGGCATGTGTGTGCATGTAAGTGGGCGTGTGTGTAGGCGGGCGTGTTGCGCAGGCAGGTGCGTGTGTGTGCAGGTGGGCGTGTTGCATGTGCAGGTGAGTATTCGTGTGCAGGCAGGCGTGTGTGCGTGTGTGCAGGCAGGCGTGCACGTGCATGGGCACCAGGGCGCCTGACGGAGAGGAGTCCGCCTTCCTCTCGGGGCTGCGGGCGTGTGTGATTTAGGACAGGGGACAATTTTAAACCAAGGCCCCCGAGTCAGGGATAAATTTCCTGCCGCGTCTGAAGGTCGCGCAGAGGCTCTTATTAACTGAGGGAGTAGCCGAGTGTCTCAGCCTTGGGTCTGTCCACAAGGGGCTGGGAAATCTGTCCTGATGGGGGGTTGGCCGGGCCTGGAGGGTGGTAAGCCACATCCCCGGAGTTCCCCTCACCCCTCCCCAACACCGGTAGCAACCTCTCAGTTGTGATAAACAAACCTGCCCAGACTTCGCTCGATGTCCCCCAGGGGGCAGTGTTGTCCCCGGCTGAGCAGCACCTGCTTACAGCAGTGTGACAGCTGTTAGGGCTGCAAGGGGGTGAGTGACACTTGTCAGAGAAGAAGAGAATGCCCGGGTGCGGAGGGGGGCAGCGGGCCCGACACGTGGCAGGGCGTCCAGGGAGCAGACTGCACAATCCATGCAGGAAGCCGCCGAGGGGGTCGGGGACGCGGAGCACAAGGCCGAGAGGCCTCTCTGCGCCCAACTACGTTTGGGCTTGATTTGGTTGTTCAAGGGGCCCCCAGGCACCCCGGGCACGTTTATGAGATCATTCTGGTCCGGGGGCCCTGCGGCAGCTGAGGCGGGAGCAGGCGGCCTGAGCGCAGGCGTGGAGCAATCCAAGCAGCCGCGGCCGGGGCGCCTCGCAGGAAGTGGGTGTCCCGTCAGCTCGCTGTAACTCCCGCCAGGTGGACTGAGGGGAGGGGTCACTTCACGGCCACTCCTACCGCGGGCGCCCCTGACCTGATGGACTTGGGCAGGACAGCCTGGGTTTGAAGGTTTCCCTGCCACACAGTAGCCTCTGTGCATCTCTGTGCCTCAGTCTTCCTCTCTGAAACACAGGGCTGGGGGCACTGACCAGCAAGCTAGCACAGGGACGAGCCGGCGGTCACGCACTTGCTGTGACCTCCTTGCCAGGGCTGCTCCGGGATGGGGACTCTGGCACGGGCATGAGGGGCACTTTCTCGGGGTCCCTGCCCCGAGGCAGCTGAGCCCATCGGCCAGCCTGCCCTCCAGTCACACGTCCGGCAGTGAGCGGACAGAGGACCGCGCCAGGCCTGCCCACAAACCACACAGCGGCTGCGGGCGGGCGGTGCCCGCAGAGTCCTGCGTGTGGAGGCCCTTCAGTTCCTAGCAGACTGTGAGGAACGCTGACATTTTGAACGTCACGAGTCAGGAGATGTCGCCAAGTTTCTGCAGCCTAAACCTTGTCTGACTATTTCAGGGTCCCCTGGGCCAAGTGTCGCCAGGCCTACTTTGGACGCGGGAAAAATAAGCAGTCTCTCGACGCCGTGGAGAAGGCCGCGTTCTTCGTGACGCTGGATGAGACCGAACAGGGGTACAGACAGGAGGACCCGGAGGCGTCGATGGACAGCTACGCCAAGTCCCTCCTCCACGGCAGGTGCTCTGACAGGTACAGGCCGACAGCAGGGAGCCCGTGCGCTGGGAAGAGCCGGCGCACCTGGCCCACCGCCACCTCCAGGCTCTCTGCGCTTTAGGGAGAAGGCTCGCGTAAAACTCAGCCCCTACGGGCCGCCCGGGGGGCTCAGTCGGTTGAGCATCTGACCCTTGATTTCGGCTCAGGTCAGGATCTCACGGTTCATGAGTTCGAGCCCCGGGTCGGGTTCTGCGCTGACGGCACAGAACCTTTCTGGGACTCTGTCTCTCTCTCTCTGCCTCTCCCCTACTCATTCTCTCTCTCTCTCTCTGCCTCTCCCCTACTCATTCTCTCTCTCTCTCTCTGTCTCTCTTTCAAAAATAAGCACAACCTTGACTTTCTTCTTGCCGCACACGCACTGACATCCTTCCCCCTCTGTGCATGACCGCCCGCGACGGTGCGGGTGACGGTGCGGGTGACGGTGGCTGCGGTGCCGGGACCAGGCAGGGGAAGGCGGCGACGGGCTGTATCGGCTCCAGCTTGCTCCCTGATCTCCCGGCCTCCTCCCCTTGACTGTGTGGCGAGGGCCTGCCCGCCCCGCCGGTCGGGACAAGGCTGGTCCGGGACGGCGGCGGGGCGGGCACGCGGCCTCCCGTCTCTGCTGCAGTTGCCTTGTGGGCTCCTTCCCATCGAAGTAACATATTCTACTCTGCCGTCTCCAGCTCGCACAGGCTTATCTCCGTGTCTGATACGGAGAAGGGACGACCTCAGGGTCCTGCGTGCGCTCTTACCACGAGCCCACCGAGGTCCAGGGCCGGGGGGCTGAGGAGCCCGTCCGGAGTCGAACCAGGATGCGATTTTCGTTCCCGCAGGTGGTTCGATAAGTCCTTCACGTTCATCGTCTTCAAAAACGGGAAGATGGGCATGAACGCGGAGCACTCGTGGGCCGACGCGCCCATCATGGGGCACCTGTGGGAGGTGAGTGCGCCTCGGGCCGGGACAGATCCAAGCCCCGGGCTCCGTTTATTGTGTGGTTGTTGTCTGACGAGTCAGTGCTTCGTAACAGGTGTGGGCGCCGCCGGCCACGTTCAGTAGCCCAACAAAAGCCCTTTCTGGCTTCTCTACCACTGAGGTTCCTTAAGTAGAAACTCATTTAATGGGGGCGCCTGGGTGGCTCAGGCGGTTAAGCGTCCGGCTTTGGCTCAGGTCATGATCTTGCGGTTTATGAGTCCGAGCCCTGCGTTGGGCTCTGTGCTGACAGCTCGGAGCTGGAGCCTGCTTCCGATTCTGTGTCTCCCTGTCTTTCTCAGCCCCTCCCCTGCTTGCACTCT
>NC_043710.1:3915641-3917617 GCF_006229205.1 Suricata suricatta
TGTTGGGATGAGCACAGGTGTTCTATGTGGGGATAAATCAGTGGATTCGACTCCTGAAATCATGACTACACTAGATGCTAACTCGGTTGTAAAAATTTTTTAATAAAAACTTAAAAAATCATCATCATAAAATAAAATCTGGAGGAAAAAAAAAAAGGCCACGTCATAGGAGTCTGTTTCTACAAAACAGCCAGAGCAGGCAAAGCGAGAGACAGAGTAGATCTGGAGTCGCCAGGGACGCGGGGTGAGGGGCGGAGGGGGGTGGAAGCGTCCCTGGCTTAGAGAGCAGCGATGGGCCGACGGCCACCTCGTAAATACACGACACCCAGTGAGCTGTGTATTCAGGAAGGTGAGTTTTACAGGACGCGAGCTCTCTCTCCATAAACAATAGTGAAAACCTTTCTTTACAGAGGAATCCCAGCACTCAGGGAGCTCAGTGGGGGTGCCAAGGACAGACACCACAAGCCAAGTCCAGCCGGTGGCCCTGCCAGCTGGCGAGGGGTCAGGGACTCCGCCTGGGGGCCCCTGGAGGTGGCTACACGCCCGTGGGGTTGGCGTCCGTGCAGATCTGAGCGGGCAAAGGGGCCAAAGCCCTCAGAGAATCCAACTCACTGAAATCCCAGAGATACAATGGACAGCAAAGAGGGGCAACTCTGACCCGCTTTGTTCTAACTGGCCGGGCACGGGCAGACCAGCTCTTGTTTTAATTTGGCCTTGGCCTTGGCCTCCAGGACGTGAGAGCAGGTCAGTTCCCGTCCACGCGGGGAGCCCCTGGGGCTCCTGTCCAGTCCCCGGAGCTACAGGCCCTTCTGTCAGCTGGCAGGAACCGTTAAAAACCAGCTCTTTCTACCGGGGCGCCGGGGGCGGGGGGGGCTCAGTCTGGATCTCCCGGTTCGTGGGTTCAAGCCCCGCGTCGGGCTCTGTGCCGACAGCTCAGAGCCTGGAGCCTGATTCAGAGTCTGTGTCTCCCTCTCTCTGACCCTCCCCTGCTCATGCTCTGTTTCTCTCTCTCTCTCTCTCAAGAATAAACATTAAAAATTAAAAAAATAAACAAACATTAAAACACCTTTTTTAATTATTAAAAAACCAACCAACCAACCAACCAAGAACCGGGTCGTGCCTGAAGATGTCTTTGCAAGTTTACTACAACTTAACTTCCGGCACGCAACCGAGCCCCTGCCCTGGGAAGAACAGTGCGGTCACCAGCCTGCGTCACCAGTGTCCCACAGGCGCAGCGGACTTCAGGGCCACTGAGTCCGCTCCGTTCACTGGAGCAGCAGCAAAACAAGAAGACGGCCAGGAGAGTCCAACCGTTCAGCGTGAGCTTCCAGGGGCCCCGCCGCTTTAACAAAAGTTACCTGGAGTTTCATCAAACAAGGTGATCCAGAAGCTGGATCGATGCCACTGTTGACAATCGAGTTCAGCAATGTCTTCAGCCACGGACTGTGACAGAGCAGTTACGTGAGCAAGACCTTCCTGGGGAGCCTGGGGGCTCAGTTGGTTAAGCGACCAGGTCTTGACCTCTGCTCGGGTCATGACCTCTCGGTCATGGTTCAAGCTCTGCATTTGGCTCTGTGCTGATGTCACGGAGCCTGCTTGGGATTCTGTGTCTCCCTCCCTCTCTCTGCCCCTCCCCTGCTGGTGCTCTTTCTCAAAATAAATAAGTAAATGTTAAAAAAAAGTCATTAAAAGAAAATGAAGAAAGCAAAACCTTCCTTCAATGGTTCACATCAACCATGAAAACGGTTCAAATGGTTCAGGGAGACATGAATTTTTTTCTTAATTTTTTTAAATGTTTTATTTATTTTTCACACAGAGAGAGAGCATGAGAGGGGGAGGGGCAGAGAGAGAGGGAGACAGAGAACCGGAAGCAGGCTCCAGGTTCTGAGCTGTCAGCACAGAGCCTGATGCGGGGCTCAAACCCACGAATGTGAGATCTACCCTGAGCCGAAGTCAGAGGCTTAACCGACTGAGCC
>NC_043710.1:3917717-3955774 GCF_006229205.1 Suricata suricatta
GGGAGCCCCTCCAAGCTTCTCCGCTCGAGGTTTTGGCCCCCATGGTCGGCGGCGTGTCCAGCTCGGACTTAGCTCGACGTCACTGTGCAGAAGGGGGAAACTGAGTCCCTTCCTCCAGAGTTGAAATACTCTGGATCACTCACTCACGATTTTTGTCTCTTAAAGATTCTCTGATGTGGTCCGCTCAATAGAAGGAGGCTTTTGCGGGGAAGGGATTCCAGTTCCTCTAATTCAGGAAGATCCTGGGGCTCGAGACATAATTCTCAAGGGAGAAGCGCCACGCCTGTGCTGCAGGCCTGGGCATCCGTGTCCCCGGGGCTGGTGCGCGCTCCTCAGAGATGGGTGGCGTCTGCTGAAGCGCGTGGGCTCCGGGTCCTGGCACCTGCCCGAGTCAGGCGCCGTTTATTTAAAAATTTTCTGTGGATTTAACGTCTTAGAGCCTTTTTAGTTTCATGGTAGAAAGTCCGCTGAGACCCCTCCTGTCTCCCTTCCACGACCCCACATGCACGCAGCCTCCACCATGACCCACGTCCCCCCCGGGGCCTGGCCTCCACCACAGCCCGTGAACCTGCACCACGCGTCCCCGGCAACACGTGTCCCCTGCACCCGCGCGGCACCGCCCCCCAGAGCCAGGTGCTGACGTGGGGTCACTCTAGTGCCGTGCGTTCTGCGCATGGAGACGGATGCACGGTGACCCGCATCCGCCGGCAGAGTCCCACGGAGTCATTTCGCTGCCCCGAAACCTGGGCTCAGCCTGTTGAGCCTCCCCTCCCCCCACTCCCCTGGCGACCACGGTCGGCGCACGGTCTCCGCATTATGCCTTGTCCGCAGTGTCCCATTTGTGGAATCCGGTTGCTCGTGGGCCTTTCACTCGGGGAAACGCGCCTCTACGGTCCGTCTGCCTGTTCCGTGGCCGGGCCGCTCGGTTGTACCGTGTGGTTGAACCGCAGCCGTTTACTTGTTTAAACTGGTTCCTCAGTCGCCGCGATGGGCTTCACAAAACAAAACTCGGGCTGGTCGACGTGGCGTTTGGGGTCCCACCCAGGCCAGGAGGCCCCAGCGCCCCTCCCCCGGCCAGCGGGGAAGAGTGAGCAGAAAGCGGGGCGTTGCTCAAGCACCCGTGGCGTCGGGGTGCGTCGGGGTCCGTCGCCCCCCCCCCAGCAAAGTGACCCCGTCTCTCCTCCCCCTCCAGTGCCAGGAGGTGATAGAGGCCTCCCTGCACAGCGCCAGCCTCCTGGCCGACGACGTGGACTTCCACTCTTTCCCGTTCCACACCTTCGGCAAAGGCCTCATCAAGAAGTGCCGGACCAGCCCGGATGCCTTCGTGCAGCTGGCGCTCCAGCTGGCGCATTACAAGGTACGAGTAGGACTTTGTCGTGAGCCCTTCGGGGTCCCGGATGCGTCCGTGCCCGGGGAGTTGGCCCCGCGGGTCGGGGAGGCTGTGCACCTGTTCCGGGGAGAGGGGGGAGTGGGGGGTCGCGGGACACAGCCCGCCGGGTCTTGCCCGCCGGCCACACCCGCGCCTGCCGGGTTTTCGCCTGGCCCTCGGGCTGAGAGGGTGGAGCGGTGTTGCAGTTCTAGTAACTGAGAAAAGAAAGAACGAAAGAAGAGGAACATGGCGTGTGAATACCAGGCGGAATTTCAGGGTTCGCGGGGAGCGTGTTGTGAGCACACAGTCCCGCGGAATGCGGGTGTCCTGTCCACGGGGGTTTTGGGTTGTCGGGGTCACCCGGGACCACGTGGGGCACAAACACCGTGACATTTGCTCCCTGCCCGTCACAGAAAATGTTTCCCGGCTCCGGCTTTGTTCTGTGCAAAGTCTAGAAGGGATGGATGGAAAATACCAGCACACGGTGCTGTGGGCGTTAGTCCTGTCTTGTCTTTTTTCTTGTCTTTTCTCTTTCCTTTTTTAATGTTTATTTTTGAGAGCGGGAGCGAGAGGGAGCGGGGAGAGGCCGACAGGATCAGAAGCGGGCTCTGCGCTGACAAGCAGAGAGCCCGACGCGGGGCTTGACCCCACGAGCCCTGAGATCGGACGCGTAACCACCTGAGCCACCCAGGAGCCCCCGGTTCCCTTTGTTCTTCTGTCGCTCTGTGTTCACGTTTTCTGTGCGTAGGTTACTTTTTCAAAGTGAAAGATCACTCGTTTCAGCACTTAGGTCTGTTCTTTGCTCTCTGGCTAGAAGTCAGCAGGATTTCATTCTCCAGCCTCCTCCCCCGACGTCAGTGTTTCACACAGCAGTCAACCTGGTAAGAGCGGTCCGTGTAGTCAGATGACCTGTGAGGACCGTCCGGCGGCCCTTCCCACCCAGGGGTTGCACACGCCTCCAGGTGTCCTGCGCGCCCTGGGGTCTGCCCCAGGCTTCCGGCCCTGCTCTGTGCCCGGGACCCTGGGGACCGTCAGGGAAGCTTGGGGGGTTCTGGCTCAGAATAATGTTTATAATGTTTTTTGTTTTTTGTGTTTTCTTTTGGAGAGAGTGAGAGAGAGATGGCATGAGCAGGGGAGGGTCGGAGAGAGAGGGAGACACAGAATCCGAAGCAGGTTCCGGGCTCTGAGCTAGCTGTCAGCACAGAGCCCGACGTGGGGCTCAAACCCACAACCGTGAGATCATGACCTGAGCCGAAGCCGGACGCTCAACCGACTGAGCCCCCCAGGCGCCCCTACGTTTATAAAGTGTTGAAAGAAATACTCTGGGCGCCGGGGGGCTCAGTCAGTGAAGCCTCTGACTTCAGCTCAGGTCATGATCTCACGGTTCGTGGGTTCGAGCCCCATGTCAGGCTCTGTGCTGACAGCTCAGAGCCTGGAGCTGCTTCGGATTCTGTGTGTGTCTCTCTCTGCATCTCCCCCACTCGCACTCTGTCTGTCTCTCTCTCAAAAATAAATAAACGTTAAAAAAAAATAAAAGCAATACTCGGGGTTATGAAGGTAACCCGTTAACTAAAACACATGTCAAAACACTGAGCGTAAATTTGCGGCGCGGTAAATGTAACCGTGTACTCTATTTTGAGCAGCAGGGCCCATAACTCCCGGAATTCTGAAGAACCGATAAGCGTGGACGATATTTTGGGAAAGCTCTTAACGATCATAATTTGTTGTGTAAATAGCTGTGATTTTCTCTTCAAAGTCACAGACGCCGTTCGTAATTACTGTGGTTTGTTGCCTGCGCTTCTAAATGGCGTATTTCAGTTTGAGGTTGGGGGAAATTAAAATGTACCTATTTCTCCCTTCTGAGTTAACATGATCCGAGGTTGGTAACCACTGGTCTGGTCCCTGTCTGCCCTTCCAGCCTGCTCTCTTGACACGTCCAGACTCAATCACTCAGCTCTTCCCACACGGGTCCCTCTGCTGCCTGGGGGTATGTCGGGCTCGTCCCTACCTCAGGGCCTTTGCACTTGCTCTCCGCCGGCAGTTGCTGTTTCCCAGAGGAAGGTGTGGTTGCTTAGGTCTCTGCCCGAGGACCTCCGTCTCTGATTTGAAACCGCCCCCACCCTGCGGCTCTTCTGTCCCCCTGCGTCATTTCTGTTCAGTGCGCCTGTCACTGTGTAACGTTATTTATCACGCATCTCCCCCGCTGAAACGCTTGCCCCTTGAGGGCAGGGACACAGTCTGCCTTGTGCCAGGAACGAGGCAGCCCCAGAGGGAGCAGCGTCCGGAAACGAGTCATTGGCTATTTGCCTCCTGCTTTGGGGTCACGTTTATTTTTCCTTTAGAACCTAGAGGTGAACGAACAGTCCTACCCGGTGCCGCCACCAGCCCTTGCGCCGAGCCCGGGGCAGTGGTCCCAGGGGGCGACAGGTTTGTGTTCTGGCACCGTGCATGGTCCTGCTCGTTAGAAACTGGAGGTGTCCGCTGCCCCGGGGCCGGGGGGAGGTGGCTGGTCGAGTGGGGCGGCCGGCGTAACCCGGCTGGAGACCCCGAGCCCACTGACACTCGGTGCGTTTGCCCGGAGGGTTGGGGGTGGTCGTTTCAAACATGGCGGCGATCCTGCATGGCCGTGCGTTGGGGTTGGGAAGCGGCCTCACGTGAGTCACTGCCTCGTGCAGCCCAAGCTAACTGCTGCTAAGTGCCTAAAAGGCCAAGTTTGTCCTTTTTTCTTGGATCTGCTCCCCGCTCCCTCCCCTCCCCCCCACAGCCGATCACGAGCCCCTTGTGCCCCTTTAGCCCTCAGCCGGCAGGAGGTTCTCTGCAAGGCGCACTTGCTCACCACCTGGACCCCTGCTAACTGTCCCAGCCTTACTAGCTGGAGCCTCTGTTGGACCCCGTCCACGGGGATGGTCACGGCTGGTGCACGAGTGGGGGGCGGCGGGGAAGCCTTCCGTGTGGGCCGCGCCAGCCCCCGAAGGTGGACCGTCACAGACTCCTGGCCTGTGTTCCTCAGCCGTGGCCTGCTCACCTCGTCACTTTACCGGCGAGACAGGGGACAGAGCCCCAGAGGCTGTGCACAGGCATGGCGCCCGGGGAGGCTCAGCCTGGACCCCGGCCCTGGGTTTGGGCACCAGGATCGGCGGCTTGCAGGGGGTCCTCTGCCTCATGGGGTGCCCCAGGCCGGATGCCCAGAGCTGGTGTCTGCTTAGCTGTAACGTGGGTCCACAAACCACTTTCCCGTCTATACTGGGAATCGGGGTCCACAAGCCACTTTCCCATCTATACTGGGAATCGGGGCGCCGTCGAGCTGGCCTGGAGGCCGTGGGCAGGTTGCAGGGAATTTCGTCCCGAGGCTCATGTGGGAGGGTCTGCGTGCTCCTCGGACCTCGTCCCTGGGTGCTGCCTGCTGCTGCTGTCAGCTGTCCCTGCCAGGGTCTCCGCCTCTGTCACCCCAGTCCCCTTGCAGTCTCTGATGCCAGCGTCCCCCGACCCCATGGGGCCTCCGCTCGCCTCGGCCTCCCGTCCCCTCCCCCGGGCTTGGCCTCCCTGGCCTGTTGCCATCTTCCCCGCCCCCCCCCCACCCCGACCCCGTCCCTGGCCCTGGGCACAGCAGAATCAGGCCGGCTCTCCGCCTGCTGGGCCCTGCACCCAGGAGGCTGGCGTGGCTGGAGACGCACCCCAGAGTGCCGGCTGCTCCCCTTCTTGGCGGGTGGACCCCAGAGGCTGCCCGGTGTGCCCCCTCTCCCCTCAGGCCCTGCCCTCCTGCAGGGGGACATTGCTCCTCGCCTGTCCCTTGTCTGCTGGGTCCTCCTCGTCGTCATCCAGACGTGGTGGAGCATTCCCTGCCAATACCAGTGTCTTTTTGTAACTGCATGAACATCTCCTTGTCCTGTATTTTCCCGTAAACGTGTCTGCCCTTGGGTGGGGGGTGGGTGCGTGAAGCTCGGGAAAGCCTGCCGTGGCCTCGGTTGCTCCCAGAAACTGACCCCTGCACCCCCAGCCCTTTCCAAGCCTAACGATGTCTCCTTCTGCCTGCTGCACCGGCCCGTGTGAAGACTGACGTGACTCAAAGCTAAAGCTGACCGTAACCCATCCCTTCTTGTGCCTTGGAGTCCGTCGCCCTCCCCTGCCCCGTATGAAAATCCCTTTCCTTCCCCAGGACATGGGCAAATTTTGCCTCACGTACGAGGCCTCCATGACCCGGCTCTTCCGAGAGGGGAGGACGGAGACCGTGCGCTCCTGCAGCACGGAGTCCTGCAACTTTGTGCTGGCCATGGTGGACCCCAGCCAGACGGTAGGTGGCGCCAGCTGCGGCTGCCTTGTGGCTGAGCCACAGCCTGTGCAGGGGGAGCCGTGTTCAGCCCCTCTCCTCCCCTCCTCTGCAGGGATCTGCGGGTGATTGGGACACGTCTGCAGCTTGGACTCCCTGAGTCCAAATCAGCCTTGCACCCCTCCCGGGGAGGGCTGGGAGGGGGTGCAGAGGACAGTACAGGGGGCTGGGTGAGGGCACGGGGACCCGGGCGTGGGAGCCTTCTGCTCAGTGCCCGCGGCCCACGCCGGGCCTCCCCGCCTGGGCTTGGGGCTCCGGCTGCCTGCACGCCGCCTGGGAGAATCCTGGCCATAGTCTGGGAGCTGTCACATCAGCTAAGGGACAGGGACTCCGAGGAATTCCGTAACTGCCGGGCCACCCAGCGGGGACGTGGCTGAGGCCGGATCTGCAGAGCACAGGTGTGCACTGCTGCTGGCCTGGGAGACGTGGGCCGGGGCGCTGTGCTCCTCCCTGCCCTGCCCTGCCCTGCTCTGGGGAAACTTTGTTCCCAAGAACAGAGGCTTCCGATCCTTCGGAAGGAAACCAGTAGTACAAGCAGGTGACAGCAGGCTGGCTGGACACGGACCACAGCGCCGCCCCCGTCGGGCGTCCCCTGCAGCCTCTGGGGCGCCCTTTCGGTGGCACGCCTCTTCTGAGTCCCCCGTTCTGTGCCCCCGGACCCCTGGAGGGTGGGCCGTCCGCACACCTGGCGCCTCCCCTGCCCTCGCTGCGTAGGTTGAGCAGAGGCTCAGGCTGTTCAAGGTCGCGTCCGAGAAGCACCAGCACCTGTACCGCCTGGCGATGACGGGCTCCGGGATCGACCGTCACCTCTTCTGCCTCTACGTGGTGTCCAAGTACCTGGCCGTGGACTCCCCCTTCCTGAAGGAGGCAAGTGGCCTGCGGCTCGCCCCGCGCCCCGGGCCGTCGTGCGGCCTCGCCGGCGGGTGTTTGAGCTAAACGGTCCTCGGAGGGTCAGGCCCGAGCTGCGCTTTTCGGGCCGGGTCCCCTCAGTCCCCGGGAGTAGTTTACGCCACACGTAACCCTCCTGGCCTCCCAGACGCAAATAACCTCGAGCACGGATCCTAGTAAGGTGTACTCGCATGATTAACGGGCGATGCGCTCTGAGGCATTGATCTCCCTCGTCTGTAAAAGAGTTTATTTAAGTTGGAAAATGTAATTTACAAAGTTTTTTTGTTTCTAGTTATTCTTGGGAGAGAAACAGCGAGAGGGGGAGGGGCAGAGAGAGGGAGACACGGAATCGGAAGCAGGCTCCCGGCTCTGAGCTGTCAGCACAGAGCCCGACGCGGGGCTCGAGCCCACGAACGTGAGATCACGACCTGAGCCAAAGTCAGATGCTTAACCGACTGAGCCCCCCAGGCGCCCCGAAAATTTAATTATTAATAGTGCTGAGTTTTTAACAGGCAGCTCAAAATCTTCCTGAGAATTCGCTTCAGTGCAGCAGAGCCCCCTTCCCGAATCTTCGTTAGTGTATCAGCCCCCTTGTCTGCTGGTGCTGCCCCTCCCCCGCCTGGACCCCCGTTTGGGTGCCCTCACCTGCCCCAGGCCCTCTCTGCGCACGCGCTGCCCCCAGACAGCCAGGCCTTCGGGGTTGCAGACCTCTGGCGTCTGTGACCACCCAGACACCGAGCAAGCCTTTTCCTGTGTCCAGCGGGGCTGCTTGGGGACAGAAGGGGACGGTGCAGGGGAAAGCATCACCAGAGCTGCACTGCAGTGGATTCTCAGGAATATTTTGAGCTGCCTGTGAAACACGGCACTATTAAAAATTAAATTTTAGGGGCGCCTGGGGGGCTCCGTCGGGTAAGCGTCCGGCTTCGGCTCAGGTCACGATCTCGCAGTCTGTGGGTTCGAGCCCCGCGTCGGGCTCTGTGCTGACGGCTCGGAGCCTGGAGCTGCTTCCGGTTCTGGGTCTCCCTCTCTGCCCCTCCCCTGCTCGCACTGTCTCTGTCTCTCTCTCAAAAATAAATAAACATTAAAATTTTTTTCAAACAAGTGCCAGGTGAGCATCTCCTTGTCGTCCCCACCAGGTCTTATCAGAGCCTTGGAGACTGTCGACCAGCCAGACCCCGCAGCAGCAGGTGGAGCTGTTCGATCTGGAGAGGAACCCGGAGTACGTGTCCAGCGGCGGCGGCTTCGGGCCGGTAAGTGGCCGAGGGCGACGGACCCCGAGGGGCAGGGCCAGGGCAGGACGCGCCCGCCCGTCCGCCTCCGCTTCGGGTCCCCCTGAAGGTTCTGCGCGCCCCTGGCTGCCTCGTTGGGCACCGCGGGAACGGGATCCTGCCGGGTGTTACGCGGGTGTTAATGCCCGTCCTGTAGTAAAACGTTAGCCCCGTTTTCCGGCACCTCGTTTCCCGAGGCTCAGCTCAATCTTGCCTCGCTCCGCAGGTGGCCGACGATGGCTACGGGGTGTCCTACATCCTCGTGGGCGAGAACCTCATCAACTTCCACATCTCTTCCAAGTTCTCCTGCCCGGAGACCGTAAGTGCCAAACAAGGCCCTTCTCCCAAAGACGGGGTGATTTTTCCCGCCTTCTTTTTAATTTGACAGGAATGCTCTTCCTTAATTTGACGGAGAAGACCAGGTCAACTGTATACTTTTACTTGCCTGGAACGTTTTTCCAAAGAAATGAATTTTAAAATTCTCTTAACCTAATTCTTTTAAGTTTGTTTATTTTGAGAGAGAGAGCATAAGCAGGGGAGAGGGAGAGAGAGAATCCCAAGCAGGCTCTGTGCTAATAGTGTGGAGCCGATGCGGGGCACGAACCCACAAACCACAAGATCATGACAGGGAGCCAAAACCAAGAGTCGGATGCTTAACTGATTAAGCCATCTGGGGCGTCCCTCTATTAACCTAATCAAAAAATTTTTTAATATTTATTTTTGAGAGATGGAGATAGCGTGAGTGGGGGAGGGTCAGAGAGAGGGAGACACAGACTCTGAAGCAGCTCCAGGCTCCGAGCTGTCAGCACAGAGCCCGACGTGGGGCTCGAACCCACAAACCGAGATCATGACCTGAGCCGAAGTCGGACGCCCAACCGATGGAGCCCCCCAGGCGCCCTCAGTCCTTGTTTCTCTTCTTCCTTTCCAAACGGCGGCATCGCCTGAAAGCAGTGCCAAGTGCACTGTTAGCAGAGAGGTTGGAATTCATTCATTTCTCACGCGGCCGCCCCGCCGGCTGTCCGCGCCCTCGGCGCCTCTCCGGCTGGTATAATGCAGCGATGACGCCGTGATGGCAGAGCTTCCAGAACCGGCAAAAAGGAAGGCGTTCTTCGAGTCCGGCTGCAGGCGGCTCGCGGTGACGTGCTTTCCGCTCTCTGTTTTGCCAGGACTCCCACCGCTTTGGGAAGCACGTGAGACAGGCCATGACTGACATCATCGAGTTGTTTGGGTTCAGCCCCAATTCCAGGAAGTAACTCCACGAGGGCCGCCGGAAAGCAACACAAGCTCTTCAGAGACAAACCAAATGAAAAGCCGCCGTTGATCCTGATTACAGTTCAGGGCGAGAAACTGCTCTTCGAAGCCCAGCAGTTTTCCCTCCATCGAGGGCTTGGTGTTTTTGGTTCCCAGCACAGCCGTCTTCACCCCGTGAAGTGTGATCCCACTACTTCCTGGCAGGTCCTGCCGCCGGGAACGTCTGCTGAGGTGCCCCCTTCCCGCCCCCGCCCTGCACTCACCCTGCTCCTCAGCCCCCCCACCCTCGCCCCCCCCCGCCCGGAAGTTTTTGCATTCACCTGTGTGCATACACAGGATAAAAGTTTGTCTGAGCTAAGTAAGGGACTAGGAGGGATGGGACTTCACCGATGGGGAATGGAGGTGGCACATTTCCTCGGTGAGGACCGAGTACCTGGTCCTTAACGGGCATTTACTTTTATCAGCGCTTAAGGTCTCCGGGCGGAGACGTGAAACCGTTCATAGCTGACGCGTATATAATGCACTAATGGAAGCAATGTGCTTTTAGAAAGTTTTTCGTCCCCGTGGGTAACTCTGTCCTCGTCTGGCTTGGCAGTCTGTGTTCGCCCCTCCGTGTTTGAAGCAAGTAGTGTGTCACGTTGTGTAGCTTCTACTGACCATGCGAGTCTTCAAAACCCAGTGCCTTAAAAACGGAAGGCCCCCCCCCCCCCGGAAGGGAGACCGTAGGAGAGATGTGCTCTGTCTGCCGCGTCTCCAGGTGGAGTTGTGAGCGTCTTCCTCCTTCCTCAGTTTACCGAGTGGATGACCCGATAAATAGGGGTGTCCCGTGGTGTGTCCCCCCCTCGAAAGACCAGTTTCCCTCAGAGCGCAGCCGTGATAGTCCCTTTCATCACACCGCCCTCCTTGCATCATTAAGCAGCAAATGAAAGAATGTGTGTGTGTCGGAAACGCGGAGCGAGGGAGGTTGTGAGGGGACGGATGTGTGTGGAGCAGTCCCTGACAGGCCTCGGGGTTACTGCTCACCCCGGCCGACGACAGGGCGGGCGTGACGCTGACGAAGGGAAAAACTCCCTCGAGAAATGGAAAGAGAAACCTCCAGATGGTCCGGCGAGTGCAGCACCAGCAGGCCCCCTGGGGAGAGAACCCCTGGCCTTTCCTGAGACGCGGGGACATGGAAACCATGGGCCACCGAGTCCCAGGTGACCGGTGCTAAGTTTAGCACAGCCTGTCCTTCGGGTTGCATTGTCCAAGAAGCAATGATGCACTGAATCGTCTTCAGTATTTAACGCACAACTTAAGGGTCAAGGAACAGAGTCACCCACTGGCTCTGGGCTGTCCCCACAGGCGTAGCTGTCCCATTTTTAAAGCTGTGTAATTTATGTTGCTGACCACTCTGTCCCTGCTGGGCATGCCTCTGTGTGAGGTGTGCGCTCCAGTTCGATGCAGTGACCAGGCCGAGCCGTTGGAGGAGACAAGGCACTTGTTTGCAGAGCACACGCGTTATTTTATTTGTATATGTTTTAATGTAAAATTCCCACCTAAACGGGCCAAAGATTTTTTTTTTCTCTTAAAAGCAAGAAGGAATGAAAACAGGCAGAAAAACAAAACAAACCACAAAAAACCTAAAATGAGGACCAACAACTACAATGACAAACCCTCGTGTCTGTCTGGGGTTCATAGTCAAGGAAGTGGGGGGGAGGGGAGTGCAGTCTGCCCCGGGTGGCCGTGGCTTCCGCCCCAAGCTGGCATCAGTCACTCTCAGGCCACCTAAATCGTGCACTGTTGGCCACTGACCAGTCTGTGTGACCTTCGTGTTCACGTGTGAATTTGAATGTCGACCTGTAGCACTTAACACCTATTCGGGCTTGTCTCTCAGGTTTCAATATTTCAAATGTAATTAATTATCGTTAGCCAGTGCAGTTATCAATGCAATTTTATATTTCCTGAAAGAAGAGTGGATCTTTATTGTACGTGCAGAAAGGAGGAGGGAAGAGTATTATGTATTTAATTTAATTGGAATAAGCCATACCCTTTCTTAAAGGGGCTGTGGTCTGAATTCGTTATCTTGGGCTGTCCACTGCTTGTAAATACAGTGCTCTTTTGGATGTAAATCTTAGAAATGCAGAATGACTGTCATCATTAATAAAACATTAATCCCAGTTTGTCCCTAGCTCTTCTGTTACGTTAATGTCAGGGGGGAAGCCCAGGCCCTGGAGACCAAGGCAGGAGGCCGGTACAGATGGCCTGGCTTGGGCACATGGACGTCACAAGATGTCCCCGGCCTGGCCGAGAAGGCACGCTGCCGCGGGATGTGGGTTCCTACTCTACATCCCTTTCTGCATTCCATTCCTGCCCCCGTGCCTGGAACAGCATCCTGGGTACAGTAGGTGCTCAACAAATACCTGTATAGTGGATGCACAAATTCGGTTCTCTCGGTAGTCTTTCTTGAGTGCCTATTGTGTACTAGCTCTGCTCAGAGCGGAGGCCCAGCCAGGTTCCCGCGGTGGTGGGGATGGGATCGAGCGGGGAGGGGAGGAGGCAAGAACCAAGACTGGCATTCAAAGGATCTCAGGTGTCCCAGGGCAGACGAGAGGATCATGAGCGGAAGTCGCCGCGTCAGACTGGAGGGGGGGTTGGGCCGAGGCCTGAGTAACAAGATGGCCCTGGCATTGCCTGGACTTGCAGAATGTTCCAGAGCTCCTGGGTCTTTGAGTCTGGCCGGCTTGGGGCTCAGGCAGGCGGCTGTGCACGCCCGATGAAGACAGCTGCTCGGTAAGAATGTCTGATGTGTGAGCCAGCGGACGGAACGGGCGGAGGTGTGAGGTCAGGCTCTTCAAGCTGTTGTTTTAGGAGGACTCGTCCGTTCGGATCGGCTGCCTTCTAGATCCCTACAGTCTGGGAAGCCCCAGCTGCAGTGCCAGCCCTGCCCTGAACTCAGCTGACCTCAACCGGATGGGACTATTTCAGCCATAACATTAGAGTAGTGTCTTCCCCGCGTGCCCATGCATGCAGGCCCGGGGAGGGCTGGGAAGATCGCCGGCCGCCCTCAGTGCCCCCTGGGACGGGCAGCCCGGATGGGGACGGGCATGGCGCTTCAGGAAACCGCAGCCCTCTCTGTAACATTTAAGTATTTCCGTAGGAGAGTTATGTATTAGTCACTTAAAAACAAATCTATCTTAATTTTGATCTGAATAAGTCAGACCCGTCTGGGGGCCTCAGTTTCTCCATGTGAGCCTGGCGCTGAGGACCCTGGGAGCTTCCCTGGCCCCTCCTCCCTGCAGCAACCCCCTCACCCTCCGCGCCCCGCCCAACGGTCGTCGCCCCGCCCCTCCCGCCCCACTCACCTGCGGGCCCCGCCCACACAGTGGCCCCGCCCCCTCCGTCCCCAACCGCCAAAGCAGCCGGCACGGCACGTGAGGGGCCCTTCGCCCTCAGCCCAGAGGCCCCAGGTGTGTCGCTCTGCGGAGCCCGGAGCCTGCGCCCCCTCCGGCGACTTGAGAGCCCGGCTCCCATCGGGTCTCTCCGCGGTCCGGCCCCAGCCTAGGGGTCTGCAGAAAGGGAGGGGGCAGTGGGTCCCCTAGTCAGGCCCTCGGGGGCGGGAGACCTCTTCCCGGTCAGGCCCTCGGTGACGTGGGGGGGGTAGGGGTACCTTTCCCGGTCAGGCCCTTGGGGACGGTGGATCCTTCCCGAGTCAGGCCCTCGAGGCAAGGGGCCCCCTCCCGGGTCAGCCCCGGGTGGGGGATGGAGGGAGCCCCTGGGGGTCCCGGGGGCGGGGCGGGGCCAAGTCCCCTCACCGGGCGGTGCGCTCGCAGGTGCGCGCGGAGAGGCCGAGGGCCCCTCAGTGGACATGGAAGAGGCCCCCCTGCTTGGCGGGATGTCCAGTCCTGAGGAGGAGATGGTGACAGACCTTTTCGGCGCGGAGAGTCCATTTGTGTCTGAAAGCGACCCTCCGAAAGCCCCCGCGGCGGTGAAACACGAGGAAGGCACGTTCCCCGTGTTGAAGGACGCCTACCTGGGCCCCGCAGTCCCCAAGGGGTCCCTGCTGCACCTGCTCAACGGCCCCCCGCACGGCGACTGCGACAGCCAGGGCACCGCGGAGCTGCTGGGGGACGGGGACGACGAGATGCTGGCGGAGTACCCAAGCCTCCCCGAGCTCAATCCCCTGGAAGATGCCGTCCTGCCCGTGGCCCCGCCGCCGCAGGCCTACAACGTCCACTTCCTGTCCTCCCTGCTGGCCCCGCACAGGAGTCCGGCCGTCGTGCCCCTGGGCACCTGGGCCAGGGAAGGAGCTGCCCACCCGGGTGTCCGGGTGATTCCGGTAAGATCCATGTGGGAAACAGGCTCGGGACCTGTCACCCGTCCCAGACAGAGAAGGGAGCCCACTGGTTGACCCAAGATCCTCCCCTTCCCAGGTCCCTGCTCCCAAGGCTGGGGGGGCTCCCCAGGGAGCCGTTCTACCCCCGGGGGGAGAGTCAGGTCCTGGGCCCTGGTTCAAGGTGGGCTGATGCTGCAGAGAGCACAGGGGGCAGAGGGAAAGAGCCAGGCGGCCTGGCCCCTGTTGCATCACTGGCTTTAGGGAAAAATCCCCCCTCGATGTTAGCGTCACCTGCGCTGTGAAAAATGCAATGTGGTTGAGTTTCCATGGACTCAAGACGTGAGAGCTGGGGGTTGTTCCGGGGGGGGGGGGGATACAGAACACCAGTCCGAGTCTGCATAAATCCCTGCTGTCAGCCGACGAAAGGATCCCAGGGAAATGCGTGCTGCCCTCAGGGGACCTCGCCTGAAAATCACTGTATCTGGGCAAATTTTAGAAAGAATTCTCATGATTTCGGAATACCGAAATCTGATGGTTATTTCTTTAATCCCTGAGTCTTTTTAGTGTTTCAGTCCCATTGATCTTCAGTGGTGTCGCTGGCATTTTGCCCTCTCTCTGGTGGCGGTGCCCCGTGTCCCTGAGCGGCCCGTGTTCTCGAGTGTGGCAGTTCCTCCTGACTTCAGTGTTCCTTGTTAGGGCCCTCCTGCTACTCCGTTAGGAGGGCGCTACTGCGTAATTATACGTTTGGCTGTAAATGGGTCATCAACACCACTGAAACATCAGCAGGGACTGTAGGCTTCTGGAGAAGAGGAAAAAACCCAAAACCGTCAGCTGGAACATTTGAAACAAGCTAATAAGCAAGGTCTAAACCAGTGAGGAAGGGACAGCCAGCCACCCAGGGAGCAGCACGCGCAGCGCGTGGAAACCACACCGCCATGCTTTGTGGGTGGATGGTTTCAGTCTCCCCAGCGAGGCTGGTCAGAGGGCTTATCGGGCTCCCCCTTCCCCCCCATAGGCAGAATGATAGTGAGGGACGGAAGAAGGAGAGGTATGGGCCCTCTTTGCTTTAAAAGCGTAACTTCTACAGAGAAGTGTCCGCATTACGCAGCCATGAACTGTTGTGTCCACAGTGTGATTTCTAAAATAAAAAATTGCTTTGTTTAGATGGAAATAAAGGAAGCCGGTGGCGCAATTCTAAGTAACAACCCGGAGGAAGCAACTTTTCGGAGTGCACTTGGCCCTGAGTCCTGCTGCAAATTCCCATCATCCCAGGAAGCAGAGGACTCCTCCGGCTGCTCTCACAAGAAGGACTCTAACTCCATGGTAATGATGTCCCAAGAAAGGTGTCTAACTAACCTGATCGTAGCTGTTTGGCTCTGATCACTGCCAAGCCAACAGGAATTGTTGGTTTAATTCCGCTTACTTGTTGAATCCACCTTTTGGGCGGCCTCAGAAAGGGACATGATTAGAGCCTTCCTGGGACTCCATTCATCTCTAAGATTCTCATTGCCGGGGTCATAGCAAACCACAGGTTAGGACGTCACCATGTTGCTAAGGAGGTGACCGCAAGTCCCATCGGCCAGTGCAGACCCAGGGGTGGCCCCGGACGGGGCGGCCTGCAGAGCTCTGTGGTTTGGTGGGGGGTGTGAGGTGAGGGGGCGGCTGGACCTGTGGTTCTGTGGCTGCTTTCCTTCGTGCCTGCCTCCAGATTCCTAATAATCCCAAGGAACCCCCCCAAGAGATGGGCGATCCATGGCACCTGTGGTTTATGTGATAGTTGTACGTGTTTGTATTCTCATTTAATCTTCCTGTCGGCTCGGGAGGGGAGACATTTTCTTTTACACTTCATGGTTAAGAAAACGGAGATGTTACACGACGTGCTGACCGTGGTGCATCTGGGACCCCCCGTCTCCGTGTGGTGAGTGAGGCCGGCCAAGGAGAGGACCCCGAGACGCGGGCCCCCGCTGTCCCTCTAGCAGAGAGTCCAGAGAACCAGGGACTGCCTTCTCCCTGGCCGCTCCTTATTCCGAGAAAGGAGGCCTAAGCTCTAAGGCACGCACTTGAACGAGGAAATCCCGGAAAATGAGCTCATCGCAGACTCTGGCTCGGCTCGGGCACACTAGCACCTGCCCCTCTGTCTGTGGTTTTACTCCGGCCCACGAGGTCCGAGGGCAGAGCTTTTCTGATGCCCGGACCAGGCGAGCAGAATGGGAACTCACTTCTAGTGGCACCAGACTCCTGGGGGGCCACGGCGAGCCCGGGAGAGCTCTCTCCGAGCCTTCGTCCCCATTTTGTTTACGTGTGTGTGTGTGTGTGTGTGTGTGTGTGTGTGTGTGTGTGTGGCGGTGACTCTGTCTTCTGAATATAAATAAAATTCCAACCAAACAGGAATACTGGCCTCTTTGCCAACGTCAGGGTAGCTAAGGGTCCAACCCAGTGATCAGCACCTTGAGATCAGCGCCTTGTAAGGCTCTACACCCTGTGTTATTCTGGTAACATCAGTCTTTGTGCTTATTGGGGTTTTTTTTGTCTGGGAAACCCAAAGCAGCCTAAAGCCGGAGACCACAGCTTCTCTGGGTGTCTGTGGTTTGACCGTCAGAATTAGGAGCCGTGCGAGGGCAGAAATCACGACTTCTCTTCACATTCATGACACGGCACCTCGGCCAGCACCGCACCCGGGAAGGATGCTTATCTGTGCTTCACTTGACTTATGTCTGTGACTGACAGACATGGCTTGCTGAGGATTTACTTGTGGTTAGAATTCATCTGAGTGATCTCATAGCATCCGTCAGGCCCAGGAAGACTGATGTGGCCTCTTAGAATCTTCTAGAATCCACCTGGGTGATCTGAGAGCACCCGTCAGGCCCAGGAAGACTGATGTGGCCTCTTAGAATCTTCTAGAATCCACCTGGGTGACCTGAGAGTGTTTGTCAGGCCCAGGAACACTGACGTGGCCTCTTAGAATCTTCTGGTTCTTGGATTCACCTTTCTAAACTGTACTTATTTGCAGGGAATAAGATAAATGGACATTAAAAAAGCCCCACATGTCAAAGAATAATAAATGTGTGTATATACAGCAGGAGAGAAGAACTCATAAAATTAAAGATTATTCCAAGGATGTGACCACTTCCAGAAATAGAGCGGGGACGAAGTCTTTCTTACATTGCCTGGTTCTGAACGGGGCTGGGGCCGGACGGGTCACCATACCCTTCATTGGTGCTGCCAGTGGAGTCCAAGGGCGGTGAAGGGAGGCCTGGTGCGCAGTCACCTGCCCCCGACCCTGACCCTCCGCCGGCAGCCCCCCGAGGGGAAGGCGTCCCCGGAACTCCTGTCTACACGCTGAACACGTCTCACAGCGCGCTTCTGGGGGCGGTGCCTCCGGAGCAACTTACCGCAGGGTAAGAAACCGAGAGCAGAGCTCTAGTTTGCCATTTTCCGCTAAAACTTAAATTCTGGATTCAGGTTACTTCCTCAGATTTAAGTTTCTTTAGGCTCGTGCTACTGGAGGTCTCTGAAAAACGAAACCTGATCAAGATTCCTCATTTTAGGTGCTGTGTCAGTTGAAAGGCGGTACACAGATGCTGTGTGTGGACAGTTCTGGCACGAGAGAGCTCAAAGCCCTTCATCTGGTTCCTCAGTATCAAGACCAAAATAATTACCTACAGTCAGGTACAGAGTCAGTTCCTTCCAGACCTGTGTCCTACGTCCTGTGGAAGCTGTGAGTGAGTATGTTTGGCTTCGCATGTAGGCAGTTAGGTCATGAAATGGGCAGTTTGGCAAATCTCACAGCCCTTATGGGTGGACGAAGAGCAGAAAACAAAGCCGTGTAGACTAATTGATGGGCCCAGTGTTCTTGGATAGGGACCCCCTAGTTTTGCTGGCCGCAGAGAGCTTTGGGGTCCCAAGGGGCGACTGCCAGCGCCCATGGGTGGGCGTGCCTCGAGGGGGCTGGGTGGAAATCCCAACCTTTCCCACGCTGGGTAGGAGGCCGCCCTGCCCGTACGGGTGTGGTGTGAACCATAGACCTTTCGATGGGATCGTTTTCATGTAATTGATGAGAACTATGGCTGAGAGAACCATATCAAGTGCTGATTTTTCTGCCGCTCACTCAGAAATGTCTTCATATATAAAATTTATCGTCAAGCTGGCTCCATGTGACACCCAGTGCCCCTCCTGCTCAGAACCATCTTTAAATTTTTTTTTAATGTTTTATTTATTTTTGATGCAGAGAGAGACAGAGCATGAGAGGGGGAGGGGCAGAGAGAGAAGGAGACACAGAACCGGAAGCAGGCTCCAGGCTCTGAGCTGTCAGCACAGAGCCTGACGCGGGGCTCGAACCCACGAATGTGAGATCTGACCTGAGCCGAAGTCGGAGGCTTAACCGACTGAGCCACCCAGGCGCCCCTCAGAACCATCTTTAAACGGGCATCATCGTAGTAGATGAGCCCTAAGTACTTGATTATCCTCAGATCACTTACAAATGATTAAAGAATAAATGACATCGCTTTAGGATTGTGTTTACAAATGTTAGACACTAACTCTTGAACACTGGGCCTCTCTATGTGGCTTATGTACATACTCATTATTCTGAAACTTGAGTTAAGCAGAATATTATCAGATGTTTCACTGACCGTGCCAACTGACTTATTTATGTTTGTTTTATTTTTGTTGTTGCTGAAGTGGAATTAGCGTACCGTATTGTTAGTTTCATGTGCATAACACAGCGATCTGGCATTTACACACACTGGGGGCTGATCAGCACAGGAAGTCTGACTCCCATCTGTTGTCTACAAAGTCGATAGAGTGTGTTGACTATGTTCCACAGGCTGCGCCTGCCGATAATTTAAACCCATGTTAAATACAGATGTCGTTTCGGTGAAACTTGGGAGTTCACGGCTAAAAGAAATATTATGACTCCTAGCCCATCCTGTCTTTATTTAGGGACAGACAAAGTGCCTTCAAGATATTTACTTTCCTATGATACAGAATGGGGGTTGGGGTTTTGTCTTCTAGAAGCCCTTTGCTACACGCCCACGGATTTTCTGCAGGTCAGAGAGGCGTCTGGTCCTCTACACAGGCAGAGAGGGGTTCTTTTCTAGTTCTCTTCTTTCTGGAACACGACAAAATCCTAATGCTTTAGGTCCACGGAAGGAGACGGTTTATATAATGTTCTCCAAATCTACTTTCTTGTCACATAATCGTCACCGCCCCCCTTCCCCGCGCACGTATTAAACACCAGCATAAAGTCAATGCATCCCGTTCCCGAAGTCTCAAGACCACCACTCAAAGGACGCATAAGCCTGGAGCAGGAAATGCAGTCGGTTGGTCAGGTGACCAGGACACCTTTCTTCTTCCACTTGGACTCAGGCATGCAGAGGTTTTAGGGCCCTTAATGTCTCAGGAGCGTGTTTCATACATAGCACCCTTAGACCAGAGAAATACTATCAGCTCCAGCAGTTACATAGTTTGATCCAAAAAGCCTTCTAAGTATTTACATCGTAGCAACTTACTAACCATTTGAAAAAAAGAATATATGTAAATTGAAGTAGTTCACATGGTGTCCAACAGGTGTCGCTGTGCTTTCCTGAAAGCATGACCTGCAGAGACTGAGTTGGCTGTGGCACCTGAAGGCACCTCGGCACACAGTTTGGGAACCTGGGCACTAGCAACAGCTGTGTGTGTGTGTGTGTGTGTGTGTGTGCATGTGCATGCAGGAGCACACGTGTGTTTGATATAGTAGGCTATCCTTGGCAGCTAAGTAACTTTATGACCAAGAGAAAGGGTGTAATAAGTAAAAAAAAAAGAAAAAAAAAATTAACTCAAAAGGTTACAGGAAAAAAGACTCAAGACAGGTTTAAGTGATTTTGCACATGATAAATCTGTGATACATGGCCATTTTGGCACTTTCTTCCATGCGCAAGCAGAAAGGGAACAGTATATGTTATCAGTTAAGGTTAATTGTCTTCCTTGCAGATGTCTCCAAGCCCGTGACCGCTGTAGTAGGCAGGTTTTTGCCAGTGCCAGCAAAGTTAAATCTCGTCACACAACGAGTGAGTCATTGTTTTAAATTTAAAAACTGCAACGGGGCATTACTGTCTCTTACTATTTCAGTGGCCCAGGTTGGACTTACTCGGGAAACGTAATTTCTCCTCTGTTTTAAAAGCAACAGTGAACCGTTTACCAAGTCCTCAGCACCTGCACCGCTAGGCCAGCCCCCGGGGGCCAGTGCGGGGGGAGCGAGTTCGAGGCGCAGCTCTGGGCCTCCCTGGGGGGGGGCTGTCAAGGGGAGTGATGGTGAGGGGTGATGGCGGCCCAGACCGGGGGGGGGGGGCCGCAGGGGAGCAGAACCCGCCCGTCCCCACCCCTGATGGCTGGCAGCAGGGCTCGGGAGGGGCTGGGCAAGCGGCGTGAGAGGAAGAGGAGGCAGGGGTCCCGCCAAGGTTTCTGGCCCGAACAGATGGACGGACGGCGTCTCCGCCCAGAGACAGGAAGCGGTGCGTGTTCTGTGAGGGGGACTGGGAGCTGTGCTCGGGGCTGCGAAGTTGGAGGTGCCCCGGGGCCATTAGCAGGTGTCAGCCTCGCGGGGCTGCAGGGCCGCGTGAGGAGGGGCGGGGCTGGAGGGAAGGCCTCGCCAGGGCGCAGAAGGCATTTAAAGCCTTGAGACCAGAGGAGGTCCGTGAGGCAGGGGGTATCTGCTGAGTGAGTAAATCAGTACTTCTCAGACGATGCATCGATGCATCGGAGGGGAGGGGAGAGTACCGGCCCGTGTGGGAGAGCCCAGGCTGCGATCCGCCGAGCGCCCGATGTGGAGTCTCTGTTGGTCCGGGACAGGGGCCTCCCGCCTCCTGGCTGCCTCCTCCCCACCGGCCTCCCGACCTGTCTCAGCCCCCGTCAGAGAGACGCAGCCTGGACTTGCTCTTGGAACTCTGCGATGGGGCACGAGAAGCGCCCCGTTGGACCACAGCCTCCTTTCTCACCACCCCCTCCCCGTCTTCCATGGCTGCGTCCGCGTCCCCCTGTCCGCTGCCCCGGGCTTCCGACCCGGGGTTGGCCTAGAGGCGATCATTTCAGCAACGCATTTGCTACTTTTTCACCCGCCCCCATTCTGCATGTCTCTTTTTAAAGATGTTGTTTTTAAGTCATCTCTACCCCCCACCTGTGGCTCGAACCCACAAACCCAAGGTCCAGAGTCGCTCGCTCTCCTGACTGAGCCAGCCAGGCGCTCCCGGACTCTGTAATTTTGAGGCAGCTCACTGCTCCATTTGCCGCATGGACCAGGAGCCTGGCCATCATTTGGGAACTTGTCAGAAATGCAGGCTCTCCGGCCCTTCCCCAGACTCCCCGGCCAGGGGACGCACTGCCTTGAGGTCACGCCTTTACCCCCAGGGGGCAAGGTTACAGGTTCTCACACAAAGTCTCGCTAGGTTTGCTCCTGTGCTGCACTGAAGCCCCCTCTTTTCCCCTCCTTTACTGTGAGGATGGCACACGCAAAGGGGAAGAAAGAAATTGTGCACAGATTTGCCTCGATCCTGCGAACCGTGAATCCTTTCTCTAAAAGCATGCCAAACTTTGGGCCCCCGCCAGACTGACCTTTGTACAGAAAGCTTAATTTAAAAAAATGTTTAATGTTTTATTTTTATTTTTTGAGAGAAAGAGAGAGAGAGACAGTGTGAGCACGGGAGCTCAGAGAGAGAGAGGGAGACACAGAACCCAAAGCAGGCTCCAGGCTCTGAGCTGTCAGCACAGAGCCCGACGCAGGGCTGGAACCCACGAACCGTGAGATCATGACCTGAGCCGAAGTCAGACGCTCAACCGACTGAGTCCCCCTGTCGCCCCAGAAAGCTTAATTTTTAATTTCAAGTTGTCAGGGGAGGAAGGGACAAGAATAGGGTATCGAAGTGTGGTATATACAAATCATCTCAAAACCTAAATTTATGCAGAACGTGACATTTCTGCAGGCTTCTGAGAAGAGAATTAGGGCACTGCTGACTTTGCTGCCCTCTCTCCCTCCCGGGGCACCCTCTGAGCCACGCTGAGGAGGAGTGGAGAGAGGGGTGGATGGCAGCCGAGAAAGCAAAGGGCATGGGGCGGGGGGTGCGAGCCTGTGACGTTGTGCTTGGATTTGTTGAAACTCCTAGAATGTTGTTTTTGACTAGATGGCAAACTAATGGTTGATAAGACTTCAGATATCAAGATCTCCTATGTTACACCAAGAGTGTAATCACTATCAAAGTTCCGGTGCACAGAAGTCTGTCATTGTATTCATTTCACAATTCGTAGTCATAAAAATGAACAAGATGTCCACTGAGCGTCCCCGGCCCGTCAGCCGCGGGCTGTGTGGGCTGCGCGTCCGCCTGGCCGGGCTCCGCCCCCTCACCCCATCGCCACTCCCCCCCATCCGCATGGGCGGGACCTTCGCCAGGGGGACGTGGGCTGCCTGCCGAGAAGCCTTGGCCGGAGCCCCCTCCGGGTCAGTGGAACCATGGTCACGGTGTGGCCTGACGCTGTGAAGTGACCGTCTTGTCACCGGCAGAAGGGATTCGTCCTTATTGTCTGTACCCGGGGGTGGACTGGATGGAACTTTCAAAACATGCGCTAATTCAAAACATGCTTGCCTTTATACAGCTCGATGACGGAGCCCCGCCGTCCATGGTCAACAGGCCTGCTTTCCCCTCGGGATCAGCTCTCCCAGGACCCCCCAAAATCCCTTTGGCTGGGTAAGGATTCACAGCACTCAGTGGTCACTTACTTTAACGTAAGAGTGGAAGACACTCTGGGACACGTCTGTGAGTTTATTCTAAGTCACAAAACGGGCCTCACCTGTAAACCTTGCTGCCGTCTACGGAATGCGCTGTGGCGTAAGCGGTGACGCTAACGATGTGACCGTGTGTGTCTGGGGCGCTCTTGTTGGAGAGCCTTCCGCGGGGCCCGCGGGCCGTGCGCTGTGTCCGAGGCCGCCGCCCTGGTAGCTCTGTGTTGGTTTCACGTGCGTTTAAGCCGGGAGGCTCTGTTTTCTGCTGTCACCAACGTAAGTAATGGTGTGGCCGTCACTTGGCGTTGGCGGTGGTCGTGGGGTGCCTTCCCCCGGCCCTGCCCGCTGCCGCCTCCTCGCTGGGTCAGCCCACGTCCAGCACCGAGGCACACGGTCTCCCCGTGGACACGGCATCTCGTACTTGTCTGCCATCTTGTCTTGCCCTTTTAAGGTGGTGTCTATGATTGTAACTAATTAGACTAACCAAGCTGGCTGGAACTCTGGGCTGAGTTAGCGGTCATGTGCGCACCTTGGATGGGGCGCCCCTTTCCGCTCACGGGGCCCTTTGATAGCTGATGGAGATCAGTGCAGTCCTGCGTCCGCGAATTTGGGGCACACGATCTGCTGTGGTCGCACGGCCCCGGCCCGAAAGGAAGTGAGGTCAAGCAGTGCGTGAAATGTCCGCTGTGGCCCCTGGGGGCCTCCAGGTGCCTGCGGGCCTCGTCGCGGGGGGAGAGGGGCTGGGGGCCGTGCGAGGGCCGGGTGAGCCGCCCGTGGGGTTCTGGGTTCCTCGATTCCCTCCTCTCCACGTGGTCGCTGGACGCAGTTGGCCCACGTGGCTCGCTGCTGCTGTGGTCTTTCCGGGGGTGGTCACAGGGCCGTTGATGACTTTCCTTGAACTTAATGGGACCCGGCTGTGTGGACGCCTTGTCCCCTCTCCCCTCCTGGTGGTGGATCCGTGGGGCGCGGTCACTGCTACTGTAACTGGTCCCGTCACCAGGGCTTTTCGTGACCCTGGACAAAAGAGTGGCTAGACTCCGCGGGTGGCCACCGCCTTCGGTTACCCTGCGTGACCTGCGAGGTCACCATCCCGAAGATCCTCCCTCTGCCTTTCTTGTCGCCGGGAGCCCCCGGCCCACGGATCCCCTCGCTGCGCTGTGGCGAGTCCGGCGCTTCCGATGGGATTTGGCGCTTCTAACGCTTTGCTTCAGGCGAGCGCTCTGGGGGCCGCGGTGTGGTCCGGGCGCCTCTGGTAATTATGCAGTAATTATGCAGGCCGTAAAAATGTTTTTCTCTTGTAAATGATATGTCAGGAACAACTCGGGCTTTCTGGTTGTGTTTCGTTGATGCAAATAATCCTCGATTTGATGTCCCCGAGCGAATTGTCCCTGGTGGTTCGTATCTCCGCACCCACAGTACGGGCGGCGAACTGATGGCAAACACACAGGGTGCGGTTTGCGGAGGGAGCAGCCCCAGAGCTGTGGCGTTCGCTTCTGTGTGAGGGCCCCGCCGCGGCAGAGGGGCCGTGACCGTCCCCCTCCAGGTGCTCCGTTAGCTCCTCCCTGACTTGCAGGAGAGGACAAGGTCACACAAGGTCTGGAGACGCGGGGAGGGAGCCGGCCCCACACCTGACGCGGAGGCCGCTGGCCGCTGTCCTTCAGGGCGAGCTCACCGCCCCTTCCACCGAGGTGGGTGGTGAACGGGCTAACTTATTAACTAGCTTATCGTATTAATAAAAATATCCCTTTAATAATTCATGCCCTGTCTCTCTATTTAGCTTTAGTAATCTTGTTAATGGTCAGGTGTTCACGTGAATTCTGGCACCTCATTGATGCTGTTGTTGGGGACAATGTCACGAACGTTACAATAAAGAACATTCAAGACTCTGTTTCTCTGAAAACTTTTTTCTCGAAGATGAAGTCATGTCGCGGTGCGTTTCTTTATCATGCTTTTCCGAGGCAGAATTGTGCAGATGTCTCCTGACGCGGTTATTTTCAGATTGGCGGAAGAGGGTAGACAGATGTTCTGAGGGCCATGGAATTTTCCAGTTCGGTTCCCATCCCCAACTGCCCCCGTCTGCTCTGTGCTCGCCCCTGACGTGCCGTCTCTGTGGCCGAGGTCTGTGACACGTGGGGTCAGGTTCCACCTCCTCCAGAAGCGGTTGGTTTTGTGTGAGCTGCTTCCGTCTCTACCAGGCCGCCGTCTGAATTTTATGTCCTTCACGATCAGCATCGAATCACTCGGCAGCTGGTTATACGGCATCTGCCGCCCTCCGGCTTTTCCGTCATATGTATCTCCTGTCCCAAGTCATTGGCTGGTTCCTCCACATGTACAGTAAAACCGTGGACGGCGACCCCGTGTCCTGTGAGGGTCCCCAGATGAGCAGCCGTTTCTAATAGATTTTAACCTGATAAACGAGTGAGGTTTTGCAATAGGAGTCATAGGTGACACCGAATGTCACAGGATCACGACTGAGCCGATGGTTCTTGAAATTTGCTTTGATATATGATTGCTTTGGATCACAGGCATGTTTCTGGAAGGAATTCTGCTCGCAAACCAAGGTTTTACTGTATATATTTTTGGGGACCCCCCCAGGCTCCCATCACAGCTCTGACCACATGATGGTCTCTCAGGAAACCCCTGTTGGCGTCTTCCTGATACCGGACACGTGACAGGTCACCCCTGGAATGTCTCCATGCGCCCCCATCGCAGCTCTTAAAGGGACCAATGTTGGTTCCTCTGGGCAGGCGGTGCCGGGCCACGCTGTGCCCGTGGTCGGGGCAGGGCCGAGAGGGCAAGGGCGGTGGAGTGGGGTCCACGCCCCCCTCCAGTCGGCCCACGCTCCCTCCAAGGTGCAGGGCCGGGGGGGTAGAACAGCCAGGCTGCCGCCCCTGGGCGCCCGTGGGGACAGAGGTCTGCAGGTGCACTGTCCACAAAGGGGAAGAGCAAACTAGAGTGATAGGTGAATGTGGCATTGAGGACGCAGTTTGGGGACGTTTACTGACAACGGGAGGCTCTGCGGGCAGGAGAGGTCGCTGCTCCTCCCTGGGTCGGGCACCGCGTGTGGGGGAGGGGTGTCACTAAACAGAAGCCCAGACAGCGCGGCTGCGGGCGTCAGGGGGGCCGAGTGAGGTGTGCCAGCGCGGGAGGGACCCAGGCCAGGGCGCAGCCAGGGACCGGCGGAGCTGAGGTCAGGATGGCCCTCGGGCCTGGCTCCCGGCGTTGAGTGTGCAGGTCAAGGCCGTTTGCCTCGCACACTGTCCTCTGGTGTCTGTGTTACTGATGACCACGGACAACGGGCACGGAGTGATCCCGGGCGGCGACCCTTAAATGTGCCAAGTGCCCCCGGTGGCTTCTGTGGGAAGCCCTAGATTCGGAGCAGCCGGCGGCCGCGGGGGCCAAGCCTGCAGGCGCCCCGGGACGGCCCCGGGGCAGTCAGCGTCCTTGGGCAGGTGCACTGTCCCCCGTGGCGGTCAAACTCGTCACGCCACGGGTGTTAGTGGTCGCAGTCCCGGGGGGGGCATGTGTAAGGCAACTTGGGGAACGCCTCCCGACTTTTACATCCACAGCCGCCCCTCGTGTTTAGCGGCGGCCAGGACACCTTAGTCTCTCCCCCGAGGTGCCTGGAGACGGCTCCTGCTCGTCCCTGCCAGTCAGGAGGGGGGTCTCTACCGGCCACGTGACACGCTGGACACTTGCTGTGACGTTGCGGAGTCCTGCCGCAGGGACGGCCCCAGCGGCAGCGGGGACAGCGCGCAGCGGTGGCCTCCGTGTTGCTTAGTGTACGCCGTCCGTTAGGTTCGGGTTTTGGAAAACACAAATAAGGAGCTGTTTGGAGTGAGGGGCCCCACAGGGTAGGGGTTTAATCAGATCAAGGGACGAGACTGCGAAGGCCTCGTGGGGAGGGAGGCACGGGGTCCCGCTCGGCAGCCCCGGCTGCACCGGTGGGCGCCCGGCGGGGACCCGCCAGGCCGGTCCGTCCCGGGACTCGGCCCACCGCTCCATTTCGTGGTATTAATGCCGGTAACTATCTGGCGTTGAGGTTTTTCAATTTCTGTTCAAAAACACCAGATGCTTAGCTAATTCTCTTTTTAAAGAGTAACGATCTGAATGCGTTTTCTTTTTTAATCTTTATAGAGTAACTCTTAGTTCATGGGACACAAAGTCTAAAAAGCCATGTAACTGTACCAAATCCCAGTGTCTGAAATTGTAAGTAATCACAAATCCTTCATTATTAAATAGAAATAAGGTTGTTTAGAAGCCAGTAAGTGGAGCCGAGCCCCGAGGCGCTTCACGGGCTCGCAAGGTGCACGCCCGACGCTCGCTGGGAGCCGTCGGCCCGGGCCGGGTCCCCTGGGGCTCTCCTGACCAACGCCTGGGAGAGGAGCCCGCCCGCCCCTCATGCGGGTGACTTCCCGGGGCTTCGGCTTACGCGCCCGCCGCTCGGACCTACCCACGGCGCCTTGCCGAGCGTGACCTCCTACATGTCCTCATCCTGGCGTTCACAAGTTCCATGACCTGTCAATGGCTCCATGTTGAACTTTCTCGGAAACGGTCTCCCCAGGGAGACCAGCTCAGAGGAGGCTCGGCAGGGGGGTGGTCGGGCAGCGGAGCCGCGGGCCTCCTCTCCTGCCCGGCCCCACATGGACGCTCTTCCTGGCACCCACCCTGCCCTCAGCTTCTCCCGGCCTCTGCCCTGAAGGTCTGCCCAGCTTTGAGGGACACGGAGGGGGAATCCACCCTCTTCCGGATGCTGGGCACCGTCTCCATGTGATTTTTTCTGTTGCAGAGCTCCCGCTGATGTCACTGATGGGACAGTGACTTGGGGGCACACGTGGGGAAAAGCCCAGAAGTCCGAGAAACTCGGCTCACTGACAAGACAAAGTCATCTTTTACAAGACAGTGCTGAAATCTAGGGGTGGCTGCGTGCAGGCGTCCCCCCCCGAACGCTGGAGACGCCGTGAGACCGCTGACGTGCGGTCCTGGGCGAGGAGGAGGGGGACGGAGCCGCGGGCCCGGAGCGACACTGGCGAGCCCCGCGGCCTGCCCAGGAGGGGACAGCGAGGCGTGGAGGACAAGGCGGTGGCGTGCAGAGCGGACAGAGCCAGGAGGGCAGCAGGCCAAGCTGCAGCCTTGTCTGGGGGCCGGGGAGGCCAAGGGACCTGTGAAGCCTAGAGCGAGGGGTAGTTGATAACTGGGGACGGGGTGAGGCGGCCCCTCGGGGCTGGGGCGTCAGGCGAGGCTCCGAGGGACGGCTTCTTGCGGGTTGATGGGAGCTGATGCGCTAAAGAAACAGTTGACCGTCCCGAGCGGGCTCGGTCAGCATGGGGACAAAGGAGAAGGAGGTTCAGAGCGTGTCCCGTGCTGTCCGGAGAAAGGAGGCGCTGTCCCCACAGTCCCTGAGGGACCCGGGCTCCGCCTTTCCGAGAGCAGGGCTGTGTGCAGGAGGCCCAGGGCCCTCACGGCGGCGTGCTCGGGACCCCTGCCCCCGACCGGGACATAGCTTCCGTGCTGAGAAGCCAGGGGTCTGGGACAGGGGACGTGAACATCGTGGGCCCTGGAAGGTGCTTATTTCCGCCAGGAGTTAACGCATGGCGCTCTGGTCCGTGTCTGTTGGTAGCAGTCAGTCACTGAGAAATCACCGGTCTCTGCAAATAGTGTTTTTGGAAAGGCGAAGCAGTGGGCAGACGCCGCCACCCAGGCCCAGCCCGCGCGGGCTCCTGGAGGGTGCCGGCAGGGAGCAGGTGTCCGGCGAACTCCCCGTAGCTCCATGGGCCGGCGTGGGGCACAGTCACCTCAGGGGCTTTCAGTCTTCTGTGCTCTCTCCCCACCACTAAGTCCTGTTCTTAAAGCAGCGGAGCATAGATTTCTTCGGGTGCATTGGTCCCCGTTTTATCGGCAGGATCTATAGGCTACAGGCCACAAGGGACTGCGGTGAATTGGCCGTTGACAAAGAGAAAAACACACTACTGTGTTTTTTACTGAAGATCACAGTGATACACGCACGTAGCTAGAATCCGAGGAAGGACCACCGCCAATTACGCTGCAAAGTGAGCAGGGCCCTGCCCCCCGCTTCCCGTTCTCTGGACTCCTCTCTGGAAGCTTCTCCTACTGTTTTACTGACTTGTGTGTTCAGGCGTTCTGGGGGACGGTCTAGCGCCCTGTCACGTGGCGGAGAGGGGTCCCTCTGCAGCGCGCCCTCCCCTCCCCTCCCCGGAGAGTTAGGACCGCCCTCGCTGGGTCTCCCTGGTGACCCTGCCGTCCAGTCGTTAGATAACAGACCCCAACCTTGTGTTGTTCCGTGCGTTCTGTGGCCAGCAAAAGTGGGGAGTCTTTTCAAATGATAAAATTAATCTGTATCGTTAAAATGGCATTGATGTGAACTTAATAAAAAGATAAATGTTCTGTGATTATTTTATTGAAAATGTATTGATTTTCAAAAAAGATGTTAACCTTTTTAAAAGGTGAAAAATTTACATGATCTGATGAAAAACCAGAGTATGAGATGTTAAGCTTTATAAAGTAGTTCACTTCGACTTTTCCATTGCTGGTACCTATGCCTTAATATTTTTAATAAAATTTTTAATGTTATTTATTTATTTATTTATTTATTTATTTATTTATTTTTGAGAGAGACAGTGTGGGCAGGAGAGGGTCAGAGAGAGAGGGAGATACAGAATCCGAAGCGGGCTCCAGGCTCCGAGCTGTCAGCACAGAGCCTGACTCGGGACTCAAACCCATGAACTGTGAGATCATGACCTGAGCCGAAGTCGGACGCTTAACCGACTGAGCCACCCAGGCGCCCCTATTTTTAATACATTTTAGACAATGGTTTTGCCTCGTGATTAGTTTATAAAAGCTTTCGTTGAGAAAGCCCCTTGTATCCCAGAACTTTTCGATACAGGCGGTGACGCGGTGTGGAACTCCGGACCCCTGGACAGTGACGTCATAGAGGAAGGCGGGATTGTTGGGGTCCCTTCAGTGCAGTTCACATCTTGCTGAGATACTGGGTGGGATTTGTTGGGAAGAGTTGTATTATCCACTGTGGTTTCCCCTAATGAAATCTAAACAAAAATAAATCTAAACCAAGATTTTAATTCATAGATTGGAGAGACTCCATATTGGGTTTGCAAATGGCGTTTTGTCTCTGATTAAACAAGTCAATTAAAATTAATTAACTAGAACTGTGTGGCTAGAAGGTCAGCTCTGGGTGGTCGTTTTGGACACTCTCGTGTGTCTGGCTTGTGCTTTGGATTCCTTTTCTGTGTTTAAAAAGTATTCCATGCTTCATTCCCGTGCAGTAACTCCTAATTCTAATTGTTAAAGTCCCTGTTTGTCTGATGCTGGTGTTTTCTTCTCCTGACTTTTCACTCATTGTGGTTTGTCACCTCATGTATTTGGCGAGTTTTTAAAAACCGTAAGTGATGCTCACTGGACTGTGCAGACGGGGATTCTCCGAGGTTGGCCTGCGCGTGTGTCCCTTCAGAGACAGTTTGTGTTTGCTTCTGTTGGGCCCGGTGGCGTTTCCAGTTTGGACGACCTAAAAGTTTTGGCTGAGGTTTTTTTTAGGCCACACAATTAGTGTGAATTCATTAGAGCAATGGCCGGCATACTGCGCGTGTTCTTGAGCGTCCGTCACCGCGATGGCCGTGCTTCCCCTTCCTCCTCCACGGGGGACAGGCAGAACCGGGGCCTTTGCCTGTTGGGAGCAGCAGTGCCTGAAGCAGCCAGCTCCACTTACTCCGCTGGATTTTTGTGTCTCTTAATTTTCGGCGTCTGACGGGTTTCCTTAAATTTTTTTTTAACCATTCAGATATGCATCTTAAAAGGTTTAATAAATTATTTATTTTTATTTTATTATTATTTTTAAACATTTATTTTTGAGAGAGAGAAAATGAATGGGGGAGGGGCAGAGGGAGACACAGAATCTGAAGACAGCCTCCAGGCTCTGAGCTGACAGCACAAAGCCCGATGCGGGGCTCGAACCCACAAACCGTGAGATCGTGACCTGAGCCAAAGTCAGACACTTAACCGACGGAGCCACCAGGATCCCCAAGGAGGTCTCTTTCTATTCCTGGTTCATAACAGGCTTTCTTTTTTATTCCTACTATAAATGAGTGGTGAATTTTATCAAGGGCTCTTTCCTGAATTTTTGGCTTCACTGTTGTCTTAATGATCACTGTTGTCTTCTTTTAATCTTATAATATCCCCTATTATGGCAAATTTTCTAATTTTTAAAAATGTATTTATTTTTGAGAGAGAGAGAGAGAGAGAGAGAGAGAGAGACAGAGCATGGCAAGGGGAGGGGCAGAGAGAGAGGGAGACAGAATCGGAAGCAGGCTCCAGGCTCCGAGCCGTCAGCACAGAGTCAGACACGGGACTTGAACTCATAAACCATTGAGATCATGACCTGAGCTGAAGTCAGATGCTTAACCTACTGAGGCGTCCAGGCGTCCCCAACCCATTTTCTAACGTTGTATGCCAAGGACTGAAGACAAATTGATCATGATGTACCGATTTTACCTCTTTGTGAACACTGCAGCATCTGGTTTTCTAATATTCTGCCTAGGACTTTGCATCTCTTCTTGAGTGGGGTAGAGCTCTAGTTTTCCTTTCTCACATTTTTAAAACTTTGGTTGTGGTTTCAAAACCAGCGTTTCGTATTGCCTAGTAAAATGCATGATCAGGCTTCCCTACCCCCACGCTACCCTCTTCTGTGAAGCCTTTGAAAAAGTCTGGGTAACGTAGCATTTATTTGTTCTTTCAAGTTTAATTGCACTTTGCCTGTTAAACCAACTGGGCTGGAGGGCGCCTGGGTGGCACAGTTGATTAAGCGTCAGACTTCAGCTCAGGTCATGATCTGACGGTTCATGGGTTCGAGCCCCACGTCGGGCTCCGTGCTGACAGCTCAGAGCCTGGAGCTGCTTCGGGTTCTGTGTCTCCCTCTCTCTCTGCCCCTCCCCTGCTTGTGCTCTGTCTGTCTCTCGAAAGTAAATAGACGTTAACAAAGAGACCCATCTGGACCGGATGTCTGTGGGTTGGAGTGGGAGGAGGGGGTGGGGCTCCTCAGTCCACTTCCTCTACGTTTTTATTTCTTCTTGAGTCCATTTTCATATTTTATATTGTTCTTGACAATTGTTGGATTCTCTAAAATTTTAAGTCTACTCCTATTCCTGCTTATATATTCTTACATTGTTTTAAAAATTGTCTCTGCAGGTATCTTGTAAAGTTTCTAATTTTCTAGTTTTGATTCCTACCGTCTTTGTGTGTACCTTTTCTGCTTCTCGATCTTTCCCATGAGATCTATTTGGCCAGTCTTTTCAGGACATCAGCTTTTGGTTTTCTGTCCTATTTCCTATTTCAGAGGTACGTTGAGTTTCCCCTTTTCACTTCCCCCACACATCTGTATTATTTTACTCTCTCTTTTTTTTTTTGCCAACTTTTTGTGCTGCTTATGTATGTATGTATGTATGTATGTATGTATTATTTTTAAGAGAGAGAGACACGGAGAGTGAGTGGGGAGGGGCAGAGAGAGGGAGACAGAATCGGAAGCAGGCTCCAGGCTCCGAGCTGTCAGCACAGAGCCTGACACGGGGCTCAAACTCACAAACCACCAGATCCTAATCTGATCTGTAGTTGGACACTTACCGACTGAGCCACCCAGGCGCCCCGCAGCTAGAGTTTTAGAAAACAAATCTAATGATCCATTCTTTTAATAGGCTTCTTTCCTCCATTTGCAGTTTTCCTCATTATTGATATATATGGACTTATTTGTACCACAGTTTTTTTTGAAGTTTTAAAATTAATTATTGTTTTCAGTTAAATGGCAGCATTCCGCACATAGTTTGTACACCTTGCTTTTTTAAAAATTATTTCACGTTTATTTATTTTTGAGACAGAGAAAGAGTATGAACAAGGGAGGGGCAGAGAGAGAGGGAGACACAGAATCTGAAACAGGCTCCAGGCTCTGAGCTGTCAGCATAGAGCCTGACATGGGGCTCAAACCCACGAACCATGAGATCATGACCTGAGCCGAAGCCGGACGCTTAACAGACTGAGCCCCCCAGGTGCCCCCACCTTGCTTTTTTTTTGGTGGTAAAATATACATAACAAAAATCTTACCATTTTAACCATTTTTTATTTGTGAGAGAGAAAGCATTCACGTGCACGCATGCCCGCAGGGGAGGGGCAGAAAGAGAGAGAGACAGACAGAGAGAGAGAGAGAGAGAGAGAGAGAGAGACACTCTCAAGCAGGCTCCGTGCTGTCAGCCCAGAGCCCGATTCGGGTCTCAATCCCACAAACCGTGAGATCATGACCTCAGCCCAAATCAAGAGTTGGACACTCACCCGACTGAGCCCCTCAGGTACCCCCCATCCTAACTATTTTTAAATGTACAAGTCAGCGGCATTAACTGCATCCACCATGTTGTGCAACCATCGCCTCTATCCATTTCCAGAACTTTCTCATCATCCCAAATAGAAGCTCTGTACCCCTGTCCCCAGGCCCCGGCAACCTCTCTTCGACTCTGTGTCTCTGAATCTGCCCGCTCTGGGGACCTCATGTTAAGTGGAATCACTCGATATTTATCCTTCAGTGACTGTCATCTTTCGCTCAGCGTCTAAGGTTCGAGCTTGCGTTCCTTTCCGGGGCTCAGTAGTGTTCCACCGAGGGAACAGACCACGTGTGGTTCAGCCTTCATCTGGGCCACGGCCATGCAGTGTCTCCGCGGGCACCGCAGCCACGGGCACCGGTGTGCAGGCGGCTGTTGGAGTCTCAGCTTTCAGTTCTCTTGGGTCCGTGTGCCCAGAAGCAGAATTGCTGGATGATACAGTCAGTCTGGCTTTCCGCGGTGGCCGCGCCATTTCACCTCCCACCAAGAGCGCACGACACCCTGGATGCTGTGTCTTTGGACCACGGCTTTCCCTGTGCTCCCTTCTGCCTGATACATGCGTTAGGAAATTAGCGCTGATGGCCAAGGTGGAGGAAGCTGAAGGTGAGATCAGTTGGGAGGTTATCACAAGTGTGTCGAGGAGGCGGAAAAGGCCTGGACTAAGGCCGGAAGGGTAGCAATGAGGAAGGAAACCAGAGACTTACGAGATATTTCAGACATGTACGTTCACTCATTCATCCCACAAATATTTTTGAAGGCTCGTGGTTTCAGGACGGAGGGTGACCACCATGAACGGTGTGGTCGTGGTCCTGCCCCTCGGGCTCTCACGGGCTGCTGGGGGAGAGGGACGCGGATAAAATAATCATATGTACATGAAGGTCGGGGGGAAATATGGACTCTGTGGCAAAGGAGCAGTGATGAGTGTGAGCCGGTGGGGGGAGCTGACCAAGAGTAGCGGCCAGAGAAGCCTTCCCTGAGGGAGGGTGTGCGGTCAGGAGAGTTACTCAGGCGCAGGGGGATTGAAGGTGGGGCTAAGAGAGTTCCGGGCAGAGGCAACAGCAGGTGGAAAGGCCCGGTGGCAAGAGCGGGAGGGGCACAGGGTTCTGGGAACAGAAAGGAGGCCGGTGCCACTATTGTATCGTTCATATTCCAGAACATGTAAGTTAATCTACACGTTCAGTGTAAAGAGGATTATTAACTAAGTCATGATGCTGCTACATAACGGGGTGCTTTGGAGTCATTAAAATGGTGAATAAATCCATTTACATGGAAAACACTCATAATATTGGTAAGTAAGAAGAGCAGGTTGTTTTAGCGATTCCTGATATTGAGAAGTATAGTAATAAAAGCACACTGAAAACAGTGTATAGAATATTATCTTGTCTTTGTATATAATATGTATTCAAATGATGTATGCTTATTTTTAGTATTTTAGTTTTAGAGAAAAAGTGAAATGTGTTCATTGAATGATCATCTCTAGAGAGTGGGATTCTGGGTGATTGTAATTTTTTTCTTTGTGTTTATTTATATCAAAAAACTTTTGTTCAACAAATGTGATTTACTTGTAAAAAGATAAAATTAAAAAAAAAAAAAGACATACCTGAGCCAGAATCAGCAGACTTGGTAACTCCTTGGGAAAAGAGAGAAAGGTAACTGTCAGAAGGGACTCGGGGTGATTTTAGTGCCAGGGAGCACGGCGGACAGAGAGAGGGAGCACGGCTTGAAGAGAGAGCGGTCGGGGAAGCCTGTGAGTTACGGCTGGGCACCGAGCTGGGAGCGGAAATGCTGGACGGGAAGTTGGGAATGTAGTTCCGGGACATAAGCGTGTCCCAGCGCCTGAGGCTGGGCCCCTTGAGTCACCGTGAGGCGGCCATTGATGGCCTCGGAGCCAGTGGGCAGAGAAGAAGGTCCGAGGGCAGCAGGGCGAAGGGGGCCTGGGTGACAAGGACGAGTCGATGACCCTTCCGTGCTGTTGGCGGCAGACACAAACTGGGGTTTTCGGGGAGGAGACAGAGCAGGTCTGGGGACAGACCTAGGGACAGGGCAAGAGCCAGCCCACCAAACCCAGCCAAGCACGTAGAGCAGGAGACGAGAGGTGCCCGGTCCGGACCTGGGTGGGGAAGCGCAGTTTGCGTGTGAAACTCTAGACTGTCAGTGTTCCTCTCAGAGCCTTGAAGACACTCTTCTACTGTTTTCCATGATTTCTCCTAAGAAGTCAGCTGTCAATCTGGGTGACGTCCTTTCTCTCTCTCTGGGGCTTTTAAGATTTCACTTTTGTCTTTGTTTTTTCTTTGTATTGATCTTCTGGGGGTTCGCTAAGTTTCTGCCATCGGTGGACCCACAACTTTACGGAACATTAGGCGTTCCTCACTGCACCCCGTCTCTTCATCCTGCGATGCTGACCGGCCGTTTCCTGGCTCCTCTAACTATCCGGCGTTCCTCACAGCCTCTTTTCTGTATTTTTAATCTCTTGGTCTGTTTATCATGCACTTGGATCTTAATTTCTTATCTTTCAGTTTATCCTTTTTCTCTTTGATTTAGTTATTATTTTTTCCAGATTATACATACATAGAGTTTAGTTTTCTGTTTTTATCTTTTTTAAATGTCTGTCTACTTATTTACTTCTCTGGGGCGGGGAGAGAGGGAGGGAGGGGGAGAGAGAGAGAGCACATAAGCACAAGTGGCAGAAGGGCAGAGAGAGAGGAAGAGAGAGAGTCCCAGGCAGGCTCCATGCTGTCAGCGCAGAGCCCGACTTGGGACCCCATCCCGCTAACTGTGCGATCGTGACCTGAGCTGAAATCAAGAGTTGGACACTCACCCAACTGAGCCACCCTGGGGCCCTTATTTTTTATCTCCTTTAGATTTTATTTTTAAGTAGCCTCTATGCCCAACATGGGGCTCACACACACTCTGACATCAAGAGTCGCCCACTCCGCTGACTAGACCAGCCAGGTGCCCCACACACATAGAGTAAAAAAATTTTTTAATGTTTTTTAATTTATTTTTGAGAGACAGAGAGAGACGGCATGAGCAGGGGAGGGTCAGAGAGAGAGGGAGACAGAATCAGAAGCAGGCTCCAGGCTCTGAGCTGTCAGCACAGAGCCCAACACGGGGCTCGAACCCATGAACCCTGAGATCATGACCTGAGCTGAGGCCAGATGCTCAACCGACTGAGCCACCCGGGCGCCCCATAGAGTTTACAGAGCCAAATAATTATCCAAGGCTCATGACACAGAATGTAGCTCCCTGATAATTGTCCCTTATCTTATGACATTCAGGGATTTTCAACTCTTTTAACAGAATCTTTTAGTATATGCCTGCATACATGTAAATAACACGCCTGCTTTGCTGAGCGTGGCTCGTCAGTTTGGGAATAATCTCTCGTTTCTGTCCCATGGAAGTCGTGGGTTTGGCTGCTCCCCCCCCCCTCCGGCACCACGCCAGCTGCTCCCCCCGTCTCCTGCGCCCGGACATCAGATGCCTGAGGTTAGACAGTGATCTTTATATTTCACAACTAGGAAAACACGACTCCCTGTGGACCTTGATTAACTTCCTTTCCTGCCTTTCTTCATTGCTTTCCCGAGTTAATACTTGGTACTTACTTTCTATGTACACGATGCTAATTTAAACCCTACACTGCGCTCTGGGCGTCTTCCCGCCGCGCTCAGACCTGTGTTGTCAGAGGCAGCCTTTCCCAGAGCCTGGACCGCGTGGCTTCCAGGCCTGATGCACAGCTCTGACCCTGGACTCTCCCTCCCCGGCCATGCCGACGACTTCCCTCCTGTCCTCAAGTCGGACTCCCTGGCCCCTGGGTCCTGCTGGTCTTCCTCGTTTGATGTAGCGCATCCTCCGGGGCGTCCTTTGAGAGGGTGTGTGGAGATCGCCCCGTGTCCAAACTCCTCGGAGCCTGTCCTCATGCCGAGGTGATTCCTCTGGAGGCGATGGCTGGCTTTCCCACTTTGGCTCAACTTCAGTTTTTCTTCAGGATTTTGAAGGCTTTGCTATCTTTTCTTCTAGTTTCAGTGTTGCTGTTGAAGGTTTGATACCTTTCTCCTCCTTGCTGCTTGCCTGAAAACCGTTTTACTCTTTCTAGAACCTCATGGGATACTGTCATTGTTCCCAGTGCTCTGAAAGTAGGTAAGAAGTCTTGCTTGGGTCTCTTTCACCTCCTTGCGCTGGCCAAAGTATATTTATTTATTTTGAGAGAGAGCGAGAGAGGGCGGGAGAGAATCCCAAGCCGGCTCCACACCATCGGCACAGAGCCTGACACGGGGCTCGATCCCACGAACCTTCAGATCATGACCTGACCCGAAATCAAGAGTCGGTCACCCAGGAGCCGCTCAGGAGCCCATCTGCGCTTCGTTCTTAACACTCCCATCTTTATGGACCTCTGATCACAAAAATCTTGGACCTAGAAACCCATCCTGCGTTTTCCTTTCTCCGATCAGTTTTACTTCCCTCTTTTGGGTCAGTGCTCTAGTTTTCATACCTTCTGTTAGGTAACCCCCTCTCTGATTGCTTCTTTATTTCCCAGAACATCATTTTTAGATTCTTTTTTTTTAAGTATCATTTTCTTGTTTACTAATTTGCCCAGAGCCATTGATGCCCTTGCTCCCCGCGGTTTCTGTTCAGTCCTCTGTCTGTTGAGTCAAAATGAAACGTGTGCAGATTTCTGGCTGTCACTCGCTCACACTTAAGAGTGAGGCGTAAGCTGCCCGGAGACCCTGGACGCATCAGTGGGGGTGGGCTCACTTCGGATGCGCCCCCCGGGGGGACCCTTTCTCTCTGTGTTCTGTCCTGGGCTGGTCGGGGGTCCTCCAGGGCGGTGCTGGGGTCCTGGGGGCCAGGGGTCCGCACGTGCACCCTCCTCCTTGATCCACTCTGACCTCCCAGCCCTCATGTGTTTTACCCCAGAGTCATTGCATTCTCTTGTCACCGTGGTGGAGGGGAGGAGGGTGCTGGAAGCAGGGAGGAGCCTGGGGGCTGCTCCCTCCGAAACAGAATTTCCACCAGGTCTCTTCCCATCCCCCGCCCCGCACCCCAGAGCAGCCTGGGCCCCCCACTCCCCAGTCTTCAGAGCTGGTGCACGGTTCAGTGCTCTTGAGTTGGGGGTCGCCACCTCTCTCCTCTGCCTTCGGGCCTCCTCCTCCCTTCCCCCCGACCCCCTTCCCATTTCACTCACGGGCGAGGTCTGGCCAGGACCCCAGCTCACTGGGTCGTGCTGGGGGGCCTGGGGCGGGTGCTGGCTATTGGTTCCTGCTCGCCAGCAGGGGGCGCTCCTGGGAGGGGGGCACCCAGGCCACGAAGGACAGGCTCCAGGAAGTTGTTTTGCTTTGCAAACGCCTATGTTATGAATAAGGAGTGGCTCTAACTAGTTTCTCTTTCTCCACTTAGTCCCCCGACAGCGTCAGCCCCGCGCTCTAGCCCCCGTCCAAAAGGAGGCAGAGCCGGCTAATTAGCGCTGTGTGGACGGCAGCCAGCCGCTCCCCCGGGCGC
>NC_043710.1:3955874-3973358 GCF_006229205.1 Suricata suricatta
GGGGGCCGGGGGGCCGGGGCCCAGCTGTTGACTTCGCTCAGGTCACGGTCCCAGGGCGCCGGGATCGAGCCCCGCATCAGGCTCCAGGAGCCTGGAATCTGCTCGGGGTTCTCTCCCTCCCTCTCCCTCCGAATCTCTCCCTGCTCTTTCATGAATGAATGAATGAATGAATGACACCAGTGCAGGAGATGTTCACAGAACCATCCCCAGAGATGCCTGGAGGTGGGGTACTGGCGGGTCGGAGAGCTGTCAGGGGACCCCAGTCAGAGAAAGATCTTCACTCCCTCCGGCGAGGATGCCTTCCATGGCACCCCACGCTCTTGGGAGGTTCTGACTTCAGATTGTGCACATCTTTTTTTTTAATGTCTTTTTAAATTTTATTTATTTATTTTTTTGAGAGACAGAGACCGAGCAGGGGAGGGGCAGAGAGTGAGGGAGACACAGGATCCGAAGCAGCTCCAGGCTCTGAGCTGTCAGCACAGAGCCCGACGCGGGGCTCGAACCCACAGACTGTGAGAGCCGAAGTCGGACACTTAACGGACTGAGCCCCCAGGCGCCCAAGAACATGCAGATGTCTTGGTTCGGGGTTCAGAGATGTAGGTCCCGTCCCGCAGGACACAGCGGAGCCGGGGGAGCGGCGTCAGAGAGTGCGGAAGCCCGCTGGGCGGGGGCTGGCGTCTCACGTGTATCCTCGGTGGCTTCCCGGTGGAGGGGGCACCGGGACTTCCCTCCAGGGCCAACGCCCCGCACTCGCCCCAGGCTGGCTGCAGGAGCTTGGGGCTCATCCCTTCCTGTGGGCATAAAAGATGGTCAGAGAAGGGACAGGCAGGTGTGGGGGCTGACACATCAGTGCCTCTGGTTTACAAAGGGAAATCAAGGGCCGTCACGTGTCGACTTGAGTCTGCCATGCTGGGTCATGGTTGGTCTGTTTTGTTTCTACGCTAATTTAATTCCCCTCTTGAATTATAGATAGATCTATAGAAATCTTACCCATGTGATGCAGCCAGATCCATGGGAGGGAAGAGAGTGCGGGGTCTCCAGACTTCAGTGGTGTGGCGTTTTCCGTAGGGCCAAAGGGTATTGTCCACAGTTAAAGTGGATAAAGTTTTATTTTAAAAGTGTTGGCATTTTGGAGGTGCCTCCGTGGCCCAGTCGGTTGAGTGTCTGACTCATGATTTTGGCTCAGGTCACAATCCCAGGGTTGTGGAATCAAGCCCCATGTTGGGTTCTGTGCTTAGGATTCTCTCTCCCCTCTGCCCCTCTCCACTGCTTGTGTGCACGCTCTCTCTCAAGTTAAAAAAAAAATCTTTTAAAAAAGTGTTGGTAGGAGGGGCGCCTGGGGGCTCAGGTGGCTGAGCATCCGACTTCAGCTCAGGTCATGATCTCATGGTTCATGGATTCCAGCCCCGCATCGGGCTCTGTGCTGACAGCTCAGAGCCTGGAGCCTGCTTCCGGTTCTCTGTCTCCCTCTCTCTCTGACCCTCCCCTGCTCATGCTGCCTCTCTCTGTCTCTCTCTCTCAAAAATAAATAAAAAACGTTAAAACACTTTTTTAAAAAAGCACTGGCGTCCTCAGGCATCGCTGGTGGGAACTTCAGATGGCACCGCCTCGTGGGGACGCTGTTGGCCACTCGGTTCTGCAGCGTCATTCCTGAAAACATGCGTGAGCATGCGTGAGCGGGCGTGGCCGCCAGACACACAAACGCCCCCTGGCAGCGCCCGGTCCGCCGGTGGCAGGGAGGGGACGGAACCACCGGGCAGTGAGAACCAGCCGCACAGTCCGTCTCACACGTGCCGCGCTGCTGCAGGACAGCACGGGGACAGCAGCAGGGGGTGGCGGGGTTGGTCCCGGGGAGCAGTCACGGGGAGCCTCTGGGGCTGGGTTGTGCCCCGTTCGTCCCTCTCCACTGTCCCTCAGCCTCACTCCGGGCTGTGCTGTCCGCTGGGCCCCTGCAGTGACGGAAGGCCTTGTCAGACGCACCGGCCCTACGTGCTGACCAGGGGAGGGGTAAGGTGGGGAGAGCGAAGGGCAGGGCTGCGACAGTGACCTACGTGGTGCTCAGATGGCACCGAATCACTTTGTTTTCTGCTTTTGTTTTTTTTTAATGTTTTTATTTTTTATTTTTGAGAGGGAAAGACAGGATGTGAGTGGGGGGAGGGTCAGAGAGAGAGGGGGACACAGAATCCGAAGCAGCTTCAGGCTCCGAGCTATCAGCACAGAGCCTGACACAGGGCTCGAACCCACAAACTGGGAGATCATGACCTGAGCTGAAGCCGGATGCTTAACCGACTGAGCCACCCAGACGCCCCTGCACTGAATCCCTTTGTTGATGACAATATGCACCAATTCATCGGTCCAGCTAGATAGCGGAAAGGTGGGGGGAAAAGTTAAGCCAATCGGGATAAAAAGCCCAGCACGCTGGGTGAGCAAGATGGAGCCCAGTGGGGGAGCCTGGCGCCCCCACGCCGCCCCTTGACACTTACTCCTTAAGCTCTCGGGCCTCAGTTTCTTCACCCGTGAGACAGAAACAACAGTGGTATTCACTTCCCGAGGCCGCTGTGAGGATCAAGTGAGCAAGTGCATGTAAGCCACACAGAAAGGTGCTTGGAACCCGGTAGATGTTAAGGCGCTGTTGGCAGAGCGCCGGGCTCCCTGCCGTCTCGGGAAAACACGCCTGGAGGAGACGCAGCTGCACCGGCACAGTCGTCCTGGGCGCGCCATCACCGTCCTGTTATTTTACAACAAATACAGACAGGACCTTGAACCTTGGTGGGGGCGGGGCTAGGCCGTGCCTTCCAGCGCGCACCTGCGCGGGAGCCGAGCCCTTGCGGCCTGCCCGAGCCCCAGCGGACAGGGCCCCTCTCCGGGAACATTCTCTCTACACACTGAAGGGCCCCTGGCGGAGTTCTGTGTTCCTGCCTTAGGCCTGTCTCGATCGGAACCCAGGAGCTTTCCAACCGAAGATCGGCAAAGGGGAGGCGGGGGGCCTGAGGCCGCGGCACAGCCGGGGCTGCAACTGCCGGCGCTCCAGCTGCCTCAAGAACTACTGCGAGTGCTACGAGGTCAGCCCCGCCCCCCGCCCCGGGGGCCCCTCCCGGCAGGGCTCCGAGCCCGGAGATGCTGGGACACCGCCGCCTGCAGATCGCTTCCTGGACGGGGAGGGGCCGCCCGCGCTCAAGGATTTGGTGGCAGTGGGGGGACTCGTGGTTTCCCCTTTCCTGGCACTTTTCTGTCCCGTTCCTGGTGCTGGAGGACGGGGAGGGGGGGGGCCCACTGGTCCCCGCAGCAAAGCAGCCGGGAAGCCCTTCCTCGAAAGGCTGTCCTCGGTTGCTTCCCGTCCTCGAGGTCCCTGTGAGCTTTACTTCTAAAAGGTGCTCCCGGAAGGTGAGGCTGGAGAGGACTGTGGTGTTTCCGGGGCCCATGTTGGAGGATGCGGGCGAGCAGAGCTAGCGACCCCCCAGCTAGGGGTTTTGAAACCCCGGCCGGAAGCCCTGCAGAGATGCAGGATTCAGCAGAGGCAGCAGAGGGATTTCGGAGGCGCGGCCCCGGCATCACCACCTGCCCCTCCAGGTGTTGTCCCTGCTGCCCTGAGGCAGGGGGCCGCCCGTCTTCCCGGGGCGGACGACCCGTATTCTCTAGAGTAGACTCGAAATCCTGAAAGGTCTCAACACACCCAGAGCTGCAGGTACAACAGGATGTGGCTCTCCGGGCCGGGCCGAAGAGAACAGAGGGGAAACCTCAACGGCTGAAATAAGAGAGCCGGGGACTGTGGGGGGTGGGGGTCAGGCCGGAGCTCAGACTGTCCTGCAGGCTAGTGTGAGAAGGGGCAGCCCACTGCCTCGAGATGAGAAACCAAGCCCGCCCACGAGTCAGCAGGAAGGGCCGCCCCCAGACCCCCTCGCAAGCTCCACCCCCCTGCACGTCCACCAGCTCCGGCAGGCACCGCGGGTCGGGTCCAGGGCACCGCAGCAGGGCCAGCAGATGCAGGTTTGGCTTCCCACGTGCATAGAAAAGCACTTGTGTCTATGTGTCGCTGTGGTCTGGTAAGCGCAGCGGCCTGAAGTCCAAACAACAACGTCCAGGCCTCCATTAAAAAACACTTGATTGCTAAAAAGTGCCGACCATCATCTGGTGCTCAGTGGCCCTCACGGCTCACGGAGCACGTCACAAAAACGTGATGAGAATCTCTCACGACGAGAGAATGACCAAAACGTGACACAGAGACACGAAGTGAGCAAATGCTGTTGGAAAAATTGTGTCGACAGACTTGCTGGACACAGGGTCGCTGCAAAGTTTCCGTTTGTGAAAAATGCAGTATCTGCACCCCCCCCACACAAATATAAACAGAGTTATTTAAGGTCCAAATAGAATGTGTTGCTTTTTGATGGTTACAGAGCAGTCTAAGTTCATTGAAGCGTTTTCTGTTACCAGGCCAAAATTATGTGTTCTTCTATTTGCAAATGCATTGGTTGCAAAAATTATGAAGAAAGCCCAGAACGGAAAACACTGACGAGCATGCCCCACTTTATGGACATCGGAGGGTTTGAAGGCAGCTGTCATTTGTCGCCAACTAGACCCGCGGGACCACCGCAGCTAAGAAGGGACAGGTAGGTGCCCCAGCCTCCCTCAGGGGACGGGGAAGGGGTGGATTTGAGGAGACTTCATCTATACACTGGAGAGAAACCGGGCGCCTAGCGGGCGGGTGGGACGGGTGGGGAGTCCTAGAAAACAACACTTCCTAGTCCTGACCTTTTGCAGTCTGAGCCCCCCCGGGGCAGTTGCCTCTTGAGCTCCGTGGGGAAGGGGGCTGGTCTCGTAGGAGACAGTACGACTGTCCTCAGAACCTAGTTCGGGACTCCAAGGGGGCCTGGGGGGGGGCTGGCCATACAGCCGGGGCCCCTCGCAGGGCGCCAGTCCTCGGGGCGGGTGGCATCCGGGAGCTCCAGGTGCCCCAGGGGGCACAGGGGCCGGCTCCCGTGGTGCACACGTTGTGCGCGGAGCTCAGACCAGGCTGTGCAGCGCAGCTCCGGGGACCTGTCCGCTGCTGCCGCCCCTGCCCGGCCCCCGGGGCCCCCTGAATGTCATAGCGGGTCGAATCTGGAGAAAATGTAGCAGCTGCAGGAGTCGGACCGGCTGTTTGTCTGCTGTGTGTTTCTCCTAAAAGCTTTCCTTCACACAGTCACGGTGCGAGTTCCCAACAGTAGGACGACAGCGTTAGATTCGGGCGGCCATGTTCTGAATCCCGGGACAGGGGGCCCTCGAACATGTACGGCATGTAACCCCCCGGAGCTGGGGGCCGCGGCCCGTGACCACTCTGTCTCTGCCAGGCGGCCCTCGTGCATCTCCTGGGAGGTGGTGGAAGCCGCGTGCGCCTGCCTGCTGGCCCAGGGCGAGGAGGCCGAGCGGGAGCACTGCTCCCGGAGCTCCGCGGAGCAGCTGGTGCTGGAGGAGTTCGGGAGGTGCCTGGCCCAGATCCTCCGTGTCGAGTTTCCATCCAAAGGCTTGAGCGTGGAGTAGAGTTCGGTGGAGAGAACTCTGACCGCACAGAGGCCTCGTTTGGATGTTCCGAGGGAAGGTAACCTGTGGTTTAGGAAGGTCGCTTAGGGAGCCCGAGGCCGTCTGCCTGGCAGCTGGGTCAGGAGGGGCTTTCCCCGACCGCTGGCGCGTGGCCCTGGGGAGACAGCCTCGACTCCTGTGACGTCAGGGAGGGGGGTGGACGCAGCCTCCGGGGAGAAGGAAGTCCATTCCCGCCGACTTCACCCGTCTTGGCAATTTTCCCCTGGAGGCCTCTCTGCCTAAAAAAGCCATAGTGATTTTTCACTAAAATTATTTTGAAATAAATTCTCCGGACCGGCTGCTAAGATAGAAGTTAGACTCTCTAGAGAAGCCCCGAATCCCTGCAGGAGGCCCCGGGGCGGCCACGCTCTCCCAGCCTCTCCCGGGTTGCTGGGGCCCTCGGGCGGTGGGGGTCGGGTCCTGGGCCCGAACACCCTCTAGTTTCTTACGGGTTTTCACTGGGATGCGGAAAAGCTCTATCATCCCGTTAACTTTCTCCCTAATTGTTGTTCTACTATGACTAGTGTTGGTTAACATACGGTTAAAGTAACTGGTTTGCAGAAACCAGCAGGTAGGATTGGTTATTAAGTTGACTCCCTTTGGTTCTGTTGTAAAAGCAAAGAGGATTAAATGTTTCAAACGCCTTCGGCTGTCGTAATTAGCGTCGTAACTGAGCATGTTATCCGGCACGGTTCCGAGTTTATTAATCGTTGGCCCCTCTGAGCGCGCTGAGAAACTCATTTACGATCACGGCAGTGTCAGGAAGCGGGCGCCCGGCGGCCCGTAGAGCTGTATTAGGAACAGCAAGTTCTGACGGGGAACCACAGAGGCAGAAAATACGGAGTTCTTCGCCATTTCGACCCCCCCCCTCCCCGTTGGCCCCGCGGGATGGGGACTCTGTGGGGACAGGCCAGGGGCAGACCCCCGCGTTGCACGGTGCTGAGGCTCTCCCCGGGCTGGGTGCCCCGTTGTCCGTGTCCGGAGCAGGAGGGGCGCAGCTGGGGGAGCCCCGTCCACTTCGCCCCCGGGGCTGGGAGGGGCCTGAAGCGGGGCTTCCTGACCCCTTCCTGGAGGGCAGCCTGCCTTCTGCGGCTCTCTGGTCGTGCTGCCCATGGCCATGTCTGCAGGCCACGCAGGCAATTTAGATTTTTCTAGGAGCCACATTTTAAAAAGTGAAAAGGAAAGGAGCCTGGGTGGCCCAGTCGGTTGAGCCTCCGACTTCAGCTCAGGTCATGATCTCACAGTTCGTGGGTTCGAGCCGCGTGTCGGGCTCTGTGCTGACAGCTCAGAGCCTGGAGCTGCTTCGGATTCTGTGTCTCCCTCTCTCTCTGCCCTTCCCCTGTTCATGCTCTGTCTCTCAAAAACAAATAAAATGAAAAAAAAAAAAGTGAAAAGGAGTAGATGACATTTATTTCAATAATCTTTTATCTAACCCAATATATTCAAAATGCTGTCATTTCAACATGTAGTCAAAATAAAAGCGATTGAGATATTTCACATTCTTTTGTTCGTACCAGATCTTTGAAACCCGGTGCGCACAGGGGACGCCAGGCACAGGCAAATCTGGGGGGGCCGCCTAGAAAGGCCCCGAAGCCAAGTGGGGCTCACCTGTGGGGCCGGAGGGTGGCCCGGCTGGGGAGGGAGGAGAGCACAGCCCTCAGGTCAGGGACCCGGCGTGGCCCAGGCTCCTGTGGCTGGGGGACCTTCTGTGCGGGCGCAGGGCACTCTGGCTGCGGCCCGTCGGCTGAGCGGCAGCCTGGACCCTGGGGAAGGGGCACCTGGGGAGGCGCGGCCCCTGCGGAGTCTCTCACAGAACGGCCCAAGGCCACACCGCTCTGAGGAGATTCAGTCTGAGGAGTGCAGGCAAAGCCAGCCCGAGGCCACTGGTGCAAAGCAGGACTAGAAAGATACAAAATCACATGGGGGTGCCTGGGGGGCTCAGTCAGTTCAGCGTCCGACTTCGGCTCAGGTCATAATCTCACAGTTCGTGGGTTCGAGCCCCACGTCGGGCTCTGTGCTGACAGCTGGGAGCCTGGAGCCTGTCTTCAGATCCTGTGTCTCCCTCTCTCTCTGCCCCTCCCCTGCTTGTGCTCTGTCTGTATCTCTCTCTCAAAAATATACATGAAACATTATTTTTATGAAAAAAAGATACAAAATTACATCTTTTGTTGTGGGTAAAGAGCCAGTGCCTTGTAAAACTGTATAAAAGTTAAAATGGCGGGTTCTTATTTTGGGTGCGGTGGTGTCCGTCCTGTATCCGCTGGGTGACTGGCCACCTCCGTGATTGAGGTTAGATTACCTGGAGCATTTGGGGTTTGTTTGGTGTTTTTGTTTTTGTTTTCGGTTATTTTCCCCCAAATGTGACTTGGCTTAAACCTTGTCCTTTCAAGAACCTGAGACAGAGCCATAACAGACGTCACGTGCTACAAAATGCTGTCTCTGTCCCCAGAGCACCTCTGACGCCAGACGCCCAGCATTGCCCCTCCACCAGCCAATCCTCCCGATCTCTGGGCCCCAGCGGGGCGCCTGTTCTGTAACTCAGTTGGGACACCAGCTGCCTGGACGCGGTGTCAGTTTGCACACGGCCCCAGCCTCGGGCTCCGGTCGCCAGCACAGGGCCCCAGGGCACCCACACTTCTGTCTGCTGCGGCTGCACTGGACGGAAGTTCCCAGGACCGCGCCCCGGGCCCGAGCGTGGGCTGTCACAGCCCAAGAGCTCAGGGTGCACTACCCACCCCCAGCAGTTTGCTGTAAAGGACATTGGAGCAGCCGGACCGAGTACCCGGGCGGCACTCAGCAGCGTCCTGAGTGCAGGGGTCCCTGTGAGGTTGGGGGCCCCCCTCCTGGCATCGGCTCTCCCCCGTCGTGTGTTTGAGGGGTTTGCACGGACGCTTCGTATCCTGGGTGCGATCGGGTGTCCACTCCATCTCCAGCCCCTCCCACCTCCCTGGAGGACATGGGTGCGGCTGCTTCCTTCCTTTTCATCCCTCTGAGCCACTGCTCCTGCACGAGGACTTCCTGCCCCCCCCTTCTCCTTCTCCAGGGGACTCACGAGCGAGACTTTGGGCAGACGTTGGGGAGGGACCCCCGTCTTGGTCCTACGTTGCAGGAGTAGATTGACGCTGGTCAGCTTTCCTGACTGCGCATCCGGGGCCCGGAGACACGCCCTGCTCTGGCGCTCGGCTGGCCGTCTCGGCGGTTGTCAGGACCGTCTGTAGATTCTTCACGGCCCCTCAGGGCTGGAAAACTTTTTTTTTCTTGAAAATACTGCCACTGTTGGCAACTGACGTATCCAGTATGGCTGTTGCCAGTTCCGAGCGCGTCCCCTGCCCTTCCTCCATCACGACATTGGGCAGTCCCGCCCCTGGGGAAGTGGACAGGGGTGGCCTGGCCAGCAGCAGCCACAGCACCGGGTCCTGGCGCTGGAACAGGATTCCCGCACGGGGTCGTGACACCAAGGTGTCTCTTCATGGGTGCCCGTACGGGCTCAGAGGGCTTGTCCCCGAAAAACTGAACCCTGGACGCCACGTGGTGTAGCCTTTTGTGCGTTTTCTCCTTCTTTGTCTCCCATATATGGGTGACCGGGTGTCTCAAGTTACAGGTATGAAGGATGTCACCTGCGCACAGAGACAGGTTCCTTGTTTGAGGGCTCACCGCGTCCCTAGGGAGGGGTCTCCCACACCCCCCCTTGGATGCTTGGGCCAGAACGTCATCACACGCGTGGCCGTTCTTCTTGCGCCCCCTGCCTCAGTGAGGCCGGAGCCAGACCGTTCACAGGGGAGCGAGGCGAGGCAGGATGAAGCCGCTCCCCAGATCGGGGTGGGGGGAATTCCCACGAGGGCTTTGAATCCCCCGAGAGTCAAAACCATCCTCCGAATAACTCCCCAGCCCTGGTCTGGCTGGACCTGGTCTGTGGCTTTTCTTTCCTGTCGTCTCTCCGTAGGCAGCAGTGGCTCAGGTTAAACTCCCACAAACTCCGCCCTCCACAGCAGGCAGGTAACCGGAGGCCAAGGGACGGTGGTGGACGGCATCGCGCAGCTTGCTTGGCTAGTAAGTACGGGCTCTGGCCGTTTCACTGGTTCCGATCTCTACAGCTGCGTGCGGCCGGACGATGCGGGTCAGCGGGTAAGGGGCCCACCTCTGCCCAGGCAGCGGGGCCCCGATGTTGGATCTATGCTCAGGAGGCCGCCCACTCTCTTTCCAGTTGCCAATCTGTGGGGCACGCCGCTCCTTTGAGTCTCCCTGTCCCCGAGCACTTCACTCCCAAAAGCTCCCCCCTGGCACGTGGGAGCGGGAAGAAAAAGAGACGAATACTTCCCAGGACACATGGCCCTGACCGGCCTGAGGGGCCTTCCGCATACCCAGCAGAGCCCGTCTGGGGCCGCATTCAACGGCTGCATCCGCACTGTCCCAGCCTCTCAGAGATGAGAGAGGTCGGACAAGGGGTGGGGACCCGGCTCCCGGTGATCTGGGCCCCACTGGGTCTCCCGGGCGGCTGACTTATAAAATCCTCGGCCTGGGCATGTGACGTTTCCGACAGAGACGGTGACCTTCCTTCGCCACTGGCCAAGGCGGATTTTCCCAATTCGACTGAGGTTTTGAGGAACCCGACCCCGGCAATAGGACTGGGGTGTTCCGTCCCACTGGGAGGTTGGCAGGGGCCTAATCCTCTCGCCTCCCATGGCCATTGATCCCCATGTTGGGACCCAGGAAGCACCCTGTCCCCAAAGGAAGGCGCATGCTGACGGACCTCTCACTCCAGCCCCAGGCGCCGGGGCGGCCGCTGCCAGTCCTCCGGTGAAGAGTAGGCAAGAATCACAGTGACCGCGAGAAACGAGGGGTGACAGTCACCACAGTGAGGAAACATAGAAATGAGGACAGTCTTTTGCTTCACCGGACTGTCGATTCCTCAAGCTTTGGCGGAGCGTAGATGAGTCAGCTTCCGCAGGGACTCACGCAGGGCCGCCGCCTCCCGGAGCCTCCGGGCTTGCACCCGGCTCCTTCCACGGGTCAGCGTGCGCGGCGTCGATGGGCCAGGGACGCACTCCCAGTTTCGAGATGCCGGCTTCACTCTGCTGTGGTGAATCCAGGGGCCCACTCGGGCGCCTTTCCTGCAGTCGGGGTGGACCAGATGGCAGCGAACGGGCCTAAAACTCCAGAGGGGCTTTAGGGGTGGACATTCCACTCCTTCGTCCATATTGCGTCTCCTGGTTTAAAGGGATGAGCGTCTGCGGTCAGACTCATATGTCATCGCTGCCGGACCCAGCGGTGTGAGGTGCTGAGGGCCTGCGTCTCTTGTCTGGGGTTAGATTGTCCATCTCATTTAGATCCCCCCCTCACGCCCTGGGTGACGGGGGGAGGGCACCCATAAAGGACTTTATGAGGGGAGAACCCAGCTGCTTCCCAGCCTCCCCCTGCAGCCTCGGTCTGCCGCCCCGAAGGCCCCTCGTCTCTCTCTGCCTCGTGTTAACCCTTTTCCTGTCCAATCCTCCCCAGACCAGGCCTGTGACTGCTGCTAGGGAATAGGCACGATGGCCACTCTGGCTTCTTCGAGCTGATCAGGGGCGGTGTGCGGGTCCAGCAGTTAGTGTCCCCAAGGGTCGGCCAAGTGGCCCTCAGCAGGTTTTCCAGGAAGGCTGGCAGGACGAGGTGGCACTGGTGTTAGCGGACGCACAGAGAAAATCACAAGGTGAAGATCACACTGAGCACCGGATGGCATCTTACAGTGACGTCCCCAGGTCCCAAACCTGTCAGACAATCCAGGAGAGACCCTGACTGTCCAGTTACATCCGGATGGCATCTGTCAGTTCTAAGACTCTGCGAGAACAACGCGGGTCAGAGACGGTCTCGTCGCCCAGCGGACAGAGCAGCAGCGAATCATCAACGGCAGCTCTGTTCTCCAAGAGTCTGGCTCCAACTTCAATTGTTTTTTTTTAATTTAAAGCATCTAATGCTTGTGAGGCGTCATTTAGAGTTTTGCTGAGCATGAGCAGACTGATTGCTTTACTCAGAGGTGCAAAACTGTTCTAAGACTTGGGGTCCTACTGGAGAAAGAGTCAAGGCAGCCATTTACCATTATTTGTAAATTTTTAGGTAAGCCGAGCCTGGGTATTATTTTATAAAGCAGAACTTTTGCTATTCCGTGCGCCTGTCCTGCCTCGTAAGAGAAGGCGTCTACCCGATTCGTGAAGCACCAACCGCACCAACAACCGTGGAAACCCCTCCGACCTCGGTGCCAGCGTGCGGTCCTGCTGCCAGTCTCTCTGGGCAGCTCCGGCTCCGTGACCTCCTGGGAGCGAGTGTGGGTTTGAGAGGGTTGTTTCTCAGATGGACGTCTCGGGCTGATGTTACTTGCTGGATGGTCCTTGACCAGCAAACACCCTTCGGGCCATTTGCTCAGTTTTACTGCTCCCTAAACGAAAGGCCTGACGCAGGGTTTTAATGATCTTCGGGCCCTGTGAGCTCAGTAATAGTCATCGCCCTGCTCTGGCCGCATCCCTCCCGGGGGCTGGAGGCCGTCCAGGAGCCAGACCCCGGGTTATTTCCCCGGGAGAGTGGATGGGATGGAGTCTCCTTTCCTAATTGATCAAGTGGGCAGGCTCTTTTCCTGAGTCCCGGGATCTACAGCCTACACTATCCAGGAACCCCCCCAAACTCACCTAATTGTTGGTCTGTCCTCGCAGCCCCACGGCCTCTCATCCGGTCTTCATGTGCTTTTCTATCCAGGGAGTCAGGCTCTTGGATGTCATCGAGAGCGAATGAGAAAAAAAAATTCGTTTTCCCCGTATGCATCCCAGGGGCTGAGGGGAAAATGTAGTTCTAGGTTTTCCGGAGACGCCTCGCACAGTCAGGCTGCGTTGGGATGGCTGGCCCGGAGTGGGACGGAGGACACAGAAGGTGGCTCCGTTTTCAAGGAGGAAGTGAGCCGGACTTGCAGTGACCGGACTTCTCCAGAATTACCCGAGGCTCCAGCTTCCAACAGACAGCTGGTTCCTGGGAACCAACTCAGAGTCCCAGGCCCATCGGTCCCTTCCAAGGACGCTGCCTGAGCCCTGGCAGATAGCGGTCCGCGAGGGCATTCAGACCCCCAGTCCCTGTCTCCACACAGGGGGCACGGCTGGTGGGGCCTTGACCTTTGTTGTCCCTTCTTTTTTTTTATGTTTTTAATTTTCTTTTTTTAATTTTTGAGAGACCGAGAGAGACAGTGCAAGCAGGGAGGGTCAGAAAGAGGGAGATAGAGAATCTGAAGCAGGCTCCAGGCTCCGAGCTGTCAGCGCAGAGCCTGACGCGGGGCTTGAACCCATGTACTGTGAGATCATGACCTGAGCCGAAGCCTGATGCTTAACCAACTGAGCCCCCCAGGCGCCCCTGTTGTCCCCTCTGAGGGCTGTCTCGTTTCCAGGGCCCTGATGAGCCACACATAAGTGGGCGGCATTTGGTGCCAGGGCCTCGGGAGTCTGGTCTGACATAGTGCGTAAGGCTACGGCTCAAGCCTCCTTTCCTGTTTTTTGGGTTGTTGGGTTTCTTTTTGTTTTGTTTTGTTTTTGTTTTAATCTCGGTGGTAATATACCCAAAATTGGCATCTCATTCTTATGAGCTCCTCCAGGGTCCCTTCCAGGCCGCAGCCAATTTCTGCATTTCCTCTGACTTATCTAGGGCTGACTGAGGGATTTGTCCTTTAAAATTTTCTCAGCCTCAGGGGTGCCGGGGAGACATGTAAGGAGAGCTTCCCTCACCGTCTCCAGGAAGGCCCTCGGGCTCTCATTCTGTGCCTGTAAAATAGTGGTTAATTTAGCATAATTTAAGGGTTTAATTTCTCTAAAGCACCAGCTTGGACATGGGGGCCATATCATTTCTCAATGGGATGGTCTTCGTCCCTATTAGGACCTCGGACAGAACCGCCTGGGCCCCAGCAGGAAACTGCAAGTTCCTTAGAGGACCTCCAGCCCCGTGATAATTAAGGACTTGCTTTTTCTTCAGAGTTTATAGATCAACATCAACCCGATTTTTCAGAATGCCTCCCAGAGGAGTGTAGGGCTTGGTTGAGGACTTGCCCATTTATGGGAAAAGGGAGGGAGAGGAGCCCTCCTCAGTCCCTCCCCCACAGCTGGCGGGGAGAGCCCCCTCCGGCCCCGGTCTTGGCTGGCCCAGCGAGTGGCAGCCAAAAGCTTTGTCGGTCTCGGGAGGTGCTGGCAGCCGCCTTCTTCTCCAGACTTGTCCCTCGTCTTCCCGATTTCTCCCGTTCCTCTGTCTCCCGCCGGCGGGACTTCGGGGGTACCTGCTGGGACCAAGCCAGACTTCCCGCCTGTAGGAGGAACCTCTCATGTTATTCTGGCCCAACAGGAATCCTCTTTACAAATATATTGTAAAAAGCTGGTGAAAACCACTTTTTTTGGGTAAGGATAAAACGGGTCCTCCAGGGGCTAAAAGAGCCAAGGTCAAGATTTGTTCCCCTGCCCTTTTCAGCGGCGCCCGCAGAAATTCGTTCCCGCCATGTGGCTACTGATTTTCGAGTGTCTAGTGGCTACGAACTGGCATCCGCCCGGGGAAGTGTGGCGAGGTGGCGCCTCCGTGTCCCAGTGCAAGCGCTCTGCACATGCCAGTCGCCGGTCCCTCCCGTGCACAGGCTTCCGTTCCCGTGCTCAGCGAAACAGCACAAACGTGGAGCATGGAGGCCGGCAGCGAGGACGTCGGCACCGTCCCCCCGCCTTTGGATCAAAGGAGACGCAGTTTCAACCAAGGCTTGAGTGAGACAGCTCAGAAGGTGTGCTGTCCTGCAGTCTGCACTTCAGTTATAATCATAGACCCCCCCATCGTTTTGGGCAGAAAAAAGGGGGAAAAAAAACCTTTGTTTAACCTTTTTTTTTTTAAATCAAAGCATACCAACAATGCAAGAAAACTCTGCCTTTTTAACAGACAGTTAAGCAGAATTTATACCAATGTACTTTTAAAATCCATTCATTTTAATCTTAGTCTATCCTGACCACATCTAAAATTTCCTTCTTAAGATTTTCCTTCACGAACCTTCTATAACTTTCCTTTGCTCTCAGATTTCGACCTAAGCCCTTTTACTCCAAACAACCATCTCATTTAGGACAAAATTACTTTCTTTTATCTGCAACAAAAAAATGTATTTTCAGGGGTGCCTAAAGTCAGTTAAGTGTCCGACCTCGGCTCAGGTCATGATCTCACAGTTCGTGGGTTCGAGCCCACGGATTCTGTGTCTCCCTCTCTCTCTGCCCCTCCCCCACGCACACTCTGTCTCTTTCCAAAATAAATAAACATTAAAAAATGTATTTTCATTTTTTATATCTTTCTTACATAGCTCCCACTTTTTTACATACGGAGTTACTTCCCTTATTTTCATTAGTCTTAAATACATTTAGCAGAATTTTAACTCTTAGAAACCTTAGTCTCCAGTGAAAGCTAAGTAGTAACAATTGTGAATGGTAATTCTGTCATATCAGAATTTTTTTTAAGAAGATCAATTTCTCAAGCACAAAAGATTTTCCATAGTAAAATCTTTTAATTTTTATTTATTTATTTTAATTTGTTTAATGTTTTATTTATTTTTGAGAGAGAGAGAGAGACAGTGTGAGCAGGGGAGGGTCAGAGAGAGAGGGAGACACAGAATTGGAAGCAGGCTCCAGGTTCTGAGCTGTCAGCATGGAGCCTGATGCGGGGCTTGAACCCACGAACTGTGAGATCATGACTTGAGCCAAAGCCGAATGCTCATCAGACTGAGCCCCCCAGGCGCCCCTCCATAGGAAAAGCTTAATAAAGCACGAAGCACGTTTGTAAGACCCAAATAGTCCTTTTATTCCAATAAGTCAAAATCACAACCCTACATCTAGTAATTAGTCCTTCAGCCTCTCATCTCGTTAGATATCCAATGAATTTAATCCCAATTTATCATGCAAGCGAAACTTTAACGTTTTACTTTACCCAAGACTTTGAAAGCGATCTGAACAATTACCCGGGAAAACTATGAGACAGACAAGCTCAGCCATCACTTTGAGCCGTTCTTTTGTTGACAAATTGGAACAGAACATAAGCTTATGTGACCAGCGGATCCAGGGAGAATGACCTTTACTGTTGAGGAACAGGTCTGTCACAGATCAGCGTCAATTGAGTGCGGGTTACTTGGGTCCCCTTGAGACAACTTGGTCCCCACGGTTACTTTTTACCTGGGACACTGTGGGGGATCTGACATCGGGGGTCTTAGTCCACGACTCTAGGGTGGGGGGAGGAGCTGACGGCGCTGGCCACGCCCCCCAGATGGTGCAGAAATGGGGGGCGGGGAGGGCAGAAGAGGCGGGGCGCCGGCAGAGAAGGAGAACGCCCAGTTTTACATGGCGTCCGCTCAGGCAGAGGAGCAGGCTCCAGGTTTGTAGTGTTTAGTCTTCCGCCAGTGGAATTAGTCCGTGTCAGTCGGAGAAGACGGGATTTCCCCGAAACACAGGGAGCTTCGGCAGGTGCTAAGTCCCCGCTCTGAGGTAGACTGGCCCGAGACGGAGACTGTAATTACCAGAGTCACTGGCCCGGGAAGTGACCCAGGGAGGTGTCCCCGCACACGGTCTCACGGCGACTCCAGACGCTCTTCTTCACGGAACTGCTCAGGCAGCTCTGGGGGCGACCGAGGTCCCCTTCTGCCCCTCAGGGGCAGGCCTGCGAGAACAGACGACCCCGGTTCCCACCAGTCCGACGGGCAGGCCCCCCTGAGCCGGTTCCTGGCCTCACGGGCTCCGCTGCGCACCCCCGGGTCCGCGCCCCGCGGTCAGGTCCGGGCGCCCCGAGCTCCGCACCCCGGCGGCGAAGGCGGTGGAGATCCTGGCTCCTCCGAACCCCGGACGCGAGCCCCCAGAAGTGCAGCAGGATCTCCCCGGAGTCGTGACACCGAGGCCTTTTCCTTCTAGGAAGCAGCTTTCCTCCTGCCGCAGGGACTCGGCGGGTTTGCACTTGGAAACTGAGCCCCGAACGCCTCTGTGCGGTGCAGCCGCTTGTGCATTTTCTCCGTCTTTTATGGACGTGCGCCCTGACTGGGTGGCCTCGGGGCCGCAGGGTCGTGAGGGGCGTCACCCGCGCACGTGGCCGCTTGCCCCCCCTTATCTCCAGGTCTCTTCTCACCACTCCTTAGACCGGGGACCGCAGCCCACCCGGCCCTCCTGGGTCGGACACCCAGAGATGGGCCAGGGTCCTGGATCGGACACCTTGGAGACGGGGAGACGGGCGGGGGGGGGGGGCCTGGGTCTGGCAAGCCCCGCCCTAGTCCTCGGGAGGGAGGGGGAGGGTGGTGAGGGGCAGGCATGCGCGTGTACAGGCCCGCCCTGAGCCGGAGGGGGGCAGGGGACAGCCTGGGTCTCAGCCCGGATGACTGGCCCGGAAGCGCGTCTTTAGGAGGCGATTCTCACGCGTGGCCGTGGATGGCAGTCGCCCGGGGAGCGGCCGGGTCGCGGCGGGCTGTGCTCTGCGGGCCGCCTGGCCCCCCAGTGGCGCCCACACAGCTCTGACGAATGCGAAAGAGCCCCGAGTGCCATTTAATGTAAAGGAAAGGCTTGGGATCCTCACCCATTTCCTTCTCAGAACTTCCGTGTGATCTTTCTGTTCCGGCGCCAGTCCCTCCCGTCCTGCCGCTGTGGCAGTGCCGTCCCCACAGTGTCCCAGTCTCCTGACCAGTCAGGCTGTTAGGATATTTATGCGCCCGACCTCCGGCCGGGCCACTGCGCTGTCAGCCCCCCTCGCCCTGGCCCCCGCCCTGCCGGGTCCCCCTCCTCCCCACCCCTCGGGACCCTTCACGACCACAGAGTCATCCCTCGCCTGCCACGGCCAGGGGTGCCTCGGGCTTTCTGTTTCCATCTCCCGAAACATCCGCTCCCTGCGGGCAGGGTTCCGTGTTGACTGGGTTCGGATTCCGTCACTAACAGACCC
>NC_043710.1:3973458-3976807 GCF_006229205.1 Suricata suricatta
GTCGTGTGTGGTGTCCCCAGAAGACACCAGCTCTCAGACGGAGGCCGGGAGACACAGGCGCACCTGTCCTGCTGGAAGGCGGCGGAAAGACGGAGCTGGAACCGGAAGTGCGGGTGAAGTAACGCACCAGGCTCTCGGGCCTGTGGCCCCCGCCGTGCCCCGCGCTTGCTGCCGTGACGAGAAAGTGTGGCCCCAGCCGAGTGGGGGGACCGGGCCTCTCTCCTCCCCAGGCTCCCGCTGAGGGTCTGATGGCCCTCTCCGGGGACCGTGCTGCCAGCCACAATCCTGGCCCCTTGCAACCCTGACCAACACGGGCGACAGGATGTAGGTGGGCGGCTCCTCACTTCCCAGAATTCTACGGAATCCTTTTCGTGTGTGCGGGGTTCCAAGAGATGGCCGTCGGTGGAGCGACCGACTTCGGCTCAGGTCACGATCTCACGGTTCGTGGGTTCGAGCCCTGCGTCGGGTTCTGTGCTGACGGCTCAGAGCCTGGAGCTGCTTCCGATTCTGTGTCTCCTTTCTCTACCCCTCCCCCTGTTCACACTGTCTCTCTCTCTCAATAAATAAACATTAAAGAAATCTGTGTTAATTGGTAACATTTCACATACCTTTGAGACGCAAGAAAGTCAGAAACTCGATTATCGTGCGCACAACAGCGTCCTCGGACATCGGCCTGGCGAAGCTTCCTAGAGAACAGAAAGGATCTGGGTCCCCAAACCCACCACACGGGGGTCCACACCTCCCCTCCCCACCGCGGAGCCCTGGGCATCTGGAAGTCCATGGACTGGCCGAGACCCCTCCTCAGGGGGCCTTGCTCGGCACAGCGGGGAGGTAGGGGTGTTGGGGGGAGAGCCTTGGGTCAAGGCCAAACTCTTCTGAGGGCTGGAGCCTAGGGACCTGCGTGCCCTGGAGGGGGCAGCCCTCTCACCTGGCCTGGCCGCATCCTCAGGCGGGAGCTCCCGCTTGCCGGTGAGGCCGGGCTTCTCCTGAAACGGTCTGTGGTTGTCAACGGCATCTGTTTCCGGGCAGAGAGGAGAGCCGTGGCCGTTACCGCAGTGACCCGCGCGCCCCGTCCCAGAGCAGGACGGCCTGGCTGCTGGTGATCGACGCGCACGGCGAGCACAGCGCGGTGGGCACACCACAGAAGCAGGAACATTCTCGGGCCGCGAAGAGCTTGTGCCAGGGCCGGAGGCCCGGACCTCCCCCAGATGCTGGGACTCTGCCAAAACGAGGAGCCCCCCAGGCAGGAGGGGAGCGAGGGGGGCGTCCGGGGGTCCCAGGGGTGCTGGCGCCTGAGCCGGGTGTCTCTCGGGGACACCGAAAGGGCAGGGGTCCTATGTCCCTGAAAACACACTTATTTTTCCAAGTCATCCGTGACAGCTGGACTGGATCCAGGCAGCCAGAGACAGAGACGGCAGGAGAGGGGGAGAGAGGGAGAGGGAGGGAGGGAGGGGGCTGCGGGAGCGAGCACACCGGTGCGCGTGTGCTCGGGCGTGGGTCGGGCGGTGTGAGATGAGGGAACCGTGACGCACGCAGAGTGACCCCCGGAGAAGCTGGGAAGGGGGCAGGAGGCCCCTACCCAGCGTCTAGCAGGGGAAGAAGCGCTGGTTTGGGGCGTCGGGGCTTCGGAGGCGAAGGGGCGGCGAGGACGGGGTGCGGGCGGGCAAGAGAAAGTGAACCCCTCCCTCCAGAGCCGGAGCGTCGTCCAGAGTCCGAGGCACGACACTCGGGAAGAAGCAGGGCGACCCTCGCGTGGCCAGCCCCCCCCCCTGCAGCAGTGGTGGGGGGCGCCCTGCACGGGCAGGACCGGGCGCCCCCACAAGCGGGTCTGGATGTCCGGCTCCTGGTGACCCAGCCCAACAGATGCAACCTCAATGGTAAAAAAGTGTGTTTCCTTCCCAAGGGACGTATTTTCAATATCCCGAAGTGCCCGGGACAAAGATCCGTGGTGAAGGGCCCTCCCTCCTTCTGGACCAGAAGCACCGAGACAGGATGCTTTTGGGGGGACGGAGCTCAGGGTCCCACGGGGCTCGGGGAAACGTGTCCCCTTTGGGCCCGTCTGTCCGTCCTGCAGGCGAGGCCGATCCACTCACAGTGCCAGGACCACGTGGGGACCTGCACTGGCCTCTGACCCGAGACCACAGCACCCTCAGCAGAGACGCCCCCGCTCAGTCTCCGGCCTGTGTTTCTGGAAGTGTCCCCCAGGCGTGGTGCGGCAGGACGTCTGTGTTCACGTGGTGGGTCAGGAGCTAACGCCCTGCGGGCAGAGCTGTTTGCGCCCGGCCTGCTGCGGAATGCAGTAAATAAGCAGAGGGAGGGTTTTTTGGTTTTTTTAAGATCTGTGGTTACACGGTGTCCAGATGGTGTCAAATCAAGGACAGGGCACCAAGCGTCAGTCCGCCCACGGCCTGGCAAGTTCTGGGAACTGGTGGCTGCCGGTGAAGCCACACACCCAGTTCTAGTGGGTTCTACACGAATGCACGCCCCTGCCCCCACCTCACGTTGCAGCTGGTGGGCTCCTGGCATGGGGCCAAGGCCCAGGGTGGCCTGGCACCCTGCTGGCCCCTCCCACCCCATGCCCACCCAGATCTGAGCTTTCAAAGCAGAGGCCACGGCTGGCACACCCCTTCGGGGACACCAGGACTCAGACCAACTGACCCGTTTCCATACAGGGCCTGGGGTGAGGGGTGTGGGCGCCTCCTGCCTCTGCATGCAGTCGGATGCCAGCCCCTGCCTGCCAGCCCTGGCCCCGGTCACGCCCCGGGAGACCTTCCCCCGTGGTCACTGGACCCCACCAGCTGACATGCGGCAGGCCTCTTCCCGCTGGCCACTCCCCTCCCAACTCGGGCATTTTGGTCCTGCAGCAGTAATCTAGTCCTGCCCTGTGCGCACGGGATGACTGACCCTCTGTCCCAGAGAGCAGGGTGCCAAGAGGGGTCCTGGTGACGGCAGTGGGCAGGGGACGGCCCGCGGGCGAAGGGACAGGTTTGGAGCAGGGCACGGGGCGAGCATGTTTCCACTGTCCCGGGGTCATCTGGGGGTTCCCGTCCGGGGCTTCCAGAGACACGACAGAAAGAGGGCTTGAGTGCCCAAGACGGTGTGTGCTTTGTGACCTGAGGGGGGCGGCGCGCAGGGACTCGGGAGAGGACCCAGAACAGAGCCCTGGGGGAAGGTCTGCCTTCAAGGGCTGGGACCTGGGGAAGGCCGATCCACGTCTGGGGTGCAGGGGAGGAGGGCACGGAGGGAGAGACTTCCAGAAGGAACGGTGCTTGGGCACACATCCAGAGCAGGGGAGGCTGGGGAGGCTGCAGCCAGTGACACATAGGTCCCTGGTCACCCTGGGTGAGGT
>NC_043710.1:3976907-3985675 GCF_006229205.1 Suricata suricatta
CAGAGAGCCCCCATCACCTGCGGAGAGCCCCCATCGCCCCACAAGTTTCTGTCACCATGGGAGCCCTCTGAGAGCCCATATACTGAATGGGGAGCCCCCATCAGCCCCCACGGGGACCCCCGAAATCCGTGGGGGAGAACTCCCAACATCCCATGGCCCAGGTCATTGCTGTGGTGATGAGCCCCACCCCCGAACCCCCACCCAGGCCCAAGCGGGGGCGTGAAGCCCCACACATGCAGCATTCCCCTGCGGCAGAAGTAGGGGCGGGGTGCCGTGTGCCACCACCTGGACAAGTCCTCAGTCCGAACTAGGCCCAGTCGGGGGTCCTGGGGGAGGGGTGGGGCAGGGCACGAAGCAGGACCCCCCACCTCCATCCCCCTGCAGACATGTGCCCTGGCTGGAGTGTGCGTTCAGCCCCAGAAGCCACTCGTTGGGGGAGGGCGGGCCTGGCTTCACAGCCTCAGGTGCCCAGTGACCCCTGCCCTGTTTTGCTAAATCAGCCAGGGAAATGGGGCTGTCTCCTGGGGGGGGCATGTTGGCTCCCAGCCGGGTTGCCATGGGTACCCCGACATCCCACAGACACTGCTGTCTCAGAGAGGGTCCCTGTTGATGTCCACGGCTCCTGGGTCCCAGACACGGCTCTGCTGAGCAGGGGCAGGTAGTGGTTGAGCCCTTGGGGGTCTGGGGGAACCAGAGCGCGGCCAGCCCGGGCCCCTAGAGACAGCCAACCGTGGTCAGGCGGGCAGAGCAGCAGGAAGAGGCCGTCCTGGCACAGGTGCGAGGCTGTCACGCCAGAGCAGGGCTCTCCGTGGCACACTCCATGAAGGCTGGCACATTGGGCCAGGCCCAGACTGTCTCCCACCCACTGACATCAAGGGACATCCTAGAGTGGCACCTCCAGGCTTCCGAGGAAGGATGAGGCCATCAGGTGAAGATGGCTCTAAACCCCTCCCACCGGGCTGGACACCTCTGGCCATCGAAGTCCTCAGCCGTGGCCGCCCCAGCAGCCCTGGCCTGTAGGTGCCTGGCGGCCCGGGTTCCTTACCCAGAAGCTGCAACCCCCTCCCCACCCGCCAGGCTGGATATTAGCTTGGTTGGCATCACCGGGGACCCTGGAGCAAACAAGACACAGGACAGATGACAATGACGATGCCACCCGCAGGCATCCTGCATTTCAGTCTTCTGAACCTTTGTTCCCACAGCAGGGGAGCCGTTTCCCTGGCCCGGACGCCTGGACGGGGAGAGGCCCCGGGGCCCTGAGGACGCGGCTCAAGGCTGGTTGGCTGGGAAGGAAAGAGCAGGGCTCTAGCTTGGGGTGCTGAGCGCCTGCCCTGGCTTGCCGGAAGTCAAGGAGGGGTGCTGTTGAGGAGACCGGACTTGGTGAGGGTCTCCTGGACCGACTCCTGGCTGAGAAAACGCCTCCTCGGACAGCTGCAGGAGACCCGTGCTGTCACTCGGGACCGCTCACTTTTCTTCTGAGAGCAAGGACGTCCCGGTGCTCGGCACGTCTTGGCCCGTTTCTGCCTCCTTCCGGTCTCCCGCGTGAGGTACCCCTGCCATCGGCGAGTCGAGGGCCCTTCCGAGCTCAGCTCACCTTGTCAAGGACCCTCTTCGTCTGAAGAAGCAGAAATTACAAACCAGCGTCCTTGGGTCTAATTAAGGAAGACCCCAAGCCCGTCCCAGCTGGGGGCTGGAGGACCACTGTTTGATTCAGCTTCCCACGCCCAGTGCAGAGCCCAGCAAGGGGCTAGAACCCACGATGCGGGGCTTGAACTCACGACCCCGAGACCAAGACTTGAGCCGAGATCAAGGGCCAGGTGCCTAACCCACTCAGCCACGCAAGCACCCCTTCCCTTTCTACCTCAGTTTTTCTGGTAAGAGCGTTTTTATTAAAGAGAAGTGGGGCCGGAAGTCAGTCCCGTTCCTGCACGGTGGGCAGGTACAGAGACGTCCTCTCCACGGTGTGTGCCTCCATACGGTCACCCAGATCCTACAGAAAACCTGGCCACGGGCACATTGGGGCCGAGTACCCCGACCAGGGGGCCAGCACTCAGGTCACAAAGTGGGGAGAAGGCGGCCCTGAGGAGGACAGTGTTCTCATGCCCGTGAAGTGAGGCCCTTAGGCGGGGCCATCGGACTGATGATCCATGTGATAGCGCCCAACCTTCCTGGGGGCGGAGCCTGGGGGCCAAGGGCGCAGGTGCAGCCGGGTGACCGAGAGTCTGAGCCCTGACCTGGGGGGGCGTGGACCCCATAACTGATTGGGAAGAAGAATGTCCAAGTATCTATCCTGTGGTCACTTGTTCCGAGTCCCAGAAAAATCATAAATAAACATAAGCGACCTTCACTTGTCTTATGACTCCATTTAACCAACACTGGGTAATTTAGACACACAAACTCAAGGCAAATGTGCCTCCTCGAAGTTCCTGAGGGCTCTCACCATGACACCTGCAGGTCGCCCCAGGTCTTCCCTTATCCTGGGCGAGGGGGTTCTGCCCATGTTCTGGAAAGTGGCCGGGGACACTTCAGTGGGCCGGCGGAAGGCTGCAGACAGAGCAGGGCGGTGGCACGGCGTGGTGTCACCCCCCGGCCTGCAGATGAATTCAGACCAAGAGACAGGCACCCCTGGGATGGCAGACGCCCGCTTCCCCGCACCAGCGGTCCTGGATCCCACAGCCAGTGTTATAATGGGCTCTGTGTGCTCAGCAATGACCCGATGGGAGCCATTGTCAACTTGTCATCTTGAAGATGGCCCAGTGTGTGGCAGGCAAAATGGGTCACCATTAGAGTAATCGTGATTTCACCGTGCACTGGGAGCTGGCCCATCTTCCCTCAGAAGCCCCGTGCCCCACCAGCCACGAAAACCAAGCCCGTCTGACAGGCAGGTAGAGCCGGGGTCCGGGGGACACCTCGGCGGCGCGCCCCCAGGAAGGGATGCCGCTGGCCCCGGCGCCCGGCCTGCCCTCATGGAGACCGCGGTCCAGCGAGACCCCTGCACTAAGCAGTCCTCCTGACGATCGCCTGGTTGTCACAAGGAGCAGGGCCGGGGGTTCAGGGCGCCCAGCCGGACAGGGGAGCAGGATTGGCCCAGGTGGCACCAGGTGGAGGAGGTCCCCTGGGTGGGCCCCCAGTCAGGCCCTCTTCCCTTGCTCCTTTCTGCTGCCTGGAATGTGGATGCGGGGACAGCCATTCTGGGCCGTGAGGTGGTGACTCTTGATGATGTGACACTGGAGGAGCGTGGGTCCCTGGGGCCACCCCCCCAGGCCTGTTTCACAACAGGGAGACATGAACGTCTCTCTTCTTTAAGCCAGTTGTCCCCAGGGCTTTCTGTTCTCTGTATCGGGAATGACTCCGAACCAACTCTGCGTCTTACCTGAAACAGTCAGTAGAGGTTTGACGAGTGAATTCATGAATACAGGCAAATCAAGGGCAGAGCCACCTCCAGTGCGGGTAGGGAGCGGACGCCGGAGAGAAGGCCCCTGAAAGGCCAGGCCTGGAAGAGAAGGTGACGGGGAACCGGACCAGTGACCCCGCCATGCTCTCACTGCCATTGAGAACACAAGGGAGAGGTCAGGATCTGACACGGGCCCTTCTTTGACCTGCAAAGGCCTGTGTCCTTGATCCTCCCTCCCGATCTCTAGATGTCCCCACTCAACCCCACTAGGGCCGCACGGCTGCCGCGAACATCCGGGAGGCTCCTTCAAAATAGTAGCTTGGGAAGAATCTGGCGAGAGTGAGTAGGTTTTTGACTGTATGGTTTTCAACAGACTTTGTTAAGATCACGATGCGGAGCGCCTGGGGGCTCAGTCGGTTAGGCGTCCGACTTCGGCTCAGGTCATGATCTCATGGTTTGTGGGTTCAAGCCCCGAGTCGGGCTCTGTGCTGACAGCTCAGAGCCTGGAGCCTGTCTTCAGATTCTCTCTCTCTACCCCTCCCCTGCTCACGCTGTCTCTCTCTCTCTCAAAAAATAAATTAAAAAAACATTAAAAAAAAAGAAGAAAAGGTCACGAAGCACTGAAAGATCGGCTTGCTTTGTTCATAGAAATAGGTGTGAAGGGTGCAGACTGGGCGGCGGGGAGAGAAGCCCCCTCCTGAACCTCCTGCTGACCGTGGGCGCCCGGCTGTGACGGAGGCGGTGGCCTGGGGGTCTCATGGCGTGGCCCAGAAATCGGGCTCTGTGGCCACAGAGAGGAAGGTGGGGCCCCGGGGCAGGCAGGAGCCCAAGCCGCTGGTTTCCACGACCGCGCCCCTCTGTAAACTTTGAAATAGGCTAAGAGTGCAATCCGTCCAGAACTTTCCAGATCACCTTCCCTGTGCAGGGGCTGCCCTCACGCAGATGGTGTTGGGGAGGCCGCAGCCCTTCCGGCTCTCTCGGGCAATTTGGACCCGGGACGCATTTCTAGGGGGTTCGGGGCGGGTGGCTCTGCTGGGTTCCCGGTGTTTACATCCATCGCACCGCTGGCTCTAGGCACCAGAGTCACCTCCCAGGGGGACAGTGTGCTGCCAAGCCTGGGGTAGCTGGAAGAATGCAGAGTATCAGCTGGTACCCCGAGCCCGCCCCCAGCATGTCCCTGCTCCCCCACCCGCAGCCCCCTCCCCCCAACCCCTGCTCGGGCAGCCTCTGCCTCTCAAGCCGGGGCGCCCGCAGGGTCTCTTCCACGTCCATGCCTCCCCACACACCGCAGCGAGCCCACCCTGAGGAGCTCCTGGTATCCTGGGGTGCAGCTCGGCTCTGGGGACCCATCTGCGCCCTGGGGTGACTCACCCCACTGGGTGTCTTCCTGGCGGCTGACCCCAGAGGAAGGGGAGAGCGGACTGCGCCTGGGGGGCTGGGAGCTGGTGACTCAGCTGCAGGCCGAGGACTGCGGCACCTGTTTCCTGGCCCGATGATGGCCCACGGCGGCGCCCCCAGGGCCATGTGGGAGCCCATCTGGCTAATGGGATGTGGGTGCTGAGGGGCAGGGCAGACAGCTGGGGCTCAGCCGGGAGGGGCCATGTCCAAAGTGAGGGGCCTGAGCTACGCAGAAAAGCAGCCTCAGGGTGCTCCCCCCCCAGGGGCCCAAAGTACGTTAAGGGGCTTCAGAACCATAAGTGTTTTTAAAAGCCTTTCGCTGAAGAATAATCCACATACAAAAAGGGGCACAAATGAGTGTTGAGCCAGCTGACTGCCCAAGCGCACCGCACAGAGGTGCGGTGGGCCAAGTCTGTTTCCCAGGCCCCCGAGCCCCTCCCGTGACTACCTGTCAGACCCCCACCCCACCCCCACCTCAGGGGAGCCTCTGCTAGACTTCCGGCAGCAGTGACTCACGTTGCCTGCTTTAATTTTTTTTAATGTTTATTTATTTTTGAGAGAGAGAGCAAGAGAGCATAAATGGGGGAGGGGAGAGAGAGAGGGAGACACAGAATCCGAAACAGGGTCCAAGCTCTGAGCTAGCTGTCAGCACAGAGCCCAATACAGGGCTTGAACCCATGAATCATGAGATCATGACCTGAGCCAAAGTCGGATGCCCAACCAACTGAGCCGTCCAGGCGCCCCCTTGCCTGTTTCAACCTTTGTGACAATGGACCCACTGGGGTCTCTCTCCTCCCCGCCCCACCCCCACTCTGCCAGAACCTGCCCTGTGTTGGTTCTTGTTTCTGTAAACCCAGAACCGGGTGATTTGCTGACCCTGTGGGCACCAGTGTGAGCCTGCTGCTGCCATGAACCTGTCAGGGGGATGACAATGTCCAGCTGGTGGCCAGCTCGCGGGTGGTCAGGACTTTAATTAGCCCCTTAAAAGGCACTGGGCACTGAGAGTCGCTTTGGATGTACCTCCGAGAAAGAGCAGGGAAGAGTCACGGTCCTCACCGGCTTCATCCGCTCATCCGGGGGCCGATGATCCCCTCCCCGAGGGAAGGTCCCTGCCTCGGGGAGGTTCACTGGCCGGGGTGGCTTGGAGGGCACTAGAGACACTTGCAGTCACCTGTCAGGGTCGGGAAAGGAGCCGTGTGGCTTAAAGCCCCTCTTGGCGTTCACACGCTGTGCGGCCTGAGTCCCTCCCTGCGCCTCCGTGCCCTCACCTGTCACCTTCCAGCCTCCCAGGGTCGTTGTGAGCTGTGAGCAAGGCGGTGGGGACGTGGGGGCGACACGTCAGCCAGCACAGGACTCCGAATGGCACTGACCGATGATCTGGAAGCGTCTGGATCTGAGGCTGGGCAGGTCTGCGGCTCCTGGGAAGGCTGATGGGCCCACTCTCGTGAACACAGAGCGTGTTTTCCATCCATGTCTCGGGACGGAGTTACTTTATTTTAGACGCTTATTGTCAAAGGTGTTGTATTTGCAACAGGAGGAAAAGCATAAAACGGTAAAGTCACCCATGATCATAATACGTTTTCGGGAAGTTTTTAAAATGAGAGACGTAAGTCCTGCCGTCCACCCTTCTAGAAGGAGCCTCTGCAATTGGGAGTGTGTGTTATTCCAGATGGTTCTGTTTCCACTCGGGTGGTACGTGCAATTAGAAAACAGTGAAGCGTCTGACTTCCGTTCAGGTCATGATCTCGCGGTTCATGGGACTGAACCCCGCATCGGGCTCTGTGCCGTCAGCGTGGAGCCTGCTTGGGATTCTCTCCCTCCCCACTCTCTCTCTGCCCCTCCCCCACTTGCACACGCACGCATGCACGTGCTCACTCTCTCAAACTTTAAAACATAAAACTTTAAAACATAAACGAAAAATAAAAAACAAAGTGAACTGGAATTCCGCGATGTTTATTTTTCCACAAAGACCGTCTCACATGCCTTTCTGATTGAGGACCGCCCCCTTATTTCCGCGGTTGGGCGCTGTGTCACGGAGTGGGTGCTCCCTGCCCGATGACCCCCCCGGGTCCTGGACAGTCCCTGTGTTCCCAGCGTCCTGGGCCGCGCAGGACGCCCTCATGCAGACTTCTTCCAGAAGCAGGTGATGGAGACTGAGCCCGGGGGCAGGGTGCGCACTTTCCCTTGCGGTAGAAACACCCCCCTCACCGTCTGGAAAGGCTGTGTCCATGTATAGCCCCTGTGCAGAGTTGAAGGGCCCTTTGCCCCAAACCCTGGCCGGGCGCTGTCGCACCTGAAGGTTTGCGGATCCCACAAGGGCGACCGGGGTTAGTTTCCCGGGGCCACCGGAACCCACGCGTGTGGCTCACACGTCGGAGCGGAACTCTTCCTTGGTCCTGAGGCTGGCCGTCCGAGGGCAGGGTGCTGGGGGGACATCCGTCCCGTCCGCCTGGTCTGGACATTTCATGCAAACGGATCATGATGCGTGGCCTCACGTGTCAGTCTTCTTCACTGAGCAGAATGTTCTAGAATTGCAGCGTGTATCAGGGTCTCCTTTTATGGCCAAGTAGTTTTTCATCTTAGGGATAGACCACGTTTTTATCCACTTCTCAGTTGACGAACATTGGCTTGTTTTCACCTTTTGGCGATTGCAAATAATGCCACTGTGAGCATTTGTGTATTTGTGTACGAGTTAAAAAAATTTTTTTAATGTTTATAGCGAGCAGGGGAGGGGCAGAGAGAGAGGGAGACACAGAATCCGAAGCAGGTTCCAAGCTCTGAGCTGTCAGCACAGAGCCTGACCTGGGGCTCAAACCCACAAGATGTGAGATCATGACCTGAGCTGAAGTCGGATGCACTGACGGAGCCACCCAGGTCCCCCCAAAATATCAAAAATTTAAATAAAGATCCTTGAAAAACTGCCATACTGAATTACTATATGACCAACAACTGATTCCTAGGGCTGGACCCAAAAGAACTGAAAACAGGTATTCAGACAAAAACTCGTATGCAGGCGCCTGGGTGGGTCAGTCAGTTAAGCATCTTGACTCTGGCTCAGGTCATGATCTCAGGGTTCGTGGGTTCAAGCCCCACGTCGGCTGTGTGCTGACAGTTCGGAGCCTGGAGCCCCTTCGGATTCTGTGTCTCCCTCTCTCTCTCTGCCCTTCTTCCTTTTCTCTCTCTGAAAAATAAAACATTATAAAAAATAAAATTTTGATATTCTGTTCATCCGGGATATTTTTACATGTCCTTTAGGTATTGCATTGAAATATTTATCTGCACTGTTGAGTTTTTGGTGCCTGTGCCATTTTGTACCAGGGCCAGTGCCGCACCTTCCCTTGCCCTGGCGCTGGTCCTGCCGGCCGGGGAAGAGTGGAGTGGGGCAAACCTGCCTCCGTGATTTTGCAATTCCTGCTTCCTCCGATTGAGAGCGTCCTTCCTGCTGAGCGTGAGCGAGGAGCCAGGTGGCCTGGCCCCGAAGGCTTCTGGGAAGTCCCCAGCAAGCCCGTCCCGCCGGCTCTTGCTAGCCGCCTCCTCTCCGTCTTTGAAAAGCTGGTTCAGTTGGCTGGGAGTCTGTCCAAGGTCATGGTCCCCTTAGGGTCCTCCAGGCCTCCCCCTGGGTGTTTCCGGCTACCCCAACCCCGCCTTTCTCTGCCTCCCTCTGGCTTTTGTGGCTGACGCCCTGCTGACTCAGGTGTGACTGGGAAATATAAACACAGGACCCACAGCTGCATCTGAATATTCGGTGAACGGTGAATACATTTGGGGCATCTTCTGCGAAGATGTTATTTGCTGTTTTCCGAAACGCACCTTTGACCAGGCGTCCTGTACTGCCGCTGCCCGAGCGGCTGGGCGAGCCTTCCGAACACAGACTCGCGGTCACGGGCACGGGCTGCTCGAGCCTCCGGTCTCCCTCGTTTCCACTGAAAACTTTTTTGGGAGTCAAGTCCTACGCTGAGGACAATGAGAAGGCCCG
>NC_043710.1:3985775-4024090 GCF_006229205.1 Suricata suricatta
GGAAGGGGCAGGAGAGGATGGAGGCAGGGCAGGAGGGCACAGGAGAGGGCAGGAGGGGCAGAGGAAGGGACAGGAGAGAGGCAAGGGGGGAGGGGACAAGGATAGGGTCAGTGGGGGGACAGGAGGGGACAGGAGAGGACGAAGTACGGATGGGGGTGGGGGTAGAGGGGACAGAGGGGAGTGGGATAGGAAGGAGGCAGGGATATTAGGGGGCAGGAGGGGGCAGGAGGGGACAGGAGGGGGCAGGAGGGGGCAAGGGGGCAGGAGGGGACAGGAGGGGGCAGGTGGGGGGCAGGAGGGGGCTGGGGGGGCAGGGGGATGGCGGGGGCCCATTAGGAAAGCAGCCGCTCGGAGGCCCACAGTTGAGCTTGGAGACAGATGAAAGGCGCTGTCCGCTCAGAAGTGCTGACGGCAGGAGCCCCATTAGAGGCTCTTCGCTCTGTGTCTGAAGTACAACAATTTGGCTCCTTTGGTCACTCTCTGGTTTGGTCTCCGTCTTCCCACCCCGGGGAGCATGAGACAGCCCATTACGGGAACTTTCATCTGAGGCTTGCTTTCTGAAGCCAGCCCTGGATGGCCCTGCTGAGTCGGCGTCCCCTCCCCGGGGAGGAAGGGGGAGGTGGCTGCAGGTGAGCAGGTGCAGGCGCGTGTACACGGGGAAGTGTTCCGTCCCCTTGTAAAATGTGTTGCCGATTTGTAGTTTTGGGAGAAACTTTTCTGTTCAGCTGACAAAGTGCATCCAGGTGGGGAGAGGGGCTGGGAGCCCTCCTGCCCAGCCTGGTCACGGTCATGGTCGTTCTTCAGGGAATAGGCGGGGGGGCGGGGCGCTCTGGGGTGGGAGAGGGGTGCTGGAGGTGGGGCTCCAGGAAGCTGCGCCCCTAGGGAGGTGGCCTTGACTCAGTTCAGAGCGGATGGCGGAGCTGTGGCCGCCCCGTGGGGCGCATCCAGGGATGGGGAGGAGAGGGTGAGTGCCCCCACATCTCTGTCACCTGGCCGCATGGCTTTCCCCTCCCCCTCCGGCTCATCAGTTTTAGCTGATGCCTTTCTCCTCCGCCATTCACGAAGGCAAATTATCAAAGATCTAAACTATAGAATTACTGCTACAATGGGGAGCAAAGTTAACTCACACCCCAGCTTGGTTTGCAGAGAAAAAAATTTATTTTGTCCATTAACTAGGGTTCCTAGCCTCCCTGCTTGTGAAAAAGCCCGAGCCCCCTCTCTGGGTCTCACCTGATCCTCCCGGAATAAAGTCCTAGCAACAGAAAGCAGTAATCTTTTTAAGACTCTTGAAATCTATGAGCAAATTCCTAAATCCTTGTGGTTCTCCATCTTGCAAAGCTCCTGCCTCTTCCTGGGGCTCCGCCTGGGGACAGAGCCCTAAGGACCTGAGGTCCTGTGGGGCAGGGCACCGCCCTGATTGTGTTCTGGTACTTTCTATTGCCCAAATGACTGGGTGTGCACGTGTGTGACCACAGCGACATTAGTCACAACAGCCAAAGGGTGGCGGCAGCCTATGTGCCCATCAGTGGATGAACGGACAGGTAGACGTGGTCCGTCTAGAAGGAGAGGCCACTCTGCCACCTGCCAGCTGGCTGGGCCTTGAGGGCTCGATGCTGCGAGAAACAAGCCACATCCGGAGCGATCCCCCTCCTATGGGGTCCCTAGAGGGGTCAGGTCCATTGACTGGAAGTAGGATAGGGCCACCGGGGGTGGGGGAGGGGAGAGGGAGTCAGTGTTTAATGGGGACAGAGTTTCTCTCTCCGGGAAGAGGAAAACATTCTAGAAACGCCCAGTGGTGAGGGTTGCACAACATGGTGAGTACATCTAACGCCAATGACTCGTACACGCCACGCATAACCTGGTACGTGTTACGTCTGTCTTACCGCAATTTTTCAAAACAGGGATAAAATGCCCAGAGGGGATCATTGTCCTCGGAGCCCGGCAGCTCTTCAGAGACCCCCGGGGCCGAGTCACTCGGAAAGACGGTCCCACCCGTTTCACAAGCCAGCTCCCAAACAGTACCGCGTCCCCAGTGAGGCTGGCAACGGCGGCCGGGCGCCGGCACGTCGTGACTAATGCTGTGGTCATCCAGACGTCCCCGGCGGGCTGCCGGGCTCCTTAATGTCCAAAATGCTTTCTGATTATTATATAAATCTGTGCCTGTCAGAGCATCAGGAGGGCGGCGTGACCCCTCTGATGGCTCTACCCCACCTTCGTCGAGTCTTGTTTCTGGGTCGTCGTGATGGAAAGATTCTCCGATGCAGCCTGTAGTTCAGATCTGGAAGCCGGCGAGCTTCTCGTGCGCCGGAAAGCGGTCTGAATGCGGAGCCGCCTGGCTCTGACAGTCCGCAGACGGTGCCGGGCTTCACGTCCCAGGGCTGGTCCGTCGTGGGGTTGCCCAAGTGCCATTTCCCCAGGATCACGCTCCCCAGGGATTTGGGGACCATGTCCAATTGGGGGTGAGTACAGAAGGGGTGGTGCTTCGCCCACCAGACCAAACGCAGGACCCCTCTCTTCTGCTCACCTTTCTGCTCAGGCACTGACCCATCTGTCACCAGAGTCCCTGACAACCCATCAGCCAGTGTCTGCAGCCCCCGGATGAGGGGAGCTGAGCGGGGGCAGGGGCAGGGGGGGGGACCTGGGGCCACCGCGCTGTGCCCGGATCCCCGCTGGGCACCCACGGCCGTTCCAAGTGCTCCCCGTTCCCCGCGGCATCCTTCAGCCAGAGCCACCGGGACTCCCCCGGCTCAGCTCTGCGCAGCCCCTAACGAATGACCAGAAGTTCCCACCTCATTCCTCAAGACAGGATGACTCTGTGAAGGTCGCTAGCACCCCAGAGCTGCCGCAGGACCAGGCTGGCGCTCACCGGGCTGCTTCTTTGTCGGGTCCTGTCTTCTCTGTCTTGTCTTGCTCCCCTCTCTTCCTTTACAGGTTTCTCCCAAGGTCACTCCCTCAGTAATCCACTTACATAACAATCCCTGTCTCTACAGAGGGCAGGAGATAAAAATCAAGGGCTTAGAGTTATTGAGCTCAATCCACCAGCTCACAGAGACCCCAATATCCTCTCCTCTTATCTGCTTGGGCTGGTGCCTGGCAGCCTTTTTGTGCCATGAGGTTTCCCCCACCTTCCCAGGAGTTATGGGACCAGTCTGGGCACCTTGGGCACCTGACTCAGACTGGGTCAGTCAGACCTCCTCCCTCAGAATTTGGGACTAAGAAAGAGTACTCTTGAGGGGCTGAGTCTAAAGAATGAAAGCTTCTTGCTAGGAAGGTCACTTCCTTCCCTTCAGGAGGCGGGGAGGAGAGAGCAGAAATGGAGCCGCAGGGGAGAAAGGCCAGGGATAGAGCAAAAGCAGGGGTGCCTCCGTCCCGTGGCCCTGAATAGATTCAACTCTCCTTTTTAGCTGAAGTTTTCTCAAGACGATTTCTGTCACATTAACCAAAAGCCCCTAATTAGCTCAGAGCTGAAATCATTAATGTCCTTCAATTGTGGGGAAATGGAGGCTCAGAGAAGGCCGGTCACCAGGTCAGAAAGGGCAGAGCCAGGATTTGAAGCCAGGACAGCGGGGCTCCGGAGATGGGCCCTTGGCACCAGGAGAGCTGGGCTGTGGAGAACAGGGTCATGCCCCCCACCCCAGGCCTTCTCTTCTCCACTCTCCCCCTCAGGAGCCTGTTTCCCGCAGGAGCCGTCTGCCTCCCCCCTCCTCCAGGCCCAGGGGCCCCGCCCTCTCCCACCTGCCCTGAGCCGCTGCTGTAGCCCCAGGTGGCCTGGCTGCCGGGGACCCCGAGCCACAGGGAAACTGAGTCTCTGGAGACCTCCCTCCGTCGGCGAACGGCCAGCTCTTTTGGACCAGACTCTCCCAGGACCAGTGTCAGACATTTTACGAATGTGGGGCCCTGTAGCCCCCAGTGTAGGCAGCCATCCACTCCAACTGCTAGACTGGTCCAGGCTGCCGGCCATGTGACGGGTGGGGACACTGGGGTGGCCTAGCCTGTGGCCTGGGACACGGAGGGCAGCCTGCTGTCGGCCAGACCAATCCCCACCCCGCCTTCTCCCACGAGCCTCCAGGAGCCTGCCTACCGCCGAAGGTCCTGATCGGCCCCCCGCAGACTGGCGGCGTCGGTCCTAAATGAGCAGGTGCAGGGGCGCGTGGGCGGCGCCGCCGGCTGAGCGTCCAACTTCAGCTCATGATCTCACAGTTCGCAAGTTCGAGCCCCACGTCGGGCTCCGTGCTGACAGCTCAGAGCCTGGAACCTGCTTCCAATTCTGTGTCTCCCTCTCTCTCTGCCCCTTCCCAGCTCATGCTCTGTCTCTCTGTGTCTTAAAAATGAATAAATGTTAAGACAAAAAAAAAGAGCATTATTTTTGGTGGTGTCTGAAGCGCTGGCGTGCCCCCACCGGCCGGAACACAGGGGCGGGCGCTCAGCTAGGGGGTCAGTTCAGACCAGGATGCGCGTCGTCCGCCGGAGGACTAACCCTCCAGCCCCTGCCTGCCCCGTGTGAGTGTGCGAGCACGTGTGCACGTGTGTGGGTGAGTGTGCAACACACAGCATGGTATACGTGGGCCTGGATGCGTGTGTGAGTGTGAGCTCACGTGTGTGCCGGTGTTGGGAGAGTGCCGAGTGCGCGTGTGTGTGTGCATCTCTGAGCCTGACCTGACCCCCGGGTTACGGTCGCCTCGGGCCGCCTCCCTCTGCTTCTCCCGGGGGACACAGACCCTCTCTGTGCTCAGGCCCCGACCTTGTGTCAGGGAATCGGGTCTCCCCGGCCCGGGGCGTCCACCTCCTGAGCAGGGACCCGCCAGGTCGCCTCTCCCCAGCTGCTGGCACGATGCCCCCTCTCCGGCCCCCGCGGCCCCCCAGCCACGCCCTTCGAGCCCCAGGCGCTTGCTCAGGACTCTCTTCCCGGCCTTTCCATCCGTGTGTCCTGATCTGAGCCCCCTCACCACACAGCCTCTCTGGAAATCATACAGCCTCTGGTTTGCCAATCGAATTTGACTTATTAGGTTATTTTTGCCCTTTCAAAAACCATCAACGTGCCTGGCAGGTCTCCTAATTGAATAACATATGGCAAATGAACTCTTCTTTAAAAAACAAACCAACCCCATAAAAACGTTATCAAGTGGGGCGGACCTGCCTGCATCCTGTGCTCACCGGGTGGGCCCCTTCCTTGGGGGGAGAGGCCCCGGGTCCACGCCCTGCTGCCGCCTCGCATCATTTCACGTGGGCAACCACACGGGGGCGCCCAGGAGCAGCCCCGCTCCCCTACCTTGCCATCCTGCGTCCGGTCGTGCCTTTGCTCATTCTGTTCCTTCTAGGCAGTGCCCTTCCAGCCTTCAGCGGTTGGCACTAGGCTCGGTGCCCAGGACAGCCGGGCAGCTTAAACAACCACAGAGATTTCTCCTTGTCCTGGGGCCTCTTCTCTCCTGTGACCCGAGCGCAGGGAGAGAACGCGAGCAGGCTCTCTGGCGTCCCCCTCCAAGGTGCCAATCCCATCATGGGGCGCCAGCTTCATGCCCTCATCTGATCTGACCCCAACCCCCTCCCAAAGGCCCAACTCCGAACACTCATATGTCGGGTGGGGGTGGGGGGTTAAGGGCTTTGACACATGCGTTGGGGACCCACAGGTTCGGCCATGGCACTAGCTAAGGCCTCACCCCTCCCCGCCCCTGGATTGTGCCTCGAGACTCCCCCGCAGCCGGAAGCGGACGCCTGACCCGTGTGTTGGACACCTGCACCCCTGCAGGGCAGCGCCCCCACCTTGGACTCAGTAATCTTGTCTGCGGTCCCGCAAAGCCCTCCCAGAACCGCCGCCCCGGGGGGGCCGGCCCGGGTGCCTGCCAGGGTCCCGGCGGTGAGCAGCGGCCCCACTGAAGGAAGGGGGAGGCTGGCCGGAGACGCCCCCTCCCCACTGCACCCCTCCTGCCTGGAGAGGATAATAAGGCTCAGCGCTCACTTTTCAAAGGAAAAGAACTGTCATGGCAGCAATAATGGCCTCATTTATGCTGAAATTATCAGCAATTTGGGCCAGAAGCTCACGGGCTGAGGACTTCTTTTCCTGAACACAGAATAAAGACGAACTCTCTGGAGGAGCTGTTTCCATGGTGACGAACCCGTAGCCGGGATGTGATGTGAGCCCCTCTGGGACTGAGAGCCCGGGCTCCGGGCAAGGCCCAAGGCCACGGGCGCCCGTGAACTCTGGAGAAGCGCCGGCTGTGTCTCTCCCCATCCATCTGCACTTTTATTCCTTTACTTGCCTCCCTGTTGGTGACTTTAATATTTGAAACCATTAAAGGCAAATGGGAATTTATATTTGAATTTGCTTTGGCGTCACCTAACAAGATTTGCGTCTCATCTGAAGTTATTAAAAACACATTTCAAGACTATTCGCCAGAATTAAGAACTTGGGCCGAGCACCGTCTAGAGCATTGACCCTTCCGAGCGAGGCCAGGCCACGGGGGACAGGAGCGGGAGAGCTCATCTCTGATCCCTTGACTTGATTTTGTGCAAGAGGGACTCAGGGCCCTGAGGGGTCTCGGCCCGCGGGGGGACCAGCCCACGCCTCGCCCAGGTTAGCTCCGGATGAAGCCTTCCATTCCCCAGGGGGTGAGAGGAGAAGCCGTCCAGGACCGCGTGATCGCCGCCAAGTCAGGCATCCACGACAGGTGGGTCAAGGGCGGGACAGGAAAGTGGACCGTCCAGCTCTGTGCTGAAGCAGCCGCAGGCCACTCGTGGATGAAGAGGTGTGGCTGGGTGTCAATAAAACTTTATGGAACAGGCAGAGGGGCCGGATTCAGCCCTGATCTGGGGCTGCAAAGGGCGTCGCCAGCAAATTCTTTCAGTTGTTGGCAGGAATCGCCCCAGGGAGTCGCAGGGGTGGGGCCTTGCTGTCTGGGAGCGAAGTGCATTTATGTGGCTCGCAGGCCCCTCGGTGTGGGGTCCCTGGCCCCTCGGTGTGGGGTCCCTGGCCCCGAGTCCGCACCCCAGGCTCCCGCCTCCCGCAGGACCGCGCTGGCACCTGCTGTTCTGGCCGGAGGGCACAGCTTTGCTCTGTGGATGCGGATGGGCGTGGAGCCAAGCGCGGACCGTCCTGAGTTCACAGAGCGCCACCCCGAGGTCCCCACCTCACACTCGAGAACCTGCAGAAGCCTGTTCCTGACAGACACTTGATCCAGCCCAAGACACGCTCGGGGGGCTGGAGGCCCGATGATGACGGTAAACAGAGGGAGGGAAGCCTCCTCCCGCTCCGTCTGGAACTCAGTGGGCCCGCAGCCCTGTCACATGGCTCCCGTTTGGAAACACAGGACAAAGGGCTGTGTGGGGACTGTGGCCGCAGTGTGAGAGGCGCGGTGCCGTCGGCAGCTTGGTCCCCCCCCCCCTGCCCCGGGCTGTGCACCGGGACACGTGTCTCCCCGCCCTGGCATCCTTCCTGGGAGATGAGGGGCTGCTGCCCTGCCGGGGCCCGGCCTGGGGACCCTGTCCCTGGAGAGGGCTCAGCTCCGCTGGCCCCTGCCTTCGGGCTCCGGCCGGCAGAGGCCCCTCCGTGGCCTGGGCTCCTGGGCTCCGGCTGAGTCCTGTCCGGGGTGAGCGCCCCCAGGCCAGCAGGGCGCCCACGGCGGCGGGAACACTGGCTGCCACGCGGAACCCCCCACCCCCACCCCGTCGTCGAGGCGACGCCCCACCCCGGAGCTCTGTTTTCGGAGCAGACGTTCCCAGAAGGCGGTGGGTGATGTGAGGCCGCTCAGAGAACAGAGCAAGCTGTTCCGGGACTCGGCGTCTGTCCCCGGCCGGGGCATGGCAGGTGACCACCGACTCCTGTCTAGCACATCGACACTTGCTCGATAAATATTGTGTCTGGGTCTGAAAACGCTGCCTTGCAAGATAAATGCCAGGGGGGAGGACAGTCAGCGCGCCCCGGAGACCGCGTCCCCACCCGGAACAGCCCCCGCGGAGGCAGCAGGAGGGGCCGGTGGGGAGAGGGTGGGGGCCGCAGGCTGCGACTCGGGGACCCTCACAGCCGACCGCAGCACCCCGTAGCCAGCCAAAACCGCCGTCCACATGAAGGTATGCGGGTTTTTATTTCTGCATCGTCGTGAGGATGGAATATCGAAGGCGAAGGAAACCAGGGCACAAGGGCCACTGACGACCACACGGCGCCCTTCCCATCTGCCCTGACTCAGTTTACTCTCGGAGGGCTGCGGGCCGGGAGCCCGTGGTGTTCTCGGTGTGGCTACGTGGGTGTGCGAGAGGGTGGGACAGGTTCTTGGGAAACACAACCTCCCTGTACATGCGCTGGGAACGTTTCTCCTCAGTCTGCGGCTCCGGGCTGATGGCAAAGCGTTTTCCGTCTGACCTGTGCGTCCAGGCCCATCAGGCGCTGCGGGCCCGGCTCACTGCTCCCTGGCTGGATGTGAGGGTCAAGGTGGCCTGCCCCGCCCCCATTCATGGACGAAGCCACTCCCAGGAGGAGAGGCGCCAGCGGAAAGGGCAGAATTCGGGTGTGGGGCGCCTGCCTCGGGGGCAGACGTGTGGCAAGGGTGCGGGTCGGAGTCCGGGGCCCGGAAATCGCTCACAGTGGGTCCTGATGGGAGATGGACTCGGGATGGAGGTTCGTGGGAGCAGCAGGGCAGGGCCGAGCCGAGAGGAGAGCCGGGCTGCACCCGCCCAGCAGCACCCACCGGCACGTGGGAGCCCCACCCGTGTCGCCTGGGTCTCCAGAGCTTGGTGGGAGGGACTGGCTCTCCGCCGTCTCTGCTCCCGGGTGGGGTCGGGAGCCACAGCGTGTGTGAGACCCGGGGCTCCCCTCTAGCCCCGGCACGGCCTCCGTCAGCCCACGGCCTCCGACTCCTCGGCCTCCGGCTCCACGGCCCCCGTCACGCCACGGCGGGAGCCTGTGGTCCAGGCCGGGAGCAGCACCCCGGGGCAGAGGCTGAGCCCAGGGCCCTGGGCCGAGTCTGGAGCTGCTGGGCTGCCCGGCCCCTCTCCTGAGCCCCAGAGCTGAGCTGAATTCAGCTGAATTCAGCTCAGTTTTCAGCGGCTCTTTTTGCATTGCCTCCCTAATGGGCTTCCCGTCTCCGCTGAGTTCTAATGTGAGCGATCTGTCTCCCACTCACCGCACAATGGCCCTCACCCACGTTAGCGGAGCAAACCAGATAGCAGGAAAATAACAGTGAAAATCATGGTGCAGCTTTCATCGCCTTTATGGGTTTTTGTCTGCTTGCTTATGGTTTTCTGCCCCGTTTTCTGAAATTTCCAACGCTGTAGGTTAGGATTAATTTCCGGAGAGCATAACCTTTCTGGAAATCCCACCCCCGTCCAGGACCGAACAGCTGTGTGTGGTCATCACAACAATGTCATTCCGGCGGCCCTGCTGGCGCTAATGGGGCTAATTGACAGCAGCGGCATTAGCGTGATTAGTCACAGGCGCCTAATAGCATCACTGCGCCTGTAATTTTCTACATGAAGGGGGTTTTTACATCTCTTTTCAGCGCTGTCTGCTCTCAGGATTCGGAGCCGGGCGGTGCTTTTCTCTCAAAAGGACCCCCTCTCTGCCTGGTACTCCTAGCTGGGCTCTCTTTGCAAAGGCGGAGGACAGAGAAAGGGCTGGGATCGAACATTCCATTTGGCGAGTTTTTAAAACAAAGATGGTCGGCTCCAAAGTCCGCAGCCATCCTCGGGTTTGGCGTCCATGAACACGGACACCTGTGGTGTCATGGCGGGGCCCGACGCTCCGAACTCAGAGGCCGGATTTACCCGAGAAATATCACAGGAGAAAAAGACCCTGCAGTAGAATATGCTTTTTACAGAAAGCAAAATAATCACTACAAATGTTTGTGACATCAGAAATTCTATGAAAGTGAAGTCTTTTATTTTATTTTTAATTTTTTAAATGTTTTTATTTATTTTTGAGAGAGAGAGAGAGAGAGAGAGAGAGACAGTGCGAGCAGGGGAGGGTCAGAGAGAGAGGGAGACAGAATCGGAAGCAGGCTCCAGCCTCTGAGCTGTCAGCACAGAGCCCAATGTGGGGCTCAAACCCATGAACTGTGGGATCATGACCTGAGCCAAAGCCGGACGCTTAGCCGACTGAGGCACCCAGGCGCCCTGAAAGCGAAGTCTTTTAAGCCTGTCAGGGAAGCCTCGAAGTGGGGTGTTTCCCTCCCCGCCCGCCCTCAAAGGGGGAGGGTCTGGGGGTCAGGGCCAGGGTCTGGCTGGGTCCCTGGAAACAAAACATGCCATTCCCGAGAAAGGGCCTGGGTAGAAGCGCCCAGGGCAGATGAGGCGGAGAAGAGCAAGCCGGTGAAACAAAGCTGCCCGAGGTGGTCCCTGCAGCCCCGGGGCCTGAACCCCCAGGGGAGAGTTGCCAGGGGCAGATCATGGACATGAACCTGTCAGGGGTCGAGCAGACAGAGATGGGAGTGCACAGCAGGGTGCTTTGGAGGAAACCTAATTCCGAGGAGGAGGCTGGCCCCAACCACACCCCGGGCAGGGGGAAAGGCAGCCTTCCTCCCGGGGGCTGAGTACTCCTGCCCGGCCCAGCCCCTTCCCCAGGCTAGCGGCCCAGCTGCTTTGAAAGCCGGTGGTTTACGTCTCTCTGCGGCCCCTTTTCTGGAGACGTGCCTTCAGCTGACGGAAAGAAGCTGCTGTGGGCATTAGACCCGCCCGGGACCGGGGGAGGTCCCCACCCCACAGCGACGGCAGGGGAAGGCCCCCTTGCCGGCTCAGGGGGCCAAGCCCAGGGCTGGCAGAGGAGCTGGGGGGTAATCCTGGGGGCGAGGTCGCTGCAGGAGTGAGACCCAGAATCTGAGTGTAAACCTGCCCAAACCCCCGGAGGACCACCAAGCCACCCTCCGTGGCAGAGACCGAAGGGAGCCGAGTGACAACGCAGGCAGATCTGAGAACCGAGTCCACCCTTGAGAGAGAGAACCACTCTGGGTGGCATTTGTGGGTTTTCTACCCCTCGGACAGCGCGTCTTCCCCGGCTCCTGCACGGCGTGGTGGCGGAAAGCTAAGGCCTTACGGGGTTGGGGTGTTGGGGGGCAGAGTATCGGGCCGGCGGAGCAGCCGGGAAACGGGGCATCGACCTCTCCAACAAGGGAGCCGCAGGGGGGCGGCCTTGTCCTCCAGTCCTCCCGTCGCGGTTCGGGGTGCAGGGGTGGGGGGCAGCGGGGGATCCGCTCGCAGACGCTGTGAGACAACGGAACCACGAAGCCCGGCCTCCAAACCTTCAGACAAACAAAAGCTTGATCTTCAGCACGGAGACGCTAAAGGGAGTTTCAGGTGGAGGGGGAAGGACCCCAGGTGAACCCACGACGGGACACGAAGAACCAGCCTGAGTCAGCCGAGGTGCAAACACGAGGGCCTAGCACAGGCTCGTCTTCTCCTGTTTCTTCGTGTCGGCTGCGGCACCGGCCCGGCAGCCGGGAGGTGGGGCGGCCCCGGTGTCCGAATGAATGGACACACGGATTGTGGTCTGTCCGGTCAAAGGCATGTTACTCGGCCATAAAAAGGAACGAAGCTCTGACACCTGCTGCGCCGATGTGGATGAACTTGAAGATGTTCTGTGCAGTGAAAGGAGCCAGACGCACAAGGTCACACGTGACACAAATCCAGTTATATGCAATGTCCTCTGTAGGTGAATCCGTAGAGACAGGAAGCCGGGTGGTGGTTCCTAGGGGCCTGGGGGAGGGGAGAGTGGAGATAAAAATACTTTGGTCCTAGAGAGGTTGTGATCGGACAACACTGTGGATAAAAGGCCTAAAAGACCCCCCAAGGCCACTGAACTGCTCCCTTTACAATGGTTGGTTTTATGGCGCTCCCGGACGGCTTGGTCCGTTAGGCGTCCGACTCTTGATTTTGGTTCAGGTCATGATCTTGTGGTTCTGTGAGATGGAGCCCTGCGTGGGGCTCTGCCCTGATGGCGTGGAGCCTGCTTGGGAGTCTCTCTCCTCTTCCTCTGCCCCCTGTCCCCGCCACCCCCCGTGCTCTCTGGCTCTCTCAAAATAAATAATCTTACAAAAAAAATGGTTGTTTTATATGAACTTCACCCAATAAAAATGATCATAAAGAGAACTATTTATAAAGCAAAAGTAATATCAGGTCTGTGGTCTACATGGAGGTAAGATGTGGCCCTAATAGTGCCAAGGAGGAGAGCAGTCATGGAGCGCGTCTGTGGCAGGAACTAAACATTAGCGTGACGAGTATCTTGACATGTTGGAGGTGCTTCTCCGAGTCCCTAGAGAAGCCACCGAACAGTGCTCAATGGTCGATGAAGGAGATGAAATGGAATAGGAAGAAATATGTGATTAATTCCAAAGAAGAAAGGAGGGTTAGAGGAACAAGAAAACCGGATGAGACTGAAACAAAATGACACCCGTCAGTGAATCTAATCATACCTGTGGCTGTCGTCAACATAAACGGACCAAGCCCAAGGTCAGCAGCTACGGCCGCAGGCCAAGGACGGCCTCGTGGAGCCGTCTTTATAAGTAAAGTGTCACTGGAAACAGCCGCTCCCGTGCTAGTTACTCTCCGGCTGATCTCAGGCCCCGGGGCAGCAGCGCGCGGTTAGGACCCACACTGGCCCGACAGCCCGAAACCGCTCATCAGCACAGGAACTGAACCAGCTCCTGGACTGAACCCTCCAGCCCAAAGGCAGATAATGCAGAATGAGATGTTTTAAAAAGCAGCCATTTTCCAAGAGACCAATTTGAAACACAGAGACACAAAAGGTGGAACACAACACAAATACGTTGGGGGGAAAATGATGGAAATTCAAAAATAAGCCCGTGCACATATAGTCAGCTAATACTGACGAGAGAAACAAGCAGACTCGATGGGTAAAGTGTCTTCAATAAACGGCCTTGGGGGCGCCTGGGCGGCTCAGTCCACTGAGTGTCCAACTCCTGATTCCGTCTCAGGTCATGATCTCACCGTCAGTGAGTTGGAGCCCCGCCCTGGGCTCTGGGCCGACAGTGCGGAGCCTGCTTTGGATTCTTTCTCCCCCTCGCTCTCTGCCCCTTTTCCTGCTCGTGCTCTCTCTCTCTCTCTCGCTTTCAAAACTAAATAAACATTAAAGAAAATACACGGTGTTAGGAAACCTGAGTATTCACAGGTTCACACTGCTCACACACACTAACTTGAAATGGAGACTTAAATCCAGTAAGACTTAATGTAAGACCTGAAATGTAAAACTCTTAGAAGAAAGCAGAAAAAACCTCCTTGACATTGGTCTCAGCAATAATTGTTTAATATGACACCACAAGCATAAACACGACAAAACCAAAAATAAGCAGCAGACTTAGAAACTTCGGCACAGCCAGACAAGCAGGAAAATGAAGACAGCTGACGGATGGGAGAAAATGCCAGCAAACGGACATGATCAGGGGCTGCTCTCCAGCACAAACAGGAACTCCTACAACTCAGGGGCGCAGCGAACAGGAAAACCCACTTAGAAAGGGGCAAAAAGCCTGAAGAGAAGTTTTTCCAGAGACATCCAAATGGCCGAGAAGGACATGAAAATGTGCTCCACCGGAAAATGCGAATCAAGCCCGTAGGGAGATGCCACCTCACCCCTGTCAGAACGGCCGGCCGTTGACAAGGGGCCGAGGGGTGAGGGTGTCGGGGAGCATGTGGAGAGACGGGGGCATTCACGCACTCCCCCGGAGAACGTAAATTGGTGCAGCCAACAAACAGCATGGCGGTTCCTCAAAAATTTGAAAATAAAACTATCATATGACCCAGGGATCCCACTTCTGGGTATTTATCAGAGGGAAACAAAAACGTGATCTTGTCATACATGGCCCTCATGACGGTGGGGCACACTCCTTCTGTGCCCAATTTATCGAGAGTTGTTATCATGGAAAATGAAGAATTTTGTCACATGCTCTCTCTGCATCTCTGATCATGGGATTTTTACCCTTGATTCTGCGGACCTGGTGCATCGCCTCCGGTGCGTGTGCTGGGCTGGCCCCCGCCGCTCACGCGGCCAGATAATCACTGCAGGTATGGGCTGTTGGCTTTTTTTTAGTTTATTTATTTTGAGAGAAAGGGCATGAGCAGGGGAGGGGCAGAGAGATTGGGGGAGAGAGTCCCAAGCAGGCTGTGCTGTCAGGGGCTCGAACTCACGAGCCACGAGACAATGGCCTGAGCGGGACGCTTCACTGACTGAACCGCCCAGGCGCCCCTGCATATGACGTGGTCATTCACGTCTCCCTTAATGAGACCCTATTTTGTACACTTGCTGGAAAAACGCCATTTGGTCTCCGGGATGTCCTGCAGACATCCCTTCGAGCCAAGGGCAGGGATGAAGGACCCCCCCCCCCGTCCGGTGTCGTATCCGAAACCCAAGCTCCGTCTGAGGAATTGCGCCTTTTCTGACTCTGGAAAACTGCCAGCTGATATTTACTAACATCTCTTCACATATTGCTTTTCCACAACCTTCCGGAACTCTCCTTAGACCACGTTACAGACCGATGGCCCGTCCGCTGAGCCTCGAGGCGATGCCCAGAGCATTCTGGTCTCATGCAAGGTCATGGCTGAATGTCTCAGAGCCATCTTCTGACACATCAGCTCTCTACTTATGTCTAGTCTGCAGTTAGTGTATCCTGTCTATTGAAGGCTTAAAAATTTTTTTTAATGTGTATTTATTTTTGAGAGAAACAGGACATGAGCAGGGCCGGGGCAGAGAGAGAAGGAGACACAGAATCCAAAGCAGGCTCCAGGCTCTGAGCTGTCAGCACAGAGCCCGACGTGGGGCTTGAACCCATCCATGAACCATGAGATCATGACCTGAGCCAAAGTCAGACGCTCAACCAGCTGAGCCACCCAGGTGCCCCGAATTTAGTATTTTTAAATTCAAACAACATTTAGTTTTTCAGTGGAGCATTGAGTCCATTTACATTTAATTAAGCGCATTTGGATTTAAATCTACCATCCACTGTTTGTCTCCTTTGTTCTTTACTTGCTCCTCTCTTTTCTTCCCCCTCTCCGATGCATCCATCACATCGGATGTGAAGCAGACGGCCGCTCCGGTCACAGTGCAAGAGGTTTGCTGGACGAACTCTGTGACAGGAAGGGGCTGGGGGACCAGGACTCGGGTCTGACAGGGCGCGCCCCAGCCCGGCGAGGCGGTTCAGAGGACAGACCTCCCAGTGTTACAACCATGGACCCCTGACACAGTGTCGTGTGTCAATCGTATCTCAATAAACAGTTTTGTAACCGTTGCCCACTTGAAGAGTTCCAAGCCGGACTGACGGGGCTGGGCTCATACACCCCTGTCTCCTGCATCGTGGAGGGTGGGGAGCACACAAAAAAGCGTGACCTTGGGTCCCACCCCGTTGCTCAATCACTGGCCCCCGTGAAGCTGACGGCTGCCACCCAACCACGTTTTCCACGTCAGCAGATCGTACTTTCTTGAAGAGGGAGCCAACTGAGCTGTGTCTGCCGCTGGCCACCCCTTGCCCTGCAAGGACCCACGATCCGCTCGCTCCTACGTGTGTAGGAAGCCCTCCTCTCTCTGTGTGGGGAGGCTTAGACGGGGAAGTCAGGAGGACAGGTTAGAGCCTGGTCACTGCAGGAGTCTTGGGGCCGTGATGGTCCCTCGCCTCTCCCTCCCCCGCTCTCCCTTCTCAATGCCCCTCACACTCCACCACCGCCTGTCCATCTCGGGCTTCCTGGCGGCCTGACCCAAACCCTGCTTCCTGAGGATTTTGAGTCTCTGGTCACCCTGCCCTTCTTGGGCTAGGGTTGCTGCTCACGCCCGTTCCCAGTCCCAGGGAAGACGGAGCGCTGAGTTCTCGAGTGCAGCACCGGAAACCCGCGCGCGTTCCCCTCCGCCCGCCTTTGCAACAGCGGCCTCCCCCTGCTCTTCAGGGTGACCGAGCTGTCTCAGCATGGCCACTTCCTTTACGGCCTTTGCCAGCCTCAGGGCAGCCTTCCGCCTGCTGCTGGCCACTTCCTCCCGCGCCCACCATTTCGGTGTTGGTGTGGCTGCTAATGATGGCTAACGTCACTGGTGATTTTGTCTGCTGGGCTGTTTGGCGCCTCTCCCCCTGGAGATGCTGGGAAGTGCTGTGTGATCCAGAGACCCTCACGCTTTGTGTCCAGGGCCAAACGCCCAGCTCCTGCCCCCACTCCACACCTTGTCATCTCTGGTCACTCAGCTTTCCTTCTTCTAGGTCCTAGACCGGCCAGCCAGGCCTTTGGCGCTGACCGTGATCCGCGTAGAGTCTAACCTCGGGCCGCTTCTTCCACCCAAAGTAAACAAGCAGGTGCACCGCACGCGGCTCCGCCCGTCGGAAGGCTCCCTTTGCTGGTGTCCTTCAAGGCCCCCCTTGTCCTGCTCGGTTTGGCAACTGCAACTCCCGACTTCTGGTGGTTACAAAGTGATACGTCGTTTGCAAATAGTTTCTCCCACAGATGCCCCTTCATTTCGTTGTTTCTTTTCCTGCACAGCTTTTTGGTGTGATGTCGTCCCACTGGTAATTTGGGGGCTTCGACTTTTATTGTCATATCCATGAAATCATCGCCAAGACCAATGTCATGAAACATTACTCCTGTGTTTTCTTTAAAAAAATTTTTTTAACGTTTTATTTTTAAGAGACAGAGTCCGAGTGGGGGAGGAGCAGAAAGAGAGAGACACACAGAATCTGAAGCAGGTTCCAGGCTCTGAGCTGTCAGCACAGAGCCCGATGTGGGGCTCGAACCCACAAACTGTGAGATTTTACTCCTGTGTTTTCTTCTAGGACTTTACCAGTTTCAGGTCTTACATTTGACTTTGACCTATTTTCGAGTTTGTTTTTGTGCTTGGTGAAAGGGAGGGTCCAGTTTCCTTCTTGCAGGTGGCTCTCCAATTTTCCCAACACTGTACTAATCCAGGTAGCTCTCCAGCCCTCACGAGACACAGGCACATCTCCCTCGCCGGTGATCTCCGTCCCTGCTGCCGGTGCTCACCAGGCTTCCGTCCGGGAGGGTTTCCTTCGGCCAGAAACCCACCTCTTAATGCAGCTCTGCTGTGTGGGAATCTCTCGAGTTTTTGTTTTTCTGAAAATATTTTTATTTTGCTTTCACTTTGGAGGATAATTTGCTATTAGAATTCTGGGTTGGGCACTCTCTCCTTCAGCATCTGAAGTGTCATTCCATGTCTCCGGCTTCCGCCAACTCCACGGAGAAGGAACAGGTCTACGGAAGGCAATGCCTTCCCCTCGGGGTTTTGGTGGGTTTATTGTGATGTTACCAGTTGTGGTTCTCTTTGTATTTATTACTCCTTGGTATCCGACGTTTATTGAATGTAAAGCTTTATGTCTTCTGGTTAGTTTTGGAAAGTTCTTGGGAGTTTCTTCTATCCCATGCTTTCCCCTTCCCCCCTTCCTTTCTGGAATTCTAAAAACACGCATGTCACGTTTTTGCTGTACCCTAGATTTCTCTTAGGTGTTTCCTAGACGGTCTCTCCTGCTCTCCACACTCGCCTTGATGTGCTCTGCAGCTCTGTCACGTAAGTCCGTAAGCTTATCTTCTGCTTTGTCCCACCTGCCTCTAAATTCATTTATGGGTTTCTTTTCTTAAAAAAAAAAAGTCTATTTTTGAGAGAGACAGGGAGAGAGTGAGGAGGGGAGGGATAGAGAGAAATGGGGACAAGATAGAGGATCTGAAGCAGGCTCCGTACCCAGGGCTTAAACTCTCCAACTGTGAGATCATGACCCGAGCCAAAGTCGGACACTTAACCGATGATCCACCCAGATGTCCCCTTTATGGGGTTTCCAATTCCAATTACTCTTTCAGTTTTGTAATTTCCATTTGATTTTCCCCCTTTTTGTAATGGACTCCAGTTCTTTGATGAAATTCTCCAAATTGGTCCCCTAGTGTCTTGAATATATTAATCGTTTAAAATCTAAAATCCCTAAGATCTGGGGGCGCCTGGGGGGCTCAGTCGGTTAAGCATCCGACTTCAGCTCAGGTCATGATCTCACAGTTCATGGGTTTGAGCCCTGCATCGCTGCTTCAGATTCTGTGTCTCCCTCTTCTCTGAGCCTCCCCTGCTCGTGCTGTCTCTCCCTGTCTCTCAAAAATAAATTTAAAAAACATTAAAAAAACCTTAAACCTCCAAGATCTGGATGCCCCGCTTTCCTCAGTTTTCAATCACTTGGTGTGTGTCCAGGAAGCCTCTATCCAATGCCGACACTGCGTGTGGAAATGGTCGTGGCTTTTCAGGTGGCACAGTCGTCCTCGGAGGGGACTGATCTCTCGCAGCAGGTAAGACCCGGCCTGCTGTGCCCTCACTCCTGCAGTGCAGCCCCTCCATCGTTCTGACATGCTAGCACGTCCGCCCCCTTCGAAGTCCCGAACCTCCAATTTCTGCCTCCCCGACACTGAGCTGTCTAGACTCTTCTTAGCCTCAGATTCTCAGCTCCTGTTTTCTGCTTGGCCTCTCCCTGCATAGCTCAGGAATCACCGGCGGCCCCGAGAGGTGAGTAGAGAACGTCAGGCTCACGTCTGTGTCTTTTCTCGAAGACCTTGTGCCTTCAGTCCTGGCCTCGTCACAGCCCTGTGCCCTGATTTTGTCTTCCCATTTCCCGGGCCTGGAGGTGCCGACAGCCCCGAGCGTCTGCTTCCTGCTGTGCCCCACACGCCTTTCCTTTCCCTCTAGACCGTGGCCGTTTGAGCACGTGCAGCCCGTCCAACAGCGGGTTTTTAGAGCTGTCGCTGTCTGCAGGATGTTTAGACGGATAAAACCACTCCCATGGCCGAGAAGAGAAGCCGCTTTCCTTGCATTTCTAGTCATTGCCTAGCTGTTGTATTTGTGGTTTGATGTGGACCTTTAACCGCATCCAGAGGTTTGCACTTTAAATCCCGCTTTACTTGATGCTATGTTTTTTGTTAGCGTTTTCCTCGTTTTTATTTTCAGCTTTTGCCAACTTTATGACATCTGTATAAACAACGTATTGCTGGTTTTATTTTCAACCCCCGTCTGACCATCGGTCTGTTAAAAAGAAATCTAGATTTGGGGTAACAACAGATACCCTTTCTATTTTTGTTTGGGGGGACCCGCCTCTCTCTACCTGGAAGCTCAGTAGTGGGGAATGACAGCGTGCGAGACAAATGGAGAAAACCTGGTTAGAAAGCCTAGCTTCAGGCGTGTGGCCGCAGGGGCTCGCTAACACCTCACTCCCCGGCGGCCCGAGAAGCCGGACAGGCTAATACAACGGACCAGCACGTACGCCCCAGAGGCCAGCGGATGCGAGCAAAAGCACATAAGGCACTGAACCAGAACTGCAGATCCTTCCCAAATTAATCAGGTAAATCACTCTAACCTCCCCGAAGAGGGAGACGCGAGGTAGACAGAGGCCAGGAGTGTCCACTTAGCATTAAGATCCCACAGAGAAACACGAGCCAGGGGAAGCAGTGATCACCCCAGATACGACTCACGTGTTGGCCCTTTGAATGCGTCAGACTTGACCGTGAAGCTCCGGTCAGCTATGGGGCGGCTGCCCTGCAGGGGGCCGGGCGCAAGCAGAGGTAGGACGTCTCTGCTCCCTCCCCCGCCCACGCGCCACAGGTCACCCCCTCGCTGCACCTGCTGCTCCCTCTCGTTTCTTCCTGGGACAGGGGTTGGTTGTGCGCTCTCCGTGGAGAACACACACACTGGCCCTCGCCAGCCTTCTCCTCTGGAGAGAAGACCCCACAGGAAACACGTGGATGGACCAAGGATATTCCCTTGATTAACCATCCTGTTCTGAAGGACAGTTTGGGGGTTTCCTAGTACCCGATCTCCGGGTTAGACCAGTTACCCTCCCGGCACAGGTGCGCTGAGCAAATGCAATCCTCTCCGTCCGCAAGGACAGACAGACCGCCGCGCGGGGAGGGGTGACCCGGAACGTCTCATTTCCGCGGGCAAATCCAGGCTGGGTTCCAGAAAACGCTGACACAAGCCTGCCCGAATCCACCAAGATCTGGCCTCGTCTCTTCTGCTGGGGAGGAAAGGGCGGTTCCCTGGTCACCACGAGACACGGGCAATGTGTTCTCACAGCGTTTAGTGTTTGCTTTGCTTTTCCCTTTCTCTTAGAAAAGCGGAGGTGTACATCACGTGATAAAGTGCGTGGGTTTTGACGAACGCCTATGCTCACGTGACCGCATCACAAACAAGATGTTGATTTCCGTTATCCAGAAAGGTTCCTTGGGCTCCTTTATGGCTAACCCCTCCCTCCCCCCAGAGGAGCAAACCGTGTTCCGACTTCCAGCTCTGCGGGTCAGTCTGACCGGTTCTAGGAGCTTCGTGTGAAGTTCTCCTTCTCACAGGTCTTACTGCTTTCCGTCACGGTTTTCAAGATTGACAGCGCACTTACCAGCTCGTCCCTGCCGCTGCCGGGTGTCTGCTGTGCTAACATCTCATCGCTGCTCATCCATCTTTTGTGGACTCAGTTTCACTTCTCCTGGTGAACAGCTCACAGAACATAAGGCTGAACGTAAACAACCAGAAGGCTGCCCAGCGGATTTCCACATCGGATGCGTTGGGGCAGCGATGAGATCCCGTCTCAGCGCCGGGATCGCCAGTGTTCAGTTAGCCGACCGAGCAGAGAAGCGGTGCCCTCCCGGGGTCTGCGCCGGCCGGTCCGGAGGAGGATGCAGACACTGAACAACTTCATGTTCCTCTCGGCCACCCGCGCATCTTCTGTGATGACGTGGTCGGGTCTCTGGCCCATTCACTAAGCTGGGTTTTCCATCTTATTTTTGATTTGCATCTTTCTGTCTTCAGGGTAGGAGTCCTGTCAGGAAATGCCGATATGTTTTTCTTCTTGGCAGTCCGGGGCCGACCTGTTCATTCTGAAGAGCAGAAAACGTTCACTGTGGTCAACGCCCACTGCCATTTTCATCTGTGATTTGTGCTTCGTATCCTAAGAAAACTTTGCCCATTCCAAAGTGATTTAGATATTTCTGTTTTCTTTCCGAAGCCTAAGGGGTTCTGTTTAGACCTGTGACCTGCTTTGGACTAATTTCTGGACACAGGGTTCAGTAGGATCGAGGTTCGTTTTTTTCCCTCATACAAATACCCAGTTGTTGGTCACTGGCCGAAAAGACCTCCCTGTCCTCGCGCCACGGCCTCGGCAATGCTGCTGAAAGCCACGGACGGTGCGCCTACTCGCGGACTCTGTCCCATCTCCTCGATCGATCCCAGGGGCCGGCGGCCTTTCTCGATCAAGGTCAACAGTCAACATTCTGGGGTTCGCAGGCCCTTTGGTCTCTGTTGCTCCCCAACTCAGCAGATCCTGAGAACTGCTCATCGAGGGTCAGGTCCAGCAGCGAGGGGGCCGTCCCAGAAGTCACCGGGAAGCCTCCGCTCCGGTGAGCGGACCCACCGCGCGCACACGCTCGTGCGCACACGCACGCACACAGCTCTGCCTCAGCGCTGGCCTGGGCGTGACTCCTCAGTCTCTCTCTCTCATCCCTGCGGTTGACGTTTCTATCGCTCTACTGGCTCCCAAAGCCCCCACGCAGCTCATCTCTGTTTTCTGCGCTACTTTGAAATCAAACTGTCAAATTCTAAGAAAAAAATAACCAAAAGGTTTTGACTGAGAGTCTTATTTTTTAATAATTTTTTAAAGCTTTATTTGTTTATTTATTGAGAGCAACAAGCAGGGGAGGGACAGAGAAGAGGGAGGGAGAGAATCCCAAGCCGGCTCCACATGGTCAGCACAGAAGCCTGACGTGGGGCTCGAACTCACGAACCGTGAGATCCTGACCTGAGCCAAAAATCGAGTTGGCCACTTTAACTGAGCCGCACAGGTGCCCCCGGAGGGTTTAACAGTGACCGTGAACCTTAGTGGGCATTTACAGGGCAGCATCGCTGTTCTGTGCTTGTATGTGTTGCACAGAATCTTCCCAACTGTCGCCGACCCGCTGGGCACCCTCGGGAAGAGCCAGCTCACCTCTGAGCCCCTGAAGCGGTTATAAAACAGCAGCAGAAATCCGGCTTATAAAATCGCCGTGAAGCAAAAGGCTCGCAGCGAAGGCCCGCAGGGCGGTGTCCGGCATGAGTGAGAGCTCCACCTTCTGCGAGCAAGGGGGGAACCGGACGGGAGCAGCCGGGCCGAGGGCCTCCCTGTGAAAGGCGCCCCTCGCCTTTATTCTTAGTTTACTTACTTTTAAGTACTTATGTATTTTGAGAGAGACAGAAAAGAGTGTGCGTGGGGGAAAGGCAGAGACAGGGAGACAGAGGATCTGTGGCAGGCTCTGTGCTGACAGCAGAAAGCCCGATGCGGGGCTCAAACCCATGAACCGCGAGATCACGACCTGAGCTGAAGTCGGCCACCCAGGCGCCCCTGTCCTCGCCTGCAAAGCGTTTAGGACAGATAGGGGCGATGGCTTCAAAGGCTGCACCCCGGCAGCCGTGGTTAGGGTAAATGGTGGGCACTGACTGGCAGAGGTGGCGCGGGCAGAGGTAGCTGGCACACACGGACTTCCGGGAACGAATGACCAGAAAACACGTGGACAGGCACGGGGTCCGGGTGGGGGCGCGGCACCGGTGCGCAGAACCAACAGTCACACCACGAGCGAGGCGACGGAAGCCCTCCTCTCCCCGCCGGTGCACAGGGGCCACAGCTGCGCCCTAAGAGTGCGGCCGTGGCGGCCCTGACACAGAGCACTCGTTCGATTCATCGGAGCGGAGGGAAGGTGCCTGGGTTTCTAGGAGGCACAGGTTTTAAATAAAACAGGCTCAAAGCCGGGATTTAGGAAGGCTAGCCTGTGACATTATTGGGCTGGGAAGTGACACTGACAATTATTAAGCACTTCCCTCAAGGAAAGAACCATTCTAGCTACTTTTACGCCTGAAAACGCGTTACTATCAAGCTCCATCTGGCGGGGAAAGCAGGGGCGACAGTCAGCCGTTACGAGAGGGTGAGGCAGGTCGTGATCACAGGCCCCGGCGCCCTTGGTCGCCCAGCAAGACGCCCACGGGCTCCGGCGGTGTGTGGAGACACGGGTGTGGCCCGGCTCCGAGGGCCCTGGTGGCTGGTTCTGGGAACGGCCACACCTGCTCGTGCAGACAGGCGGAAGGAGAATGAAAACGGAGGGGCCGAGTTTTAACCTCGGGACTTAAACCTCAGGATGGAGCACCTGAGAACGTTAGCAGCAGGTTACTGGTGGGGACGGAGGGCAGGAATGCAGACTGCAGAAGCACCAAGTGTGGAGACGCGGCGGTGCTGCAGGGCCAGATGCAGCGTCCAGAGACAGGTCCCGGGCCCCTGGGCTCCGCTGGCGCACGGGCTGGGGTGCCGGCTTCACGGTGGGGGTGCCACGGACGGCACGCTCTTCCCTCAGGTCCGGTCCGCGGCCTCCGAGGACAAGAGGAGATTTCTAGAAACAAGACTGAGGCTTTATTTCTGACGCAGGAACTGTATCGTAGGCGTGTTAGGCCCGCAGTTCGGTACGGCCCGGACACAGAAAGCAGCCAGGAGATGGGCGGGTGCCCTCGGGCCGGCGCCCCCCACGCTCGCGTCTCCCCACCCTCGTGTCTTCTCCCTGCCGGGACAAGCGAAACACAGCGCTGCTCCGAAGGAGAAGCCCGAGCGCTCTTTCGTCACAAGGCGGGATGAGCGAGGCGCGGCGTCCCCTGCGGTGGGATGGGCGGAAGGAGCCTGGCCTCTGGCGGCGCTGGGGTGCGGGGGCGGAAGCACGGCGACCGGCTCCTCGGAGAGGGGCTCGCGGCACAGAGGTTCCAGAGGAGGCGCGCCCAGGCCAGGGGCGGCACCGCGGCGTCCGTCCTGGTCCCGGAGCACTGGGCCGGCCTCGGCGGGCCCCACCCGGAGTTCCGACACCATTTACGATGGAAAAGTAAATGAGAAATAAGGCATTCAACATTTGATTTTGTTTTTATTTCCATATGCAATGTAATGTTTAGGCACGCTGCTTGGGATGCTAGTTCTAAAAAAATCGTTGGCCATTATTCAGAATATCCTTTTGGTTTTAAATACTGGTCAGGAAAAACAAATGATGTAAAAATACGTGAATAATTTTCTATTACAGAAATGAAAAACTGATCTGCGTCTAAAAGTGCAAGAGGTGAAGTAATTGAACCCTTTCCCTGGACGATATGGCAATATACAGTATATTGCTTCAGCTGACAAGGCTGTGATGTGTTTTTATATCGACATAGAAAATTATAAATTACATTGAATTAGTATCCATAATCACTATATATATACACAAACCAGTTCTAAAAAAAATACACTGGTTTAGAATTGACGAGCGGAAGCCCACGCGGGACAGGAGCGCGGTCACCGCGTCGAGGCCCAGAACGCCGGCCGGCCCGCCTCGCAGGTGTGTTAAGTACGCAAGCTGCTCGGAGATGGTCGTCAGTGATGCTTGTTAACAAGGTAAGTTTTGGTGAACGGGTTAAAAGGCAGAGGAACTACTAAAACAAAAAACGAAAACGAAAACGAAAAACGAAGAAACTCAAACCACAAGCCGTGCACACTCCCAGCAGTCTAGCGTGTCACCTGCGGGAACACCCATGTCGTGCGAACGAGACGTGAACAGAACATAGGGCTTTACAGGAACATCAGTTCATCAGCGAAGTTGTAGCAATAAATACTTCATCTCTACCAATAGACTTATGTTTTTTGATCCGTTTAAAACAATACAGAAAACAGTTACCAATCAAAAGCTGGTTATAAAAAGAACACCAGATGTTTCTTTTTCAAAACCACGTCTGTAAGTCGGAACAACCAAAGTAACACTTAAAGGGCATTTTCAGCCTACGACTCCTCGCCAGCCTGGAAGGGAAATGAATTCAGAATTTTGTACAAGGTGAAAAATGTATGAAAACGGCCTAATACTTTGGTCACACTAATAATTGTCAAATAGTTATGTTTCAAATACAATAGATCTGTGTATTCACTTTTATAAAACTATTCTTACAGCCATTTTAACTACAGTAGGACGACTATTATTACATGGGTGTTCCAGATCGTATTTCACAGGCTACCCATTGTTTAGAACAATACAATATAAACATACGCAAAAATTCTTGGTATTTGTCAATGTGCAATCTTTGTACACTTCTGGGGTTCTCTGTACAACGTCTTAGGATCTAGAGTAGAAAGGTTGCTGGTCCTGATCCCTCGCAGAGCGAGTGCAGCAGTGGCGGCGGGGCGGCCCTCAGTCAGCAGCGGGCGCCCCTCATCATACAGGGCCATTGACGGACGTGTCGCCGGGCGTGCTCGGCTGGTCGGTCCTACGGGGAAGAGACAGGCATCTGAGGCACTGGACGAGACCCAGAGACAGTCGGCGAGGCACTCTGTCCAGCTCCCTGAGGGCGGGGACGTTCACTCTAACATCACGGGGGGCCCACAGTGGAACGTTCCTTAATGGAATGCTTCCGAGTCCTCTCCAGGGAGCCTGACTGAGCGGCTGTTACGCTTCCCCTGTGCCGCGGACAGTGGGCATTTTGCAGGGGCCGCCCTCGCACCCCAGCCCTTCCAGGAGCACACGAGTGGCCTAGTGTAGTGGCTCTCGGACTGTTGCTCCCGGACCTGTCAGGAGCCACTTGCTCATTCCTCCTTCCAAACAACTTTTTGTTCCGTGTGTTAGAATCCATAAAAAATTTCACTCGAAAAACAGGATTCTTCTACGGCAAGAGGGGAAAAGAGCTTGGAAACAGGGCAGCTCTGGAAAACAGGTGTGCACTTCCACAGACGTGCTCTCACCAGGCAAGCAGTAGGGCTGAGGCAGGGTGCACGGAGGAGGGAAGGCCAGGGGGACAACGTGGTGGCGGACACACAAACTCCCGTTCCTGCCAAACCAACGGGCCCCACGTGCAGGACCGTCTTGGCAGCATTGCCAAGACTTTGCAGCACAGGCTCGGGGACCCGTGGGGACACCCACAGCTGCTTTGGGCCTGGCTTGCCGCTCATGAGCCCAAGGCTCCAGGCACCTGCTCAGGGGGACAGAGTCCAGAAGCCGACTCTGCGAGCGCCCTGCTCACATTCACGGAGTGTCTGTGCGTCAGGGACACACCGGGACAGACCCGCCGGCACCGCTCCCAGGCGGTGGGGTCTCCAGTGCGCTTTCTAACCTCTCTCTGCTCATCTCCCCCCACCATGAAAGGGGGGACAAGAAGCCCCCTGGGGGCGGGGGAGGCGGGACGTGTGCCACGTGCCTGGTGTGCTGGCTGGCACGGGTGTTGCACACGACAGCCGTTAACGATGAAACCCCGTGGCAGGGCACACCTGTCAACCCCGGGAGCGCCAGGCCATGCGGGGAACAGTGCTCACGGAGGAAGAGTCCCTGTGGCTCTACCTCCGACGCGGCCGCACGTCCCTCTCAGGGCACAGAGGTGGCAGGCCGGACCTGCCCTCTCCCTGCCCTCCCCACGCCACCTTGCCAGCGACCATGCTCCACCGTCCCGTCTACGAGGGGCTCCGGGCCTCCCACCAGCTCTCCAGGCGCCTCATCCTACGTGGCCTTCTGTCGCCCGGGTGTCGCTAAGCTGCTGCTTCACCCCCGGGCCCAGACCAGCAGCTGCCACACTCCTGTGCACTGGATGGAGGAGGGACAGACGGGCGGACAGGCAGGGCTCTTCGCGATAGATGTTTCTAGGAAGGTTCCCCGGAGGCAAATGATCCGGGGGAGCCCGGGAGACGACCGCAGGGCCTCCCGCATCGCCGACGGCTGAGAGACCAGGAGGCGCCCGAGGCAGCTGCTCCAAGCCGGGACACGGACCGCTCGGCGGGCCTCGGAGCAGCTCCCGGCACGCGGGGTTCACAGGTGGGACGAGGAGCGAGATCCCACAAAATACCTCTAAAAAAACATACACTGAAAACCGCAGGCCTGGACGCCTGCACCCCGGGACCTGGGGGGCTGCTCTCCAAGCCCTCACCGGAGCCGGCGCACTCCGACAGCTCGTGATTACTGTCTCACACGCCAAAAAGCCCTTGTTTTAATCATAAAAGCAAACCCCTCATTTCTACGGTCATTCCCAGGAGAGGAACAGAAGCAGGGTTTGCCGACCAGTGAGCAGAGAGCGCCCCCTGCTGGTCCCCACTGGTCCCACTACCCCCAAAGGAGGAAGATTTGGGGGGGGGCCTGGCGAGGGGGAGAGTGCAGCTTCTCTGACGGGAGGAGCGCGCGGCCACACGGTTAGCTCTGGGGGGTGCGAGCCAAGTTCCCGGTCCCAGGGCAAGCCCTCCTCTCCTGGCGCGAGCTCTGGAGCATTCGGAGCCCGCCCTGCTCTACCTGTGGAGCCGCGTGTACGGGCCTGGGCGCCCGGCGGCTGACGCTTTGGCTTGGCCTATCCCTTCAGACCACTGGCTCAGTCTAAGCAAAAGGTGAGTAGAAAGAAAACACACATTCCAAACCGCTCAGCTCTGGCGGTGGGATTTTCACACTTAAGACAAATACTGTGCAAAACCAAAACCACACACGGATCACCAAAGTTAAGAATATTCAGCTACATTTATAAAAGGGTCTCCAGGCAGGCTCCCCCTGTGTCACGTGTGCCTGACTGTGGGAAAGGGCACCAGGTGCTGCCTGTGTGGCCAGCAGACGGCGGCCTGGGAACCCCAAACCCGGAGGGGCTTGGTATCAACCTCAACATAGCATGTCCTCAAAAGAAAAAAACGTACAGGGGTAAGGTATGTCAGCATCCAAGGCCTTTCCATTCCCAGGGGCTTTTTAAAGAGCCAGTGATGTTACAGAATCTCCAAAACCCAGTCAGATTCTTAGCTTTTAGGGTAAGAAGGTGAACTGACTCAGGCACCCCACCTAGATGTGGCCTGGGAAGATGCTGCTGTGCTAAGTCACTGAATGCCCGAGGGCAACTGCAAGAGCCGCTCCTACGTCCCCTGGATGCCAACCTCCCTCCCAGCTCCCAGGAGACGAGAGCCGCAGCCAGCACGGGCCCGGGGCAGACCGGAGGGAGCGGGGACTCACCTCTGCTCCGGGCTACTGCTGGGGGGCCGGGGGCCCGAGGACCTGGCCTCTGCTGCCTCGGGGCTCTCCTCCACTTCTTTACAAGCAGCGTCTTGAGAGGTAGACAGTTTTCCTTCCTCACTGCGGTAAAGAGGACGGCAGGCAGCGTTAGGGGCCTGGGCACCAGCTCGGGGGAAGGATGAAGGCACATGCAATGAGTCTGGAAGTCATGGCTGCCATGGAGCACAGCCCTGGGGCTGAGCATGCTCGAGGGAGGGGACCACAGGGACCACAGACAGGGACCGGGACATGACGAAAGGACAGGACCACACACAGGGGAGCCGGAGGAAGGCGGATGTAATGCAGCTGGTGCCGGAGCAAGAGCAGCCCGCATCGCTGTACATACCGATAGGATTTCAACACTCTGAAGCCAAGTGTGCAAAACAGAAAAAGAAATGTACAAGAGTTTCAGAATACTCCTATAAATGAGGAATGTGGGGGGGAGTGGGCCCACGACTGCACGTACGCAGAACGGCAGACTCGGTGCAGGTGTCAAACGACCTGTTTGAAGGAATGAGTCTTTAGTTAAGGCATTTTGCTCTCAGGGCCCAGCCCAGCATCAGCCAGCAGGACAGACCCCGGTCCGCTGGCTGCCCCCGTCACATGAGCAGGGGACCAGGCCTGCAGCAGGAAGGAAGCGAGGTAGGAAGGGTGGCCCGAGGGGGCAGAGGGCTTGGGCTTGCACAGGGTTCCCCCCCTCAACTCCGATGGCTGCTGGGCAGGGAAAAATGAGTCACAAGTGCCTGGACTCTCTGTGGTCTGGACAAGTAGGCTGTTGCCCATTGGGTCAAGATTTCCCATGGTGACAGCGAAGATGGCACTAAAATCAGCTGAAGGGCAGCTAGAGGTCCCTCCGGGAGGGGCCATCATTTCTAGAGCTGAGTCCTGGCCTCTATTTGCTTATGAAAAATCTAACTTTGGGAAGATTTTTTTTTCAGAGGCTTTCAGAAGGGTCTAGGCAATTAAAAAAAAGGAAATTGAACTAAAGTCCACAGATTTACCCGCACTGCCTGGTCCCTTCCTCTCCTTTACCCCCAAACCCCACCCCGTCCCCCCGAAAGCAACTATGTGGACGTGCTTACCACGTGATGCTTGCATGCTCGTAAATGCACGCTCACCACCTACGTGCGTGCCCTGTGGCATAGGCCGGCAGTGAGGGGCACACCCCGTGTACTTCTGTGAGCTCGCACAGCCGGCAAGATCCGTGTGCGTCTGTGACGGTGGCACAGTGGCCCGGTGCGTGCACCTCCCAACCCCCCTGGCCCCTGCCAACGACCCCACACCCGACCGCCCTCTGTCCCCGCACCTCCACGCACAGCGCTGCCACCCCCGCCGCTGTGGCCGCCAGGCCCACTCTTCCGGGCCTGTTTTTATCGCTTCTTCCCAGTTTTCTTTCTAGATAACGTGGGTTGAGTTACCCCGGAATTACCTTAAGTTCGATTTGGTTTATGGATGTCTTTTCTTATATGTACTCATTGCTTATTACTGATGCCAAGAACAGCTACTGAGTTTTTAAAAAATTTAATTTAGAGAAAGAGAGTGCCGAGGGGCAGAGAGCGTGAGAGCCGAGAGAATCCTAAGCAGGCTCCATGCTCAGCACGAAGCCCAGTGTGGGGGCTTGATCCCATGACCATGGGATCAGGACCTGAGCCGAAATCCAGAGTTGGACACTCAACTGACTGAGCCACCCAGGCGCTCCAAAAGGCTGATATTTAAAAAAGTATTTTAATGTTGATTTTCGTGAAAGAGAAACAGAGCGTGTGAGAGAGGGAGATATAATCAGACGCAGGCTCCAGACCCTGAGCTGGCAGCAGAGAGCCTGATGCGGGGCTCGAACTCACGAACCGTTCGAACTGAAATGAGATGCTTAACCGCCTGAGCCCCCCAGGCGCCCCCGCTGGCTTCTGACTTTGAGGCTGTGTGCACGTGCGCTCACAGGGGGCACGCGCGTTCCCCTCGCGCGCCTGCCGGGCGCCTTGCAGAGACGTGCAGTGACCTCCTAACGAGGCGGAAGCGCCCTTCCTGCTCCCGAAGGCTCGGCAGGGCGGGGAGACCACGGCTGCGGCGCGGACCCGCACACCAGTTTTCACCGAAGTGCTCTCGTGACCCTTTCAGTTTTCTGCTTTTCTTTTCCACCAAGATTCCTTTTTTGATCCACGAATTTAAGCAAGGTGATGTCCAGAAGTTCTTTAAGCTCTCATTTCGCTACTGAATTCTCACAGCTGCATCGTATCTGGAGCGTGCACGGCGCTGGCCCTCTGGTTCTGGTGGCGGCAGCCCAGCTGCGAGCCAGTTTCTACTACGACCACACAGGCGGCCCCTTCCTGTACTCCTGTATTCAGAACCCACTGGACGCGACCCACAGTCACCCGAGCACGAGAGAGAGAGAGAGAGAGAGAGAGAGAGAGAGAGAGAGGGACTCGGGGGCCCCAAACTCTCCATGTCTTCGTGTAGATTTGCTGGGCTGAACAGAGGTGCTGGGAAGAGGTCCGGCCAATGTCGGAAGCCACGTGCGGACCATATTACAGACGTTAACACTCCCCCACCGCCCTCCCAACAGCCTGAAGCCGCACGCGCTCCGGCCCGGGTTACCTTTTGAAGACTGCGGTCTCTGTCTTGGCATCTACAGTGAGGCTGAGGGTTTCCTTCATGCCGCCGTTCATCACGGTCTCAGTTACCTGGTCTGGGCCCTCCGCATCCTCCTCCCCGTCAGAGCTGGCCTCCATGGCCACGCTGCCTGGCGCTGAAGACAACACGGCTGCTCACCGCACGCGCCCGAACCGACGAGGGCCGCACCCCGCCTTCCGCGCAGACCCAGCCGCCCGACGTGCCGGCTGCTGCCTCGGCCAGCTGCTGACGGGCACAGGCTTCTGAAACATGCCCGCTGGGGAGGCGTCCCGTGAGCCTCTTCGGCACAGGACCGCAGGGCCCGCTGGCCTCCCCCGGCGGCTCGCCCTCCCCCACGGCACGAGGGGGCCGGGCACACTCTAGCCTCCGCCCGCGCCAGCCCCCAAGTGCTGAGTTACAGTGTACTCGGTACTGTTCTCATCCAGCGTTTGTGCATTTCAGTTGGGTCCTATTTTCCACGGGGTCCCCCCGGGTCCCTTTATTTTTCTCCTTAAGTTACTTTCCTGTGGGTCCTCGTGGATCACTTCCTTGTTCTGTAATAGGAAGCTATGTGCTACGCTGCCTCTGAGCCTGGGCTCTGCGGACACACTTGTGAATTCACACCCCAGCCTCCACGCACTAGCTGTAGAATCCTGGGGCAAGACCTTCCTTATCTGGAAAATGGGGGTAACTAAACCCACTTGCAAAACTGAGGGATAAAACGAGGTCATCTATGGGGACTGTTTAAAAGAAAGACAAATAAAACCAGTATTCGTTGCTGGTTTTATTCCTTTTCCTGCCCCTGGTTCTTGGGCCCTGCCTCCCCGCTGTCTCCTCACTCCTTTTTGTTTTCCCTCCACACACTACTCCTTCCGCCCCCTTCACCACCCCTCTCCCAGGCCGGAAAGAGCGCAGGGCCTCTGCAAGGAACAGCGTGACAGTCCACGGGGCACCCCTGACCGTTGTGACTGTTCATAAACGCGAGAAGAAAACGAACAACCTTACAGCCTGGAAAGTGCCTGGACACACACACAGGCTCCAGCAAAGCAAACTCCGAGTGACCAAAGAGCCGGGACCTGCCGGGCCTGAAAACGCACACGGCTGACCCCGGCCTTCCCACCGGGCGCGCAGGCCGGCACGTTCATCCTTCCTGGGCCCGTGTCCGTGTCTGCGTGTTGACGGGACTGACGACTTAGACCCCTGTGCCTTCTAGAATCAACGGGCCCTTCAGCACTTGCCCTGTGGATGTGAGAGCTACCTGCCTGACTCCCTGCTCCCATGAGCCCTTGAGCCCAAACCTACTACGTGGACAGGAAAACTAGATCTGGAAAACGGTGCCCCGCTCTCCGCACCCACCTTCCGGCTGTGTTCCCAGCACGGCAGCACTGGGGGTCAGAGGGTCCATCGGCTCAGTGCTGGTTTCCATTTCCACTGGAGAATTACTCCTTAGAGAATCTTTTGTACTTTTAGGAAAGAGAAAATTCAGTTCGTTAGCAGTGGGAAACAGCCCTCAGTGACTGTTACTCACAAAACCCTTTGAGAACCCATCCGGTTTCACTGGGGCGACATGGGTGGTCGGTCACGGGCTCCGCTGGCCCAGGGGCCTAAGGGCGGAGGGGACACGCGGCCTGGAGCCCGGTGAGCGCGGGCACGTGAATGTGCGGCCGCTCAGGGACTTCTCAGAGGGGTGCAGGGAGGTTCAGAAGGCACCAGTCCCACATCCTCCCTGTGACCCCCAGGCTGCAGGGCTGGGACAGCAGGGGTTCACACTGTGTGCTATCAGTCTGTCTGCAGTGCCTTTTTTTTTTTTTTAACGAAATGAGCCCAGCGCTCTGAGGGCCTCAGTGACACCTGACGAGCTGACGTGACCGGTGCCCAAGGGGTGAAGGCAGACAGGCTGCGCCACCAGCGCTCCAAGTCACCAAAGGTGCCTGGCGTCCGGTCACAGGAAGACAGCAGAACGCACGAGGGGGAAGCGCGACTGTGCAGGGCACGTGGAGTCGGCAGTGTCCAGTGCCTTGGGGACATCTGCCACCCATCTCCCTTCTGCCCCTGCACGAGAACCTCCCGCTGACACTGCCGCTGCGGGAAAGCCCTGCGGGGCGGAGCCAGCCATGGGGCGGAGCCAGCCCCGCGGGCTGCTGAGGACCTAACCCAGCAGCGAGTGAGAAGTCAACGCTGCTCATTAGGACAGGGACAGTCACAGTCTGTCAAGTGGGGTGGTGGGGGTCGGGTTTCTTTCAGTAGACAGGCTAAAACCATGTTTAGCAAATCAACCTAAGCCTCTCCAGACCTGAAATCCATGGTTAATACTCCAGTGCTGACAGATTATTCAGGAAAGCTGTGACATGGCAGGGTGCTGTCGGGTAGAATGCTACCAACGAGAACGACAGCCATGCCTTCACGCCCCCGATTTAGGGGGTCAGACCAGCTACAAGTGGCGTACAAGTTCATGTTATATGTTCATCTTGAGACACGTTCTGCACTTTCGCGCAGCGCTCCGTACAGAGGTGCGGCCAGGCCGTCTCCGCGCCCCCTCCGCTCCTACGCTCCTCCATCCTGCCTCCCGAGGGCTCGGTGGGGCCAGCTGGGCCCCTGCAGACGGCATCTCTGTCAGCACCGGGCCCACACCTTCCTGGGCCACGGAGCGCACGACCAACGGCCTTTCCCGGTTCGTCCTGGATGACAGGGAGGAGGGCGGGGGCTGGTTTCCTTGGGATTCGTCGCTGTCGCCCCAATACCGATCTGTCATCTCGCGACCTCCAAAAGCAGTGCCCGTAGCTGGCACGCCACCCCCGTTCTCCTGTGGAAAGGCCCAGGGGGCTGGCACACGTGCACTCACCTCAGGGAAGACGTGAACTCCGAGAAAGAGGCCCAGCCGGTCTCCTTAGTTGGCATTGGCTCCTCCGTGCTCCAGACGTCGGACCCAACAGAATCTAAGGGGGTCCCATGGGCCGTCTCCATGGGGACATCAAAGTTGGCTGACCAGTTGGGTGCTGCAAAGAGGGAAGGAATTTCATTTTGGGAATATTTCAGTAGTTTAACGGAATAAATAGTTTAACGGGATACAAGATACATTTAAAAAAAAAAAAACAGACTCGCAATGACACAAGGACCACCACCGTGGTGCGGACACAACGCTCTGATACACCACGGCAGCAGTGGATACAGCACGATCACATGGGGGGCACGTGACAACATCCATCCTATTATGAAACCGTGGCTTTCCTTTAAACCCTGAATTCTCATTTCTAAGGCTTTTCTCCCCGTAGGGATCCCACACGAGGCCACTTCTTCTCAGGAGAGCAGCTACCACGACTTCCGGCGCTCCGATGGAGCACCTTCTGGCCAAGCCTCCGCGATTCCAAAGTGTCGGGGCACGTGCTGAACCCTGGGGGTTGCAGCTTTCTAGAAGTGTGCTGTGGCCGAACCACGAAAGAAGGCGGATGCAGACTTCTACGGAAATGCTGATCCCGTGAAAGATCGGAGAGGATGGTGGCCGGAACCTTCCAGAGTGCAAAGCGATTCTAGAATGTAAAAACCTTCTCGGGGTTCAGTTCCATGAAGTTCGTCACTGAGCTGTGTCCCCCGCTAAGAAACACGAACACGGGGGTGTGAAATAGTTTCTCTCGATCAACAACTAACAGACACCGCGGGAAGAGAAGGGAAACACGAGGACGCCAAGCCGCGTCTAGAACACGCTCCTCTCCTCCTTCTGACGGACGTGCCAGGATCACACGGACACGGGGAGGAAGACGCAGGAGGAGGAGTGCACAGCCACGCCCTGTGTGATCTCTGCAGCTCTGCTGTAAACCCAGTTACTCCAAAACAGAAAGTTGTATAAAAAAAGCAATAGGTTGGCGATTCAGCTGCTGATTAATCAACGGGCGACTTTAGCTGCTTCCCAATCCAGATGTGGCCCCACTCCGCACTGTCCATGGCCTCCTGGCAGTCCCCTGGGGCCGACACGAACAGCAGGAAGGCCAGAAACGCCTATTTGGGCACAGCGCCCCTAAACCCTTGGAATTGAAGTCTTGGTGCGCTGAAGCCGAGGCTGGAGGCCTGGGACTCCTGGAGGGGCGACCGGCCCCACCCCCGCAGCCTGGCCCCCCAGGAGGGGAGCAAATCATGAAGGGCCAATGATTTAATCAGCACGAGGACCTGATGAAGGGTCTGTAGCAACTCAGACCGGAGGGCTCAGCCTGCCACACTGTGTGTGAACAGAGATCCCATGCTCAGGACCCTTCCCGACCGCGTCCCTGCCTCGCTCCCCACCTGACTGCTCCCATCCGCCTCCTCCACCACATCCTCACCGTGCTGCCTGCCAGCGGTGCGCACCGAGCCCGCAGGCCCGGGTCAGCGTCACCTCCTCAGACAGGTCCCCTCGGGTGAAATCTCGACTGTGTCCTTGCTCTCCTTGCGCACCGCACCGTAGGCCTGCGAGCTCCCCAGAATCTGCCGCAGCGCCCCCAGGTCCTCAGGAGACCCTAAGCTCCGGGACGCAAGTCTGGGGTGTCCTGCACCTGGCACACACTCGGGACTGGATAAAGGCGGATTTGAAGTGAATTACAGACAGAAACCCCACGTCTTCCTCCAGAAGACGGCGAGCTGGGAGAGCTCTTCCCCCGCGGCCCTCGCTTGCTGGGCCTGCACCGTGGGGGCGTGCTGGTCCCTGAGGGCCCCCGGCGCCCAGAGAGATTCGGCCCCCACGGCGGAGCCCGCAGGGGCCTCCCGGGGAAGCAGGGCCCCGTCAGCCCCGAGGGAAGCCCCGGAGCAGCCCGCGCGGCCCTCTCACAGGACCAGCAGCCTGCGCTTCCAGATGTCAAGAACTGCCTCGAGTCTTCTTAGCAAGCAGCAGGGACGTAAACACACGCTTGGGCTGGACAAGTTCAAGGGCTACGGGCTTCATAAACAGACCGAAGACGCCAGTCACACCGTGCCGGCTCTCAGGGGCCTCCCTCAGCACTGGCATCCCTGATTCCGCAGACACAGCGCCTCCTCATCCCTTCCCAGTCCGTGCGGTCTCCCTTCTGTCGGGCACCCAGAGGCTGGAGCTCCGGGTCCTCCAGCTGGACCCACCCGGAGGGCGTCCACACCACAGGAGACGCCCCGTCCTCAGAGGGATGACCGGCCCCTTCCTTCAGGCCCTGTGCCTGACACTCAAACCTCCAAGGGGACTCACAGGACCGCGCTTCAACCTAATTCCCGCGTTTTAAAATACACCTGTTTTCGCCACACAGAGACTGATGCAGAAGGACAACAACTTACGTTCATTCAAGTCCACCTCCATCTTATCCTCTGCGCCGGCACCACTGGGCTCCAACAGGTCCTGTTTCGCTCCGTCTTCCTCCTCAGAGTCTGTACTTTCTTCACTGTCTGTACTCCCCGAGCTAAGGGGAAAAGAGAAAAAAAAGACCAGAATAGTTAATGATGCCTATCAGTCACCAGCGAAATCCAGAAAGTCCTGAAGGTCATCCGAGAAGAAACAACCGCGTGCAGCTTGTCTGGATCATCCCTGCCTCATGAACGCGCCCCCCCCCCCCCCCCCCCCCCCCCCCCCCGCCCCCGGCTGTCCTGCCGGCGCCTGGGCTCCGCGGCTTCGAACAGGGTGCGGAGGCAGCTCACTGTGGCACTGCCCCCGGCCCAGGTGCTGCGTGCCGTCCACATGCCGCCCCGCCACCCACACAGCGCTCCTGGAGGTCTCGTCCCACCTGGCATTACCCAGGGCCCTCCGAGTCCTCCACAGCCCGCTCAGAAGCCCCACGTCGGACCTGGACGTGCAGATGTCCTCCTGAGTCTGCGTGCCATCCCTGCCTCTTACTGGTGTCGTCACAAGAGCAAAAGTGCTTAATTTTGGCGAACTGGAGCTTATGAAAATTTCCTTTCACACATGTGCTTTTGCTGTCGATCCTAGAAATCCTGCCCTAACCCAAAGTCATGAGGATCTTCTGTAGAAGTTTTATAGCCCGATGTGTCACATTCAGGTTTGAGGATCCACTTTGAGTTCCCGGACTTGGCACACAGATGTTCACCTGTTCTAGAACTGTTTGCTTAACAGACTACCCTTTCTCCACTGAACTACCCTTGCACCTCTGTCAGGTCAGCTGTCACCACACCCAATAATTTGTACTCCGCTCTGTCCCTGACCTGCTCCGTCTCTGTGATCATGCGGTCGCAGTGACTGTATTCTGGAACCACGTCCTGTCCGTGCTCCAATTCTGTTCCTTGTGAAGGTTGTTCTGGCTCCCCCAGCTCCTCTGCATTCCCTTATGAATTTAAGTGCCCACGTGTCGGCCGTCCCCAGGAAGCCTGCCGTCACCGTCCTCGAGACTGCACGGACCCCAGACCAGTCCGGGGAGAACTGGCACTTGAACAGTACTGAGCTCCCAATCATAAACACGGATCAGCTCTGGATTTCTCCCGGCTGCCTTCACTGTCCTGTGATTTTCAGTGGCCAGGTCTTGGCCCCCATGTCAGTTACCCTTGTGTATTTAGTATTCTGATGCCACCATGGACAGGACTGGTCGGTGAGGTCGGTTCTGCCGGTCTGCTGCAGGACAGAGAAATCCTTCCAGGCTGACCGTGTACATGCGATCGGGCCAAACCTGCTCAGGTGTTCTAAGAGCCTTTCCATAGATTCCAACGACTTTTCTACACGGACAGTGACTGCTGTCTGTGAATAAAGATAACGTTACCCTTTCCTCTCCAATCTACTTCTACTTGACTTACTGCACGGGCTAGAAGCCCCAGCAACAGTGGCGAGAAGCCACGGTGAGAGCAGGCCTCTTCCGTCTGGTTCCTGGTCTGAGGGGAACGGTTCACGTTTTATCACACGACCCCCTCAGGTTTACGGTAGAAGCGGTAATCAGGTTAAGAAAGTTCTATCTCCAGGTTGCTAAGAATTCTTAGCAGGTACAGATGTTGGGGTCAGCCACATGCTTACTGATAAGATTTTCAAATGTTAAGCCAACTCTGTTTCTGAAATAGACTTTACTTTTTACTTGGTCTTGAGGTATTATTGTTTCCTTTATTTACTAAAACCTTTAAAGGTGTTTTTGCATCCGCACTGGTGAGAACAACAGAGTCACATTCCTTGTCATGTCATGTCAGTCTGGTGTCAGGTCACACTGATGTGACCTCTTCGAATGACATGGGCACTAGATCCTCTTCTTCAAGTTTCTAGAAGCTTTTGTATAAACCTAGTATCATTCCTGAAATGTGTGGCAGAATTTACCAGAGAAGACACCCGGGCCCAGAGTATTTTTGTATTTATATGGGAAGTTTTAAACTAAGAATTCAACTTCTTTAATAAACACAGGACGATTCCGGTCACCTTTCTTGGGGGACAGGCGAGCTTTGGTAGCCTGCGCCTCTCCAAGACCGATTCGCTGCCGGATCTGCTGGCCCCGAGTTACTCACCAAGCCCTTATTCTGGTTTTGGGGCCAAGGCGGCGGCGCCGCTCTCGCCCCTGGGGTCAGTGACGTGTGCCCCTGCTTCTCTTGCCCTCTGTCTGGAGGGGCACTGACTCAAGCTTCTCAGAGAAGAACTGTAGATCACAATCATCTCCTCTACTGTTCTGTTCCCTAAGGTGGAAGCCGCCTAGAGAGGTCTCTACTTGTGAGTAACAGCAGCACTAGAACGGCTGTGTCATGCCCCCTTTCATTTCCTCACCAAGCCACTTGTTATTTAGCTGCCATGTGTTTGGGGTTTTCCCAAGATCTTTCTGCGACTGGCTTCCCACGAATTC
>NC_043710.1:4024190-4029644 GCF_006229205.1 Suricata suricatta
ACGTCCAGCGGGGCGGGCTGGCCGGCGGCAGAGGAGCGCAGGCGCGACGGCACCCGCAGTGCGCCTGCTGCTTTGCCGCGGCGCCGGTCTCTGCCCCGCGCGTCCTGAAGCCCCGGCATCAGGTGCGAGGCACTTAGGACTGTGACATCGTCCTGAAGACTTGACCCCTTGATGACCTTTTCTTTAGGCCTTTCCTCTGAATTCCGCTTTATTATTAGACATGTAGACCCTCTGCCTTTCCTTCCAGCCCGTCTGTGTCTGTATACTTATTTCTCTGAGGCAGCATATGTTTGACCTTTTTTTTAATCCAATCTGAAACCTCTTCATTTTAACTGAGGTTTTGAAATCATTTAATATTATTTAATGAATCCTCAAATGGTTGCCTAGGTTTATTATTATCCTACTGCTATTAATAGTTTTCTATGTGTCTCAGTCGCCTTTTATTTTTTTGCCCTGTTTTTAGATTTTTTAAAAATTTAATTTCCTTTGTTGGCTTATTAACTAGAACTCTCTTTTGTTGCTCACTGGTTGCTTCAGGGTTTACAACATACCTCCACAACTTCCTGGTCTACTCGCAAGTGATACCATAGCCCCAAACTGGAAACCCCGATGTCCAGTAGCAGGAGCGAGGGTAAACACATCCACCCACCGGTGGGCGGTAGGTCCGTTCTACGGAACACTACTCAACCATAAAATTGCGCGAGCTACTGAAATATCACCCACGTGAATGACTCTCAATTATGCCGAGAAGAAGACACATAAAATATATAACATGCAATTTGATTTACATAAACTCTAGAAAAGACAAATCCTTCTAAAAGAACAAAAAGCAGATTGGGGGGAGACAATATAAAAGGCACGAGGAAACGACTCTGGGTGACGGAGAAGTTCACGATCTTGACTGAGCCAACGGTCTCATGGATGTATTCCTATGTCCAAGCTTACTACGCTGTATAATCTGAATAATGACAGTTTTCTACATGTCAATTACATCTCAACCGAGCTGTTAAATAATAAACAGTAGCCTTTTCTCAGTGTCCTGTGTTCCGTCAGGGCAGTGGCTGTCACGTCCCAGGATGCCACCTTCCCCGCCGACTCCACCGCCCACGGTCTCCACAGAGGGTGTGCTGCGGGGGCGCCCCGGTGTGGTGTGGCCACGGCCTGCTGCCCCAGGGTCAATGGTAGCAGGCAATGGCCACTTAGTGAATTCGCTCAACGTGAGGCCCGAAATTTCATAGCAAATGGTGACAAGTTAAGTTTGGGGGTTTATCTTAAAAACAAAAAACCAAAACAAAATAAAACAATCACCATGAAGGTATCTGTCTCTGGCGTCCTGGTGCTGGGGCTGCAGCGGCCTTGTGATTACAAAGTAATGAGCCAGCATGCAGAAGACGGCAAGGCGGGCATAAAGAGAGAAGCTGGGTTTAATGACCTTCAACAGCTACGGATCGTGAGACAAACACCCCTTTCCTGTGAGCAAGCCCCGGGGGTCTTCCGCAGCCCGAGGCCTACGCCTCCCTTGGACACACAACCCGGCCGCCGGGGCGCAGAGACAGGCGGGGGCTGGCAAGAGGGAGGCCTGGGTGGTGGGGCCGCACTCTTCACTGTATATTCTTGTTTTCTTCCAGTTGTTTACCAGGTGGACACGTTACTTATTAAAAATAAATGAACTAAAAATGAGAGTTCAGCTGCTCCTCTCCCAACCAAGGAGAAGGTTCTAGTGACAGACACTCGGGTAACAAGAACTCCATGTTCTCGTGCCAGAGCGACAGAAATGAGGAAAAAACCCAAGGGGACTGATCCCCAAGGGCCGTTGCTGGCAGGACCCACCTCCCCAAGCTAGACTAACTTTGAGAGACAGCTTCTCGCTCCCTCGGGGAACCCTCCCGTCTTCCGGCTGCTGAGGGCGTCAGCGGCGAGGGGACGTCTGTCCGGGGTGCCGTGCGCCACTCCTCAGCACTGCCTCCTGCTCAGGAGAGGCAGTGCCAGGGCGCCTCCTGACTCGGCCTCAACATCCCCAGCAGCTTCAAGTCCATCACCCGTCACAGGGGAGACAGGTGTCCCGGCACCACCTCGCGTCGGGCAGCAAGGGCACGACTGGTGACGACAGAAGCACGAGTCTCCGGTCAAACACGCGTGCCTCCCACCAGCACGGACGCCCCGCACGGGGACTGCGGCCCCGGGACAAGCTCCTTCACCTGGACCGGCGCTGGGAGTCCGGCGCGAACGCGATGTGCTTCTCCTCCCAGATGTCTTCCTCATCAGAGCCGCCGTCGTCAAACTGCTGGATCCGTTCCTTACAACAGGCTTCGAACAAGGCGATATTTCCCTAGACACGAGAGAGCGGCAAAAAAACGCACTCAGAAACCAAGTTATTTTCTCCAAAAGTTATCAGCGTAAACTGCATCCCTCGTTTCCAACAGTGCCTTTCGCACACGCCAAGACAGGACGTACAAGTGTGTGACGTCGGCCTCTGCGGAGTAACAGCGAGCTCCCCCCAAAGGACTCGATTCAGAACCAGCCACAGAAGCCCACACGGCTCCCCGGCCCCCGCACCTCGTAAAGCACCGCGTCCACTCACTCCAAGAGCTTCCCTGCCCCCCTCCTGCCCACCCCAGACCCCACCCGAGACACAGCCCCAGACCTGCCCTACAGGGAAGCAACCCACATTTCCTCCGCTTTTCACCCCTCCGGCCAAGCAGCCACGGGCATCGGGAGCCCAGGCGGGAGTTCCTACCTCGTCACGTGAGCGAATGCACCAGGGTCCCTCGTGCTCATCAACATGAAAATCAAGACTGTGCCCACTCAGATGACACTAACGCCACGTCACTGGCTGAGGGGCTGACTGGGTGTCAGAGCCCTGTCTGGGGAGGATGAGCCGGCCCTGATCTAGCCCAAGTGCCTCTCCTGGTGACACACATCTGAAGTGAAAGGCCGGTGGCTCAAGTCAAAATGCGCTCTCTGAAGCTAAAGGTCTGGCCTGCACTCACAAGGGACCCGGTGGGATCGGTCCCGTCATATCCTGAGCCAGGGCTGCAAACTCACGTGCCCACAGGGACCATGTAGGGGGTGGGGGAGAGGAGTAATGCCAGCCTAAGGTGAGTGCCCTGGGGCACAAGGGGTGCTGGGGCACAGCGCAGCCCCACACCGGCTCTGACAAATCCCAGGCCTTGCCGTCCACCTCTCACACGTCCTGCTGCTCAGGAAACACGAATACTTACACTTTCGTTTGTATTGAGAGTGAAGTTGATGTCTGATACTCGATCGAAAGAAACACTGTAAACAAAATGTAAGTACCGGAATGGTTAATTACCTACAGACTGACAGAAACACGATGTACAAAATTTTCCAAAGTAAAATATTTACAGAAGCATTAAAATCTCCACAGCTAACACAGAAGCAAAAAGGTGCCTGCGTTAAATGGCACCTCTTCCCTGGGTCCTAAGACAGAGAGGAGGGGCGGGGCCTTGTAAGGCAGAACAAGCGCACCCTCGGAGCCCTCCTACACGAGTTTTAATGCCCAAGGCTCCAAGGCCACACTTCCACAACCAAGAAAACGGTTACTAGGAAAAGAAACAAGTCAAAACATGAAAAAGTACCCAAGGGCTGTCAGACACTAAGCTCTCTCCAGGGATGGCCAAATTCATACAAATCCTATAATATGGCATCATCAGCAGGAAGGCAAGGGTGAAAGAACTCAAGAGACTATGAAACATAATTTTTTGAATAAGTGGGATTCTTCCTCGTTTATTTTGGAGAAAGAGCATGAGCAGGGGAGGGGCAGAGGGGCAGAATCTCAAGCAGGCTCCATGGCCAGCGCGGAGCCCAATGCGGGGCTCGATCTCAGGACTGTGAAATCATTTGAGCGGAAGTTTAGAGTTGGACCCTTAACGGCCTGAGCCACCCCGGCCGCCCTGGAGTAAGTGTAATTCTTGGATCTCCTCTAATCCATCCTTATCCCAAGCACCCAACATAAATTTAAAGGGCCTGGCTTCCCAACTGGTAACATTTACTGAGAGCGGAGACGGGCTGGCGCTGAGATGCGCGAAGGGGGCCCGCGGGCCCTGGTGCCAGTGCTTCTGTGGCACAGACACAGCCACCACGTGAACAAGTGGTAGAGACACGACCCCACGTGAACAGGTGGTAGAGACACGACCACCACGTGCTCATTTTACATCTTGGGGGACTGAAGCCTCCTCGGGAGGCACCGGCGCGGCTGCAGCAGGGCCTTGCCACCCTGGGGACCGCTGCCCGGCGCAGCCACCGGAAGGGGCAGAGCTGTGACCAGAGCTCCCGGGCAAAGCTCAGTATAAATAGCAGCAAGCCTGCGCGCGAGGCCGTGGCAGGGGTGCCCCACTCGGTGGCTCGGTGGGAGGGGTGCTCTCATCCCCACAGCCCTCCGGTGGCTTTGGTGCCTGACAGGCTGGGACCGCAGAGGCACCTTGGGGGGCAGGCTCATCCCAACCTGTGAACCCCGGGGCACCACGCGTCTCCCTAAAAGCAGGAGTGCACGAGACGGGGGCAGGAAGACATACTCACTTGCCAATGTCATCCTGATCTGCGAACTTCTCATCGTTGAAGCCAAACTGGTCAATAAAATTGGACGTCATTTGTTGCATCTGATAATCAGAAAAGGCCTGGCAACCCCAGGGCCAGTGACAGTGATATAATGATTCTAATGACATTCTACATATGATCTGCCCACTTGTGTTCCAGAAACTGTCTTATTCACACAGCCTTAGGGCTTAAAAAGTTGGTGTGTCTAAGAAAACGATCCAATAATTTCAGACACAATTTACCCAAAAAAGGACATGTTTGGAATTTGGCCCGCAGGTCCTTCTAACGCACATGTCTCTACAGGAAGCGTTAACGACCACTCTGCCCTCCATCGAAAGCTATCTTCAGAGGGAGGTCTGGGTTAAGTTCGAAGAGGTGATCAAGTGACAGTCTGAAATTATAAGATGTATCAATCACTTGTGGACACAACCAACCTTAACCTAAGATCCAGTAGGTGGTGACCCCCCCCGCCCTTCCCCACCCACCCCAGCCCCCCCACCCCCACCCCGACCCCGCCATCTGCTCCGGTAACACTGCACCCGGGGGAAAACACAACCAATCATCACAACTGCCAGCCGACAACGCAACGTTTGGGGAGACTTCATTCTCTTAAAAAAACAAAGCCTTGGTCCCCGGGGGCCGGGAAGGAGCCCATCACGTCTTCCACGTTCTAGGGCGCACGGGCTCACTGGGGCCTCCTCGGGTGAGAGGTGGGGGGATGTCAGCACAGACTTGACAGACGCGGGTATCCGGATTCCAGACAACACGTGGGCCGAGCAAACAAGCAGGAGCAGGACGATGCCGGCAAGCGCGTGGTGCCCCTCGCCTGCCCCGAGCCGCGGCCTGGCGGGCTTGCTCCGCACAGGAGCGCCCCGCGCACCGGGCTGCGGCGGTGGC
>NC_043710.1:4029744-4034668 GCF_006229205.1 Suricata suricatta
CGGCAAGCGCGTGGTGCCCCTCGCCTGCCCCGAGCCGCGGCCTGGCGGGCTTGCTCCGCACAGGAGCGCCCCGCGCACCGGGCTGCGGCGGTGGCTGGGAGCTGGATGACGGGGGCCACGCCGGCAGCCGCTCGCCGGGAGGGACGCAGCTGCCACCGCACGACCCCCAGTCCTCCCTGGCCCTCCTCCTGAGCCGCACCCGGAGTCGCCCCTGCAGACATCTGCTGCACAAATGCCTCTCCGGCTCCTTCCTGATTACTCAGGCTGCTGGCAGGGAATTATGGCATGGATAATCCAAATGGAAGACGATTAAAAAATAAACCTTATATTTGGCTTTGGAAGGCATCTTTTCCTTAGGTCCGAAAAAAGCGGTGCCTAGCTTGCTGAGAACCTAGAACCTCACTTATCTTTAGCTCGAGAGACCCCTCCCGCTGCCCCTGCGCTCACTCCCGCACTTCCATGCCGTCCCTTTCCTGTCCTCAGAGAGGACCCTGCAGGACACGGGGGCAGGGGCCAGCCTCGGGGGCACGTCTGGTAGGGCAGGCGAGCCGAGGCTGAGTCCTGGGAGGGTGGGTGAGCGCAGGGGGCTGGACCAAGCTCTGGAAGGCCGGGCTGAGCTGGGACACAGGAACGAAGAAGAGGCCACGGAGCACGGGTAACGCCTCCTCTGACCCGCAGCTCTGTCTTTTCTGAGGTAAAATGGGACGTGTGGCACCTTCAAAGATGTGGTGAGGAATCATGACGCCGTTCTTCTGAGCAAGCGGCAGAGGCCGGGCTCCGAGTTTGTTTACAGGTTAGAAATCTGGCCACACTAGGGACAAGGTCCCTCCCTAGCTGTTTTGGCTCTTCCCTCCCCTTTTTTGTGCCCCTGGTGTTTGTGTTATGAATTTTTTGGGTTCATAAAACCCAAAAGTGTTCCTTTCAATGCGTCAGAGAGAGCACACAGATACTAAATGTATTCTAAGTAAGTGTATGTGCGTGAATGCAGGGACACACGGGCGCCCAGGCTTGCCTCGTCTGTCTGTCTCCCTGTCTCTTCATTCGGGCCCCCGGGGAGATGTATACAGCCACTCACAGACACGAGTGACCTCGATGCAGTGGCGTGGGGAGAAAAGGAAACCAACCAACCTCGTGGGTCCTCATCAGCTCTCAGTCTATTACAGCTTCCACAGGATGAAATGAGCAAAGAATTTCTGGTTTTGGATATGACTTCTACTAAGAAAGCTATCAGAGTGTACTAAACTCACCTGTGTGAAGGCTGTTACTATATTCTATTTAAAGTTATATAAAAAGTGCTTTGGACTTGGAGAAACCCAGGTCGGGGAAGCACCTTATGGCTGTGTAAGTATTAAAAACTTGATTATTCAAAAAAAAAAAAACCCCAACCCCCCCCCCCCCACTTCCTAGAACTGTCGCTCTAGGTCCCTGCCAAAGCCAGGGACCGCCCGAGTCACTGAGAAGGGAGGCTCCCGCCTTACTAAGCAAATCTCCGTGGAGGCGCCGCTGGGGCGACAGGCAGCCCCGGGGTCCCCACGGCCCGCCCTGCACAGGCCCGCCTGCACCGGGGAGTGGGAGGCGCCCACCAGGCCTCTGGAGCCCTCTGGGACACTCAGCCCCGATTTTGCAGACACGGCAGGAAGAGGACCTCACCCCCACACTCGGCCGGATTCGGAGGGAGAAGAGTGGGACTCTGGGGTGAGGAAAGAAGACACAACCCAACTGGCAGGGGCACAAAAACTGTGAGGCGTTCCCTGAGCCAAACGTGGCCCCACAGGTGACACTGTCAGGTGACCTCATGAAATGACCGGCCCTAATAAGCTCTCTATACTCAGGACTTTACACCAGCATGAAACCTAACTTCAAATGTGAACAAGATATTGACTCTAATATATATAAGCTAATATTCTACCATGGAGACAGGCATACAATTCTTAACCCACGCTGGTCTTTTCAAATTCTAAAAAAAAAAAAATAGTTTGGAACGTGCTTATTTTCAAAACGATCCATGACTGACTTATAACTCGAGCGTGCAAAGAAAGTTTCCTGGAAGCACACCCAGCAGAAAAGAACTATCCTGTCTGCCCTGAGTGGGTTCCGGAAGAGGATAAAGCCACGGGACCAGGAGCCCATGGTCAGCTTTGCAGGGAGGGCAGTTTTGTGACTGGGGCCGCCTCACGTGTGCATCAGTAGTCGGTCAAACCAAAAAAAGTCAGAAAATGTTCTCCCCAGAGCAGCGATGGAAGCAGATTTCACGAGAGGGGCCCACTGTGCAGACACCTAAATGGAACGACTCCTGGACTAAACCAGTCACCTCAAGTTCCAAAGCTCATCTGCAAATAGGGGTTTAGGGTATTCTTGTCCTTACAGCGACTCCAACAGGATCAGAAGCACCCTGATACACTTCACACTGCAGAGCTTCCCCGCAGGGGTGAGTGGCGTGCAGCGCGGGAGACCCCGCCAAGCTGAGGGGCCAGATTCAGCACCCTCCAGGTGCTTCCGCAGGGGTAGAGAGGCTGCCATCAAACCAGAGGGCTCTGGGGCCAAGGAAGAAGGGCCTTTGGGCATGAGGGCTCACAGCGAGCCAGGCGGGCACCCAAGCCACGGCCCGCGGGCAGCAGCGAGGGGCTGCCGTGCTCTAGAGGCCCCTGGTGCTAACAGCCCCCAGGGGCTCGCCGCCCCGCCCCTGAAGCTGGGAGGGGCCTCCTGCTGGGCAGCAGTGTCAAGAATCAATGGAGAAGCCAACTAAGTGCTGAAAAACCACTCCAGACCTGTCCTGTGAGCGTGGCTGTGAACCTGACTTAGCACCCACCCTGGCCAGAGCAGGACGGCCTCCTGGAGCCGAAACACAGCGTCAGCAGAGCCAGGAGCGGCTCCATCCTGGCCCCAGCAAGAAGATGAGGCTTAAAGGGTAAGAGAAAAGACGCCAAGCAAGCACCCCGGCCAGGTGGGAAGGGGCTCCGCCGCGCTCCCTGCCGTCACGTGGTCCCGGCACGATGTACCCACATGGGGACTTCAAAGAGGGGCTTGACCGTCAGCTCCCGCGTGCAGTACCCAGCCAGGGCGAGGGGCTGCCAGCCACCGCTCCAAGGATGCCCCCGGGAGACGGATAAATGCGGGCATGTCATTTTTATGCCCTGTTTTCTCCCCGCCAGAGAGTGTAAGCAGCTGACAAATGGAGACTGTCTGAGGCAGAGGGCGGGGCGGCAACGCACCCCTTCAGCTACAACTCCCACCTGAAACGCCCTTCAGGGCACGAGAAGCACGCGAGCCGTTTAGCTCACGACCTTTTGTGAAAGTTACGTTGACTGACGTTGACCATGGTTCCTGCTGTCACCCGCGGGCCTCCGCTGCAGGATGTGGTGGGCACGCAGGCTGCACCACGAGCATCTCTGGGACACTGGCCGGACCGTCTGGCTTGCTCGAGTCTGACACTTTACCCGACTGGGCACTGTAGTGACCAGGGAGGAAACAGGCCCTGGAAACTGGTACAAACCTGCTCACACACCCAACACTTCCTAATTTTCATGCTTTTGCCTAGCAAATAGGTAACCCCAGACCACATCCTAGTGCACGATCTGCCTCCGAAGGGGACTCACGGGCGGCAGCCGGACTAAGCATTTCAAATAGAAACAAAAAGCAAAGCTTTAGGCATGACTCACTTGCTGCAAAGAAGAATCCTGTGAGAAACCCGTTTCTTTAAAGTCAATTTCATCATCACTGGATGAATGAATATGGCAGGTTGTAACCTATATGCATAAAAACGTAAAACACTATTTAACAGAGAAACGTTTTGGACATTTGTATCAGCATAATTTTTATGGAAAAAAATCACATTTAGTTTTTCTCTCAAGTGTAACAACAGCAAGAACAAAGACAAGGAACAGTTACGTTATAAAAAATCCACCCAAATGACCCAAGGCCCACTTCACTCGACCAGAGGCCAGGCTGCCGGCCCCCCGGCTGCCCTCCTGTGCTCTCCCTCGTCACTAACGACCAGCAGGGAGCAGGGAAGAGGAAGTGACTTTGACGCTCAGCTCCAGTGAAACGGGCACAAAGGGCAGGCGGAAGGCACACCTCGGGTGAGCATCTCGGGGAGTGGGACGGCCACGCGCAGGGGTGACTCGCAGGCCCCGGGAGGCTCAGGTTTGGATACAAGCACTTTAACTTCTCACGTCTCCCGTCCGCTCTAAGAACATTGTCCATAAATCCCAGAAGGACCCTGCACCCTGCTCATAAAAAGACCCAAAATCTTCTGGCCTTCGAACGTGGCCCCTGCCTTCAAAACTTACAACCAACTCAGATCAAGCGAAACACGAACATGATCTGCTCTCCGATTCCTGGCAGGTGACTTTTATTCATTCCTAAGTGACACACGGCATTGGGAGACGTATTAACAATCAGAAATGAAAACACACGAGTGACTCAGCGCCAGCTGACAGGGACTGCTCCTCACCCAGTGACACATACGAACCACCTGTGACATTCTAGAAGGAGCAGCGCCTCTGAGGGTGACTGACACTGTCTTTCCTGAATTATTCACCCTTTACCATCCCAGAAGCGTAGCTGGCAGAGAGCATGGCCATCGGGCAAGACGCGAGCGGCCATGGCCTGCCCTGCTCCGTGACGGTCCCCCACGGGGCCAAGAAAGCCAGAGGAGGCTCCCAACAGGTCTGCAGGTGGTATGGCCTATGAAACGGAATGCATCACCGCCCGAATACAATCGATGTCTTCCCCTTCGACCATCTTGGGTAGAGATGCTGAGCCCAGCGAATGGCCGCCCACCTCCCGGAGGTAGAGGTGGGGGGCACGCTCGGGACTCTGAGACTGGCTAGCCGAGGTCAGAGGCAGCGTTTGTGATCAATGCAGGGAAGGTGCTCGGGTCGGTCGTGGCTCTAGCGGGTCGGGGGGGGGGGGGGGGGGGGGG
>NC_043710.1:4034768-4095395 GCF_006229205.1 Suricata suricatta
GGGGGGGGGGAAGGTGTGCAGATGGGGCCAGAATGCAGGTGTGGGAGGGGCGCGGGGTCCCGCTGGGTCACGGCAGCCGGCGCCACGGGGGGACCGTGGCCAAGAGCGCTCGGGCCCTTCCACCGCAGTGGGTTCGGGGGAGCCCCGGGCTGCTCAGGCAGCAGTTAGTGCAAGAATCCCATTAAAGATGTTTTAGGGCGTGGCCCCCGTGGCAGGGGCCAGAATCAGAAGACAAACCAAAGAGCAAGCTAGGTCAACCGGACAAGGGAGAACAAAAAAAGACTTGGCTCTCCCTAGCAGGTCTTGTCCAAATTTAAACAGGACACAAGGTTTCCTCATTCACAGTGTCACTCTCCGCTACAAAATGAATTGTTCACTAATAAAAGGTGAGAAAGAAATTAGTGTTTGTTGAGCAACTAGTATGTGCCAGACCCTGTGGCCACTTTTCCACAGTCTCCGTAACCTGTCACCTCAAAGCAATTCTGGGAAGTTAAAGTAATTTTTTCACCAAAGAGGAAACTCTAAAAAGTTATCACTAACACAACGCACGCACACCTTTGCGTTGATGTACGCAAAATGTGGTGATTCTGCTTCTACCCACGTCACAGCTGGCCTGAAACCGTTACTGAAAAAAACAAGCTAGAGTGACGCAGCACACCCCCGGCGGGGAGGGGCCCTGCTGCCTGGAGTCCGCCTCGCTCAGCACCCAGCTAGGTGCGGGCGCCAGAGCCCGCGCCCAAACTCCCAGCACACCCCCTCCGAGGCATCTTCACCTTTGCACACGCCACCTGTCACCTCCTTTTCCTGAGCCAGAATCCTGGCTTTCTGGTTTCTTCTGTTCCACACACACGCCACTGCCGAAACACAACCAAGAGAGCGCCGCCTCCCATCAGGCCTGTCGTCGGGATTAACGCAGCCGGCGGCTCCCCGCCCTGCCTGCTGCTCTTCTACAACTACATCAAGCCATGTCGCTTGTAAATGCCACACCCAACGGCTTTTCGTCTCGCTCTAAGGTTATAACCAGGGCCCCTGTGGTGAGCGGCCTTGGACTTCATGGCTCGTTCTCTCCCTCCGGCTGCCAGCTTCCGATGGGCTCCGCCCACCTCACGCCTCCCAGTGAGGTCTGCACGCCCGCCCCAAGCAAACTCCTGGCTCCCTGCCCTGGAGCTCACCCCACTCCATCGAGGCAGGGATTTCTGCGGGTCGACTTCACTGCAGCAGCCTCAGTGCATGGCACAGAGCAGCCGCTCAAACATTTATTATGTTAATGAATACCAATACGTCACTGAATGAAAACAGTCAATTTTTTAAAAAAGTAACAAGAATATAAGAACACTCTGACCAAGCCAGACGTGTTCAAAATTTACAGTCGTGATGCTTCGGTGGGAAAAAAGCTTGTAAGACGTTCCCTTCTTCCACAGTAACATTTTCGTTTCATTACCTGTCATTAGAGGAAAAAGCCAGGGTTGTCTTCACCTTGGCTGGCTGGCTTCCTGAGGGCTAAGGAAGATCGTAAGCACGACTGGAGTGCTCGCCCGGGGACCTGTGGAAGTCACAGGCTCTTCCTCCTCGCCACTGCGGGGCCCTGCCGGGGACCCCTGCCCCCCACCCCCATGCCCGCGCGGGCTAGACACGAGAGCTCCGCCCCACGCTGCTGGGCCTCCAGGCCGACGCACACGCCCAGTGCACCTCCTTCCACACAAGCTCCCTGCGCGAGCTCAGTGGTGACGGCAAAGGCGCACCAAACACCGGAGACGATGCCCCTGCCCCCGCAGGCAGGAGGCAGAGAACGAAGCCCACTCAACCTTCCAGGGTCTGTGCAAATACCTCCTGCGCTCCCTAACTCTACCAAGACTTCACCAATTTCTACCAACAGCCCCACAGAGAGGTCTCTGGAAGTACCACACCAAATTTCATTCACAACAAAACTCCCAACAAGAACACATAAGCAATCTGCGAGCCTACTGTGTGTGCACGTCCGTGTAAGGAGGTCACAGACTCGGACACAGGGTAGTCAGAATGCTGCCCCCCCCAAGTGGTAGGAGCCTGGGGCTGGCACAGCTTTCCCTACAGACGTGAGCAGGACCCTGGGGCCCACGGCCGGCAGCACAGGGAACTGTGTGGTGCACTGATCAACGAATCCAAGTTGGCCTGTGGGCATGAGCATTCAAGAAAAAGCGGCTGGGGCAACGTAACGATGTATCAACCCCAGCGCCTGGTCCACTGCAGGCGACTGAAGCCCTGTGAAAACACGGGAAAGGACTCCCAGGGAGGCAGCCGAGCCATCATCAAACCAGTAAGACAAGGCATCTAATCTAACCTGTCGATCTGGGGAGCAGACGGAATAAGCCGTCTATTACTCAACCGCCCATTTCAGGAGCGAACGTGCCCGAAACGCCTCGACGCAGACTCCGCGCTACGCGACACGGGGAAGAGGGCACGTTTCCTGCGGGCCGTTTCCGCCGCGTCACCACGCTGGGTTTACAGCAACGTGCCCTGGAACACAGTACCTAACCGCCCCCTCCCCGGGGACATGGCCGGGCACAGCCTGGGCACAGACACGGAGCCCAGAGGCTGCGGGCCTAGCGGGCACAGGCGCCCTTAAAAACCTGGAACCTACGTATCCCTGAACTGCTACGAAGCAGAATTCCCTACTGAAAGGACTCACAACGGAAGGGAGGGGGTACTTCAGTCCTGCGCCCGTAGGGTCAAGGACATGAAGAGGTCTTGAGACATCAGCCCAGAAGTCCCCACACACAAGAGAACGACAGAGCGGGGCTAAATCACACGGGGATACGAGCACAGGGCTCTAGAAGCCTCGCTGCTTTTGGCCGAAGAGAATTGAGCTGCTACTGGTGACGGGCGGGCCCAGGATGACCTTCCCTTCCACGCAGGTGTAAAGTCTAGATGTTGGAGGTGTCTCGTGCAACGGGGCCGTATGTGGATGGTGCGCCGCACGTGTGCCTGCGTGGACGCTGCACCGCACGTACAGACTCCCTAACGTCGATGCACAGGACACTTACACGGAGCCTCAGGCCGGGTTACTGACAGCACCATGCAGAGCAGCTGAGTATTATCTGAATTGCAATAAGGTCTGTCTTTATACAGAACTGCTCACAAGAGAAATCTGTGTGAATTACCAAATACAAAGAAAGTTTTTTAAAAACGCTGGTAACAACCAGTTGTACTGGACATTTTTGAAATCTACCTTTGAAGTCAACCCTTGGAAGGAAAATTTTTAAAGAAGTTTCCCAAACAAAGTCAGAATTAATATTCCTAAGTGTTCCTTTATAAATGAGATACGATAAACGTTCCTTAAGGGAGGCCACGTTGCCCGCAACCGACACAATGACTTGGGGTGGAGCTTCTAAGTTAAAGGGTTCAACGTAACAGTGTAAGAGAATTTCAGTCTACAACAAAACCCTGATTATCCAGAACTTTAACCAATCTGGGGAAGAAAGCGATCCACCGTGGGTAGCATATTCATCAGAAATGACTTAACTCTTCCATGACGACTCAGGGCTGTCAGAGTGGATGTCAGTGTCTCTGCAGGGCTATGTCGCACTGAGGCCACAGACGGATTTTAATTAAATGGCCTCCCGCAGCTCCCCTCAGAGCCATCTCTTAGCTTCAGGATCTTCCAACTCCTACTGGTCTATCATCATACCCAGCCTTAACAAGCCATCACCCGCCCAATCTGTGAGGAGTCTGGAAAAAGATAACCAAATCTGTTAGACAGTCTACCCAGTAGAAGGCAATGGCCGTGTGGGGGGTGTGACCCAGGACGGCCCAGCGCCCTTTCCGTAGCTGTCACTTGTTCCCGCTCGGAGCCCTTCCGTTTCCCTCCTGTTTCCGAACTCGGCTGTGAAGTGACGAGGCTGCCCGGCGCCCGACACCGCCTAGCGGTCAAGGCGTTAGTGCGCATTAGAAAGTCAGGCGGCAACTGCTGAATTTCAAACACAGAATTAAATGCCCAACACCTCTACTTCCGCGTAGTTGAGGCCACCACCTCGATTATCAGCTGGCGTGTGTGTGCTTACGAAAGGAAATGCTTTTCCTTGTCTGTAAAACCAAAAGCATACTTACCGTCAGTCTCAAAGCATTAAAAAAGCAAAGAATACATTCCAAAGTCCAATATAATTTTAAAAAATATTATCAATGCCATTATTCCCTGGCTAATGGTACTAATCTGTTAGTTTCAAAGTCATCTACGAAATTCTCCCCCATCCCACAGTGAGAACCACCTGGAAGAGGAAAAACTCAACTCAGCAATATTAAGATGTCCAAAGGAGTCCTGTGATCTGAGGCATAAGGCAGCGCACCCAACAGAGGCGGCAGGCCAGCTACGGTGCTGTCGAGGCACGGAGGGAAATGGGGGGTGTAGGGGGCGCAGAGGTCACAGGTGCCCTCTAGTCACCCCACGCAGCAATTAGGAGCTGACGAGACAAGTTATCAAGAACGTGGTGAACACTGACCTCTCTTCCTGGTAAAGAAACATGAACTTATCCTTGGCCCCAAATTACCGAGACAAACGAAAGATCTTTCATCTCTTTCTGAGTAAGGAGGCAAAGGCCGAGAGCGCGGGGGTCACAGAAACATGACCCGGTAAAACCTACTAGATCCACCGTGTTCCTCTTGTTAGTCTCTCCCAAGGAGCTTGCGCAGAATGCCTCCCATCGCTCCCTGACTGTATCTGGAAGACCTGCAGAGGGAGAGGAAGACAGAGGCAAGGTCACTCCAGTGGCCTCAGACACGGATGCGTCAAACAGGAAACACAGCGAGGCCCCGCCTGCTCGGTTCATCGAGGGCAGATGTGCCCATCGTATGAGCACCCGCCTCTTGGAGAAACAGAGTTCTAAGGCCTTGTGGCCTGAACCCCAGTAACTTCAGGAACCAGAGCCACCCCCCAAATGGTGTGTGCTTGATGCCAAGGGCGCTGAGCAGCTCCGCGAATTTAACAAGTTTCAAAACCGGTGAACCCGGAACCTGGAAAGCGTGCCGCAGCAAACCTCAGAGAGCGCGGTGGGTCTTTTACGGCGGGAGGCCAAGCCGGCGTCTCCAAGGGTTCGAGTTCAGGAAGTGCGGGAGCACAGGCTGCCAGAGCCCGGCGCGGCTGCTCAAGGCACCCAAACACCGTGTTTCTTGAATGCTCATGCCCACAGGCCAACTTGGGACACAGGTGCGACCGTGAGACTCTACCTTCCAGAGGAGTTTTAAAGAAAAGGGCACACAAATACTTTTTTCCGAGAAAAGGGTGCTAGGGCTCTAATCTCGGAGCCCGGACTGGAGCTGTCCTCCGACACCTCTGGCTTCAACACACCCGTGTGCCCCTCACACACGCGCGCTGAGGGGCTCCTGGAAAACAAAGACTGAGCTACAGGACGCGGTCACGGCCACCTCTCCTGGGTGCGCACACAACCTGGGACGGTCTGGCTTGCTCCGGTCTCTGGAAGCAAAATTTCAGGGGAGCAAAGCCCCAACGGTCCCCCCATCGCCTACGACAGCTCTTGCAGTGCGCGTCCGACAGGGAACTGCCTCTCAGACACACAGACGTCTGAGGAGACGAACAGGGCAGCCTGGGAACATTTCCAGCGCGCAGCTAGTGGAGTCGGGACGAATTCAGAACCACAGGGGCTGGAGGTTTCTGCACTCGGCCTAAGGAGCGGCCCTGGCCCGAGCCCCAGAGTCCAGAGCGCCTGGGCTCTGCGTGGAGAGGGGACGGCCGCCTGGCCCGGGTGCCAGCGCAGAAGGCATCTCTCAGGGTCCACTGTGCCTCATCTAAGGAAGAGAGGGATGGCGACCATGCGGGTAAACGCTGTCGCGCCCTGGCTGAAGGAACTCAATCCACAGCCTATACAGGGGCCTTACAAGAAACAAAGCAAGCGTGATCCCAGCTCAAGTGACCCAGCGGCTGGCGCGAGGGACGGCAGGCTCAATGGGACGATGCGGTGAGCGGGTGCCTCGGCCGAGCTGCTGACACGTCCTCGCAGGACTGAAGCACTCAGGAAAGACCACGGCAAAGAACTACACAGTTCACGCACAGTCTCAACAACTTCATTCAGATCTCCAGGAAATTCGCAAAATATAGAGAAACTCCACAGGGGCGCCTGGTGGCTCAGTCGGTTCAGCGCCCGACTTTGGCTCAGGTCATGATCTCGTTTTTGAGTTCGAGCCCCACGTCGGGCTCCATGCTGACAGCTCAGAGCCTGGAGCCTGCTTCAGATTCTGTGTCTCCCTCTCTCTGTGCCCCTCCCCTGCTCATGCTCTCTCTCTGCCTCTCAAAAAATAAATGTTAAAAAAAACAACAAGGGTTGATACAGGGCTGTGGATACATGCTGTCCTTAGTCTTAAGTGCCCAGGTCTGTCAGCTCAGAGCCTGGAGCCTGCTTTGGATTCTCCCTCTCTCTCTGCGCCTCCCCCGCTCATGCTCTCTCTCTCAAAAATAAACAAACATTAAAAAGTTAAAAGACACAAAACCTCCACAGACTGCTATTAGAAACGTTACGCATGTTTCCACTCGATTTACCCTTCAGCCCCTCCTCCGACCCGGCCAGAAGCCACCTACCTCTGACCAGCCGCTGCAGCAGCGCGCTGCTGGGGCCCTTGTCGGCGCTGTGCACGACGCAGTTGGCTATCCTCGTCAGGTGCCCCATGTAGCCGTACCGCCTGCCTCCCTCGGCCCTGGCAAGGGGAGAGGACAGATCCTCAGATTCGTGACCGCAGGGTGTCGTGAGACAGCCTGGCAAGCGCAGCGGCTTGGGGTGATCGTTCTAAAAACGTATGTCCTGAAGCTGGGGACGGATAGTCACCAGGTCAGGCCGGGGCGGGGGTGGCAGACGCCGTCTGCTCAAGGATATCATGGTGATCACACCCAGCAAGGTCCGTTCAATATACAAACCAATCACTGACCTTCAGTAACCTTAAGGAAAAAAAAGCCCAAACATTCACTGACACCTAGTATTTCTGTGACATGGCTGTGCATCTCTCTGTGAGGCTGTTTTTCAAACTTCAAAACGACTGCAGGCACCGAAGGTGCCAATCCTGCTGGTTCATCTGGCTAAGAGACATCCAATCTCCCTCGTGTCCCCTGACAGACATAATCGTCTTCCAGTGGCCTTTCTCAGGCTGAGAGTGGCCGATTTTAAGGGTCTGGCCGCGACCAGGGGCGCTCGGCCGGGCTTGGGCCCGACCCACACCTGGAACCCGGATACAGAAACGACTCCCGCTGCTCTCTCCCACTGAGGCTCATCCCTTCGTAACCAGGGCCCGCCTTTCCCAGCTCCTGCACTGCAACACACTTCTCCCCCGGCTGTGACTTCTCTGCCTGTTTGGAAAGGGCTGGGACGTAGGTTTTAGCTTAAACGGAGAACCGTTCAGGGACCGCCACAAGAGCCACACTGTGCTGGAAGGCTTCCCTGAAAAACAGAAGATCAGCTATGGATCTTAAAGGGCCTGGGGACAGCTAAGAGTCAGGGGACAGAGCTGACCCCCACTGAGTAGCTAAGAGCCTCTTTCAGCGGCACAGTAAGGGCCCGGGCCCCCGCAGCCCCTGAGGGAGCACAAATGCCCCCACCCGTGTTTTGCTCGAAGGCTCCTGACGTTCTTTCCGCTGCTGGGGCAAGGAAACACTAGAAGAATGTTCAGGAACCCCCAAGGTGGGGCGGCCAGTAACAGCCAAGAGCCTGGAGGGTGGAGCTCAGGGGAAATGGAGCACATAAGACGCCTCAGCACGGGTGAGGAGGAGGCAGAGAACCAGGAGGTGGAGGAGGGCACAAAGGGGCTAAGGTGGGGCCAAACACAGGACCAGAGAGGCTGGCCTGGCCGGGCATGGCCGCCCAGAGCGGCCCCGCCGCAAGGAGCCTCAGACTCCACGCGGGTTTTCCGCAGAGTCCGGTCGCAGCTCCGTCAGTGCCGGTGGGCACTTGGGACAAACCAAACCGTACAAAATAAAGCTGACACCTCCCTTTAGCTCCTCGCTCTCCCGGGGGCCACGAGAGGAGTCTGAACGGGGACCCAGCGCAGGAAACCTCCCGGCGCCGGGTCCACTGTGAAGGCACACGGGCCGACAGGACCGCTGTGCCCTGACCGCAGCGTGAGCGCTGCGTGCGGCCGTCGGAGCCCCCAGACGTGCACTCGGAGACAGGACGGACTTCCACGAGAATTACACTTCAACACACCCGACGTGGAAACAGATGCAAGAAGGGTGCGCCGAGAGCGCCTCGCAAGCACACCCCGCCACCCGCCTCAGACCCCGGGGGGACGGCGTCTGAGCCCCCAGGCCCGAGGGAGAAAACCGTGTGCGTGTGGGTGCGCGCACGGGGAAGCCACTCACGCGCGCCCACTACCGCTCCCAGTAAGCTCGCCCGCCAGCTAGTGGGAAATTTCCAAACACAAACCACTCGGGCAGCCGCCGTCCCCCCTTCGGTCAGGAAGCGACTCCTCTCCCCGGGGAGAACCCAGGGGAGCTGCACTCAGAGCAGCTCAGGGAGGCGCGGGCGTGCCGGCTCTCCCCGCACTCCGTAACACCGTCAGAGACACAGCTCTTCAGACGGACCCGGAGGATTCAAAGGCGGCCAAGCCCCGGGCCCCCCCTGCAGAGAGCTGCAGAAGACGGGGGCCCCGAGACACGAGGCTGCGGCTCAGTGACCGGGGCGCCCACCCAGGACTGCGGGGGGCCGCCCCATGCGGTGCCCTCCCTGCTCTCGGAGGCAAGGGGGGTGTTCTCTTCACACTACACATCGGACAGAATTCCTACCAGAAAACATTTTACTTACTGTTTCTTCTCATTCATTTCCCAGGCATCAAGTATTCGTTCTATTAACTGACATTTTTGAAAAAGCTGAATAAAAAGAAGACACCAGTTAACGTCACACAGATCACGTCAGAGCGTCGGAGCGTCAAACGAGCTAGAACTCTGCTCGAGCGCAGCACAGACCTGTTCCCGCCGGGCCCGCCTAGCTCCTCTGCGACGTGGTAACGCGGCCCTGCCAGGCCCTCGGACCACGACGGGGACGCCAGGCCGCACCCTCGGCAGCGTCGCTGCCTAAAGCGAAGCCGGGCTCTTAGCCGGGAAGCCGGCCAGCCCGTTCAAGAGGGCGGCGCTCAGGGCCCGCAGCGCCCGCGGTACTTCGGAAGCACGGGCGTCACGCGCTTCCGCACACGCTGCCGTCGCCCTCGGGACGAGCGATGCACTTCTACCCAAGGTCACGGTCCCTCCCTTCTCTCCCTTCCACCTGGTTATGCCAGCTTTCCCGTCTCCCTGGTCTGCGAGCTGCCCCGTGTGAGCGAGGAGATGCGTGCCGCCGCAGAACTTGGGAGGGAGAAGGAATCTGAACCAACTTTGTAAAATCACCTCCCAGTTAACAAAAGGAAACACCCAGAGAAACACTGCGCGCAGCACCGTACACGGCCCGCTTCTGCCAGCCGTCACGCACTCACTGACACCGCTGAGCCGCGGCGGCGCGCCTGGGCGGCTCGGACAGTGGACTCCTGATTTGGGCTCAGATCATGACCTCATGGTTCGAGAGTTCGAGCCCCGAGTCGGGCTCTGCGCTGGCAGCATGGAGCCTGCTTGGGAGTCTCTCCCTCCCTACTCTCTCTGCCCCTCCCCTGCTTGCACAGTCTCTCTCAAAACAAATTTTAAAAAAACGTAAGAAAAATTTAAAGCTGGCAAGCCAAACAACTGGTCAAATGCTTTCTGCAGACTTTAAGTTTTTTATGGTTCTTTACTCTCCAAAGGATTTCCAAATCTCCCACTCGACTGTCTGCACCAAATGGTAAGGCCGCTTAGACCTTTTCTTACAAGTTCATCTCACGGTTTTCGGTCCAGGATTTGATTCACAGAACCACTGCCTCCCGGGACTCTGAAACGAACCCCCGCCCTTCAAGTGACGATCCACCTCCCGCTGCAGAGGGAAGCAGCGCTGATCAGGGCAGCGGACGAGGCCCGGGCAGCTTACATGTGTCAGCAACACACCGTCCCCCGCGGCGTCCTGCTCGGTGATGGTGCCGTTTTCTGTGTTTTCAAGAGGACTTGCGAGAATCAGTGCGATGCAGATCTCCACTTGTGTGTGTAGAAAGTTGTTCCACGTGTATCTAAAGAACATGTCCTACAAACAAGAAAAAACGCTCGCTTACTCAGCTGCCTCAGCGGTTAAAGCCACTCCTCTACGACACGTGCCCACGAGGGATTTCATAAAGCGACAAGGACGCCCTTGGTCCAACAGGACTCCTTAAAAGGAAAACAAGTTTACATTCAAGGGGCTGGAAATGCCGCTGCGCAGGCCGCACAGCGTGACACCTCCGCGTTCGCCATGCAGCACGTGCGTGGATCGAGTGGAAAACAGTAACGCACACAGGGAGACAACCGTACATTTCAGAAAGAGAAAATCTTTTTACATCTTCAAGGCAACGAACAGAGAGGCATTATGTTCAGAAAGCGTTCAATAATCTTCAAGGAAATTTTCTAGAATTTTATTTTGATTCAATAAACCTTGACAGACGGCTTCTGTGCAGGGCACAGGGCTAGATGCCGCACGGGAGTGGGGACAAGGAGACGGTCCCCAGCCGCAGGGTGCTCACACCTTAACCCAGAGTAACCACCTGGGCACTTGAAACTCACAGAACTATTGGTGACTGGAGTGAAACGAGAGAGGTCTGGGGAGCAGTGAGTGACCTGTGGACCCCCAGGAAGTACACGGGGTTCTCAGAGTGCCCAAAGAGCTGACAGTGTCACAAAAAGGAAAGACGGTTCCTCAAAACACAAAACACATCACGTGTGTGTATATATACAGGACATTCTTTGAGTCTGGTTACCTAAAATCAAAATCAAATAATGATTGATGACTCAGGACTACTGGTAACATCAGAGGCTAGTAACGCACGACTTCAGGGACCGGAGTAGAAAGTTCTGTTGGTGCCATTTTGCACACCCACCAGAAGGCAGGGCAAACTGCCCCCAGACGGTCATGGCTACTACTTCACCCAAGAGACAGTAATGCTGGAATGCGTCATCTTGCTCCAACGCGTTCCTGCTCTCTATCCCTACACTGCCGTCCCTTAACCCAAAACGGAAACATAAACAAAAATATCTCTGTGACACCAGGTGGCGTAATGGAGTGGCTGATCCGAACCTGGATGTGAATTCAAATCCTGGTTCCACCACTTACTGGCCATAGAATGTGTCCCCTCTCCGTGACTTGGCTATTGTTGACAGTGCCGCTAAGAACACTGGGGTCCATGTGCCCCTGTGCATCAGCACTCCTGTATCCCTTGGGTAAATCCCTAGCAGTGCTATTGCCGGGTCAAGAAGATGTGGTATATATACACGATGGAGTGCTACATGGCAATGAGGAAGAATGACATCTGGCCGTTTGTAGCAAAGTGGATGGACCTCGAGGGTGTCGTGCTGAGCGAAATAAGTCAGGCAGAGAAGGACAGATACCATATGTTTGCACTCAGGGGTCTAACAGGAGAAACCTAACAGAGGACCATGGGGAGGGGAAGAGGGAATGAGAGTTGGAGAGAGAGAGAGGGACACAAATCACGAGAGACTCTTGAATACTGAAAACGAACCGTGGACTGAAGGGGGAGGGGGAGGGAGGAAGGGGGCGATGGTCACGGTGGGGGGCACTTGTGGGGAGAAGCACTGGGTGTTATATGGAAACCAATTTGACAATAAACTATTAAATAACATAAAAAAAAAAAAGAACGCGTCCCCTCTCTGGGCACGATCTGAAAACCAGACTGTCCCTCTCACGCGGGCATTCGCACCCACGAGACATGGAGGAGTGCACAGGACCGCCTTCTGTGCGGCGTGCCAAGAGCCCACACTTCCCCGAGGAGCCGGATGGCTCAGGAAACCCACTAGGCGTCAGCTCCCCGCCTTCTGCGCTTGGCGGGGTCAGGACGGACAAAGCAGGCATGGGGGTCAGAGCCGGGCAGGTGGATTCTAAGCACAAACGGGGGAGCTGGGTGGGCAACTTGAGGGTCCAGATAATCCCTGGGCTCTCCCTTTCCCCACCCACCGACGACAGACGAATTAACAGTTGTGTCAAGGCAGAATCTGGACTCAACCCAAAAGACCCCGCACAGACCCCGTTCTACAGATCTAGCTCGGCCGAGAGAAGACAGCACGTGTCCCTGGGCTGTGAGCAGACCTCGGGGCCGTGCCCAGCGGTCACTCCTGCGAACAGGACCCCCGAGGGAGAGGAGGCCTCCGCCGCCGGCGTCAGACTGAGACCCGGAGGGGAGCAGGTCCTGCTCGTCTTCGAAACCCGCTGAGCACCTTCACACGCAGCAACCATGAAGACCGAAAATGAAAAGCATTCAAAATTGACGATAAACTCAAGGCAAAAGCTATATAAAAGACCATATGTGCGCAGAACAAGAGAAATCATGACACAGACTGTAAATCCGTGAGGTTTTCCACTTGTGCGAGTTGTAGATCTACAAACAAAACATCAAGGGCAAATTCAATGATCTTCGGGGGGGAATCTTACCAATATGACCCCAATGCTGTTCAGCTCCATAAGGTCCCCGTTGATGCTGCTGGTATTTGTCTGAAGGAGGCTGGATATCAACCGAATCACATTCAATCGGGTATTCCCCACAGGAGGGTCCAGCACACCCCACGTGGTCTTCATCACGCTTTTCTGAGGGAGAAGAAGCTTTCCAATGAAATCCAGTTCAGGAAACAAGCAAAAGGGGGGAGGGGTGGGTGCTAATACGTAACATCTCGAAACTCCCCCTGGGAACACCGGGGCCTGAGCTCTCCATGTGCTGGGAATCCAAAGCTGCTTTTGAGACCTCGAAGATGTGAAGAAGTAACCGGGGGGAATCAAGTCACGCTGTAAGAAACCGAGTCTCCCCTGGCTCCCGCCAGCCACAGCGCCGCAGGAAGACCGCAGACAGCCACGCACGCTCATGGGGAGAAAAGCGCGACACTCCAACCTGGCCGGAAATCCTGAAACTAAGACACGTTCCAAGTGGTTCTGGAACGCAGTCCCAACCTCCGCAAACTCTGAGAACAATGCAGACGCCAAAGCGGTCTCTGGGTCACAACCTTAAACAGGACCAACTTTGAACCTGTACCTGGTCATGAAAGGTCCCTACACTTTGAATCACAAGAGACAGACACACGACGCTCCGGACTTTCACGAGCCCCAAGGCCAAGAGTGGCAAATGCTCATCGGGCAGTGAGGCCGCCCTTTCCCCGCCTCACGCGCCCCCAGGTGAGGCAGCTCTAAGTAACGGGCATGTTAAAACACTTCAGGGACCTAGGCACCCCGCATCCTCTAATAAAACCGTACGAACTGACCTCCCAGACCCCTAGCAGTGGAAGATCGGAAGGCCAAACGAGGGACCGCCTTGCTTCCGAACCAGGAAGCAGAGTGTGAGGGTCCACACGACACGCTGCCTTCCTGTCCGCGCAGAGAGGAGCCGGGCGGGCGGGCCACTTCCTCACACGTCCCCGCTCCCTCCCAGCTCCTTCTCCCACCTGGGATATTCTCTGATAGCCTCTCCGCTTCACCTACACCACCGATCCTTTCTTCTTCTTGCCTGACTCTCCTGCGTCTTCCCCACGGTAGCACGAAGGACGCTGCTGACCGTGACGGGCAAGCACCCGCAGCGGCGCTGGCCCGACAGTAAGACAGCACGACACGGGCAGGGCCCCTGCCTGCTAGCTGGTGGCGTCAGCCGTCTGAGGAGACCGTCTGGAAGCGGAACCAGACGCCCCACATCATGGACGTGAGTCATCGTGTTCCCGCCACAGGACGCTGAAACACACAGCAAGCACCGAACGTAGAAGGGAGTAACTAGCACCTTAGGGTCCCAGGACCTGGCACGGGAGAGGCCGTAAGACACGCACGACGGCCAGGCCACTGGGGGCGATGACACAGCGCGGAAAGAAACAGGAAAGTGTGAGCTCCGGGCGGCCAGGGGACCTCACGGACCTGCGTTTCCCAGAGATTCCAGAAGGAAGAGCCTCTTACCCTCACCCGCTGTCTGCGGTGGAGGGAACAGCGCGGCCTGTGGCGGCGCCCTACACAGGGCCGCCCGCGCGGTCCCTGCTGGCTCGGCGTGGAGGCCCCGGGAGCACGGGCTCTCCGAGTCACTCCGTCAATGTGACGTCTCCCCCTCGGCCGGACGCACCGCTCCCAACGCGGACTACAGCGACTCAGTCTCAAAGATCAGTTCCTAAGAGATTTACTACCTCAAAGCTGTGAAAATGACATGCCACAAGGACTATTTATTTGACTGGCATAAAAGTACCCAGGATTTATATTAAAAAGAAGAAAAGAAAGAGAACAAAATGCTGAAGTTTTCTAAGTAGGTAAATATTCTGCTGAATTTTAATCTACCCTATCCACCAGTGTAGACATTACACATAGATAAAAGCCAACTGAAAACTCACTTAAAAGCAGTCCAGACGGCCGGAAGGGCTAGCTAGTACGTGCTGGTCACAGCCAGTCCCACTTCCGAAAGGTTCGTGTACTTTCTAACAACTGTTTCCACCAAGTCGCTGACCTGGCCAGCCGTGCTGAAGATGGCTGCCCTACCTTGGGTGGCTCAAGCAGGAGTTCGTGAAAAGATCCAAGTCTTCCTCGGATAGCTTCTAGAACACTCTTGTTGACCGAACAAGTTGAATGACTCATGCCTGGCGGGCAGATCTCTATATGGCCTTCAAATCTTGAAACAAAGCAAGGAAATTTTATTATAATTTCAAAACACATCCGTCAAGGTGCACCCCATCAGTACGCAGGTAGATACGTAATGGCTATATAAACACGGTTATATCAACATTTCTGGAAGGACGGGAAGGAGGTGTAATAAAACCTCACTGGGGAGCAGCAACGTGATCGGAAATCCTGCAGCGTCAGGGGAGAAATTACACGTGACTCCCTCCCCTCCCCCGCCCCGTCTAGCTCCTTACCCTATAATCCTGACAGCAGGTCTCCACCGGAGACTTTGGGAAAGAAAAGATCAGGTCCCCGAATTACAGGGCACCCCAAGCTGTGTGCCGTTTGGGATACTGACAAGCAACAGGCCTGTGTCTGTCCCGTCACAGTCTGCTCGGGTACCAGCGTTATCGCCCGCTTACCAAGTATCAATCCCCCTTGTGCGTGAAGCTCAGTCCGCGCTCGCTATAGCCCCCCCCTCACAGAGCAGGGCCACGAGGAGAATGCGGCGCGCACGCCCCAGCCGGTGTCCGGGAGCACGCGAGGAAGGGGTCTCCCGGTGGGAGGGACCGAGAACGTGGGCAAGCAGCTCGAGTGGCAAGACGGACCCGGAAGCGGTGGGTCAGTGGGACGTCAGCGCAGACTGGCGGCCCCTGCCCCCCACTCGTGGAGCCTCCCCGGCGTGTCTCCCAGGACTTCGTGGGGTCACGCTGGCGCCAGGGACCGAGGAAGCCGCCTGGCACACAAGTCTCATCTGAAAGCCTTCCACACGCGTCCACGACTTCTACCTCAGGGCTGCGTTAACAGCACGTCGCCACTTGCCAGTGTGAGGACACACTGGCTTGTTCACAGTTCTGGGTGATCATGTATAAAGGCAACAAAAACACGTTTGCATGACACGGTTTTCGCTTTCGGAAATACTGAAGACTGCGGGATGGCATAACAAACGGATGTCTAACTCTGCAGGAACCGCCGAGCATTTTAGAAAGCGGTCGTACGACTGCACTCCCAAGAGCAGCACGGGAGACCGCCAGGTGCTCTCCACTGTCAAGAGCACGAGGACGGCCTACTGCGTCGTCCGCTCAGTGGTGCAGGAGGCTGAGTGGCGGCCTCCAAGCACAGGTCTACAGCCTGCTCCCCGGCGCCTGTGAGTATTGCCTTATTTGAAGATGTAATTAAGGATCTTGAGAGGACATTATCCAGGTGGCCCTAAATGCCATCCCAGGTGTCCTTATGAAGGAGACACAATGGGGCACCTGGGTGGCTCAGTTGGTTGAGCATCCGACTTCCGGCTCAGGTCATGATCTCACGGTTCATGGGTTGGAGCCCCACATGGGTCTCTGTGTGGACAGCTCAGAGCCTGGAGCCTGCTTCGGATTCTGTCTCCCTCTCTGCCCGTCCTGCTCATGCTCTCAAAAATTAAACGCTAAAAAAAAATTTTTCTTAAAAAGAGACACAATGGCACAGCAGCGAAGGGGGTGTGAAGATGAAGGAGACAGGGGACTACAAGCCCAAAAACGCCAACAGCCCCTGGAAGCGGGAAGAAGCTAAGAGTGGGTCTCTGCCAGGTTCCCTGGACGCAGGGTAGCACCACTGACACCCTGCACTGGCACTTCCCACATTCTGTGTGACTAATTTCTGTTTTTAGCCCCAGTTTGTGGCTTTGTTACAGTGGCCACAGGAAACAAATAGGATTTGTTCAAAAGGTGTATAATGGTATTTCAATGTGGTTTCAGCTTGAATTTCAGCAATGACAAAGGATGGGCATTTTTATAATTTGCTACACAAATATATCTTATGCATTAAGTGTCTGCTTAAATCTTCTGATCTTAAAAAACTGGATTATTTTTATTACTAAGGTTTTGAGTGTTCTTATATAGCTGGATATAGTCCTTTCTCAGACACATTATTTGTCCATATTCTTTGACACTGTGTGGCCTGCCTTTTTATTTTCTAAGTAGGCTCCACACCCTGCATGGAGCCCAACGTGGGGCTCGAACCCAAGGCCCTGAGATCACTTGTTGATTTCTACAAACACTCCTGCTTTGATTTTGACTGGAGTTACACACGCCCCAGATCAAATCAGTCTGGGGAGAACGGACATCTCAACGATACTGAATTTTCCAATCCACAAACACACACTCTCTCTCCATTTATTTAGGCTGTATTTGATTTCATCAATATGGAATGGTTTTTGGCATTAAATCTTGCACACATTTTATGAACAGATATATATCTAAATACTTTCTTTTCTCGATGTAAATGGTATTTCTTAAAACTTCCAAATTCCAGTTGTTCATTGCTATTATATATTAAAAAAATCCAGTCATTTCTGAATACTGACCTGATGTCTTCCAATTACACTAAACTTACTTGTGAGGTCTAGTTTTTTCTTAGTGTTCTCTATGAGGACAATCCTGACATCTACACAGTGATTCAGTTTACACCTTCCCTTCCAGTCTGGATGCCCTCCCCCCTTACCTCCCTCCCTTCCTTTCTTTCTGGCCCTCCTGCACTGGCTGGGGCTCAAGCAGGCGGCTGAACAGGACTGGTAATGATGATCCTTGCCCTGTTCCTTGGTTTTAGGGGGGACATCATTTCAGTCTCTGACCATTAAGAATGGTATCAACTACAGGCTTTTTTAAGGGGCCTTATCAATTTCTAAGGTCCTTTCAATTACTAATTTACGGAGAAATTTTTCTTACAAAGGATTTTATTGAAAGGACTACATGGTTTTTCTTCTTTAACCTGTTAGTGTCACTGATCTTTTATTACGACTTTATTTTTACAGAGCAGTTTAAGTTCACAGCACACTGGAGGGGAAGGAACAGAGCCTGTCCCCGTGCCCTCCCCCAGCGGGGCGTGTCCATTTCCACGAGCCTACACCCACACAACGGCGTCCCCGGTCCGAGTTCATGCTGGTGCTGCGCACTCCAAGACGTACACAAGCACGTGATGACACACGTCTGTCCGGCATCACACGGCGGTCACTGCCGGGGTCCTCTGCGCCCCACTCCCACCCCGCCGCCAGCCCCGGATGTGTCCGCTGGCTCCCCCTGGCACCCCCAGGGCTGCAACCACACAGGGTGTGCCCTCGCCTGGGCTTCCGCCGCTCAGTGACACTGAAGGTTCTCTCCTGTCCCTTCGAGGCTGTCTGTCTGGTGACGCCGCAGTGTACTGACCCACTCACCTACTGAAGGACATCCTGGTCACCTCCAAGTTCTGACAAGTGTGGGTGGAGCTGCCATAAACATCCCTGTGGAGATCTGTGTGTGAACATCAGTTTTCAACTCCTTTGGGTAAACACCAAGGAGCAGAACAGCTGGATTACATTCAGTTTTGCGTCCCACCAGCCGCAGGCAAGAGCCCCCACGGCCCGCCCCGCCATCTCGCCCGCACATGGCTACCACCGCGGGCGGATCCGTTTGGGGAGAACAAGCACGCGGGGGGCGGGGGCGGGGTCTCGAACTCCACACTCAGCACAGAGCCCAGCGTGGGGCTCCGTCACACGCCCCTGGCATCATGACCTGAGCCGGAACCCAGAGTCGGACGCCCCGCCGGCGCCCCACACTGATGGCTTTCTGAAGGACAGATGAGCCTTGCATTCCCAAGACAGCCATAGTGGCCACGAGACAGGATCTTTTTAATACATTGCTGAATTTAATCTGCCAATAGTTTCTTGGGGAACTTTGCATCTAAGTTCTCGTGGAGTCTTGTTAGTTTTTCTTCCTGCAATATTTTTGTCTAGTTTCAAAGTAAGGATGGCTTCATATAATGAGCTGGAAAACATCTTCTCTTCTACATTTGTGTAGAGTCCTTAGATCTTCGGTAGAATTCACCAATGAAGCTAATCTGGGCCAAGAGTTTTCTTTGCCAGAAGCTTTTAAATATGAATTAAACTTCTTCAAAAGACCTAAGATTATTTATGCCACCTACTACTTTCTGGAGTGAGCTGTGGTGGTATGACTTCTTTAAGGAAGCTGTCCACAGCCTGTTTTGTTTAGTGAGTTGCTTATGGTGTTCTATTATTCTTTAATTGTCTATAGGGAATGCAATTATGTCCCCTTTTATTCCTGTGATTTATAATGTATACCTTTCCTACATTTTCTTAACCTGACTATAGGTTTATTCATTTCATTGATCTTTTGAAATACACAGCTTTTAAGTTTCACCGATTTTCTGTATTATTTTTCCCCTCACAATGTTTGGTTTCTGCTCTTATTTTTATTATTCCCTTCCTTCTGCCTGCTTTGGGTTTCATTTGCTCTTTTTACTCGTTTTTTTTTTTCCTCTAACATTTATTTTTGAAAGAGAGATAGAGAAAGAACAAGCCGGGGAGGGGCAGGAAGAGAGAGGGAGACACAGAACCGGAAGCAGGCTCCAGGCTCCGAGCGATCAGCACAGAGCCTGTCGCAGGGCTCAAGCCCACGGACTGTGAGATCGTGACCTGAGCTGAAGTCCCACACTTAACCGACTGAGCCCCTCCCCCCCCCGCCCCCAGCAGCCCCTTCCTTTACTAGTTTCTTAAGATAGGAGCTTAGATCACTGGCACAAAACTTTGTCTTGTGTGTGTATGTGTCTTCCTTTCTTGATATAAACATTGAAGGGCTCAGTCAATTGAGCGTCTGACTCTTGATTTCGGCTCAGGTCATGATCCCTGTGTTGAGCTCGGCACTGAGCTTGGAGCCTGCTTGAGATTCTCTCTCCCTCTCTCCCTGCCCCTCCCTGGCTTGTGTGTGTGCATGCGCTCTCTCCCTAAGAAAAAGACAGATGAAGGACGGAAGAAAGGAAAGAAGGAAGGAAGGAAGGAAGAAGCCTGTTGCTTCATTTCCAAATATTTGGGGATGTTCCAAGCTTTTTTTGTTTTTTAAAATGATTCCTAGTTTACACCCATTATGGTAGGAATAACTACTCAGCATGATTATCTTACTTTGTTACGGTTTTATGCTGTGCGTCTGGTCTACCCCGGTAACAGTCGCACATGCACTTGGAAAGCCGTGCGCCCTGATGTGGGGGGGGGGGGGGGGGGGGGGGGGGGGCGGCTCTGCGGGGGCCCCGGGGTCAGGTGGGCGGCTGCTGCTCTTCGAGGCTCCTGTCTAAATGCCATGTCCATTCTGGTCAGCACTGTTTCAGATTTACAGGAAAACTACCAAGGTGACAGACTGTCCCCACATAACCCAAACTCGGATTCCCATTATTAATATCTTATGATGCGTCTGTCCCAATCAATAAGCCAGGGTTGACAGGTAACATCCGTACTTTATTCGGATTTTGTCAGTTTTTACCTAAAGGCCTTCCTTCATTTCAGTATCCCACCTGAGACCCCACGTCTTACTTAGCTGTGCTGTGTCCTCAGGCTCCTCTTGGCCGTGACGGCGACTCACACTTCGCTGATGAGGGAGCGTACCGTCCTGTCCCTGGAGTTGGTCTTACGTTCTCCTCGTGAGCTCGGGCCTCTGAGCGGAAGCCCGCGCAGCCGGAGCGTCACTCCCGTTACCACAGGGCGCACGCTGTCAGCGCCGCTGCTCACCGGCTGGTCACTGTGGCTGTCTGGCTGAGGACGTGTTCATCAGAGTCACTGTCAAGGTGCTCTTTTTACTATCTTTCCGTACAGAACCCTTTGCAGGGAAGTCCTGGTGTGCCGTCCACACAAAAGAGTGGGCAGTCCCGTTCTTCCTCCTCGAGGGGAGGGGTGTGTCGACACAAACGACATGAAATCCTTCTGCAGGGAAGCCGTGTCTCTTCTCCCCTACTTACGTGCATCAGCATGAACTAACGGGCCCGGTACGCCCCGGGACACGACAACGCTGCACAAGCTGTTGCTGCGCCGTTGCTGGTGGTGCTGACTGTGCACACGGGCTCTGGTTTCGGCTGGCGCCTGCGGGGCTCCGCGGGGCTTCCTAGACTGGCTTTTGCGTGTGACGCGGGCCCCCGCCCGCCCCAGTCGCAGAGCCAGCCGCTTCTCCAAGGAGCCTCGGGTCCTCTCCCTGGAGACGGGTGCCAGGGACCGAGCCCTGGGCACCGGTCCCTGTTCCCGGCGGCAGGTCGCTCCCGGGCCCCTGCAGCTCACAGACCAGTCTTTCTGGCTCACCTCTTCACGGTTCAGCAGGGTGATTTCTAATGGCCTACAGATTCCTTCCTTGACTATGTCCAACTTCACCACCAGTAAGCCCCGAGGCAGTCTTCATTTCTGCTGTGGTTTTCATCTCCAGAACTTTCTATATGATCTTCCACCTCCGCTAGAGTTCCCTACCTGCTCACATCAGTCCATTCCCCCCACATGCTGTTAGCATGTTAATCAGAGTTATTTCAAATTCCCTGGCAGACTCTTCCAGCATTTAAAAATCTAGTTCTGTTGAGTACTCTTGCTCTTGAGTTTTGGGGATTTTTTAAGTCTTGCTTGTCTTGTAATTTTTGGTGGAAAGGTAGACAAGTTGTGTAGGGTGGTAGGAAATGGGGCGGGGGGGTTTATAGCCTCCTCCTGGCTGCGGCTGGGCCAGGCCTGGCGGCTGCTGCAACCACCCTGACCACGCGCCAGACTTCCGGCCCGTGTCCCGTTCCTTTGTGTTTACAGGTAGGGCCGGTGTGCCAAAGGTTCTCCCTGCGTCACTCTGAGCCCCGTCTTCAAGCTGGCTCCTGTGCCTGCAGGGTCCCCTTCCACACCGGCCTCTCCTCCACCAGCCGGCGGCTGTTGTTACCGGACGCCTTGGGGTGGGGGTGGGGGAGGGGGGGAATGTTGTTTTGGTTTAGCCTGTCTTAGGCGGCTGACAGGTCCTTAGGTCTCACTGACCTCGCTTCGGTGTGAGGGGACCTCGAACAGTCGGGGCCCAGTATGTGTCCTTGCCTCTCCCGTGGGCTTGAGGGTTTTTTCCGGGCCCTTCTGCTATTGCAAACGGTCTTCCCCTGTGTCTTCAGGGCTAGAGGGCGTCCTTAGTGGCCGAAGAGCTTTGTTCAGCAGGAGCAAGGGCAGAGGGGGATGACGGTGGGGGACCGGGCACTCCCCTCAAAGCCGCCGCTCTGTTCCCTCAGGCCTATTGTGCAAGCGGAGCGTCCTCTGGTGCTGCCGGCTAGGTCCCGAGCCGCCACGGCCACCGCAGCTCCCCGGGGCAAGGCTTGCAGGTGCATGCAAATGACCCTGTGTCTACTGCTCCGAGGTCTCGGCCCTGGGCCCCCTCAGGAGCCTCGGGCAGTCCACAGCCTGCCACGCTTCTCCGTTTACAGCGCCGATTCAAAGCATCTTCGGAGACGGTGCTACTGCGTTGAAGCAGGATGAGCGGGAGGCAGTCCTGCACCGCTTGATTAATACCTTAAAAGTTACCGGTTACACGATTTGAAACAGATTTTACAAGAAAAGACACAGTCGAAGCTGCAGATGCAATCTCCAAATTACAAGACCTCTGAAGCAGTGCTGTCAGACCGCGACCCACCCCCTCACCGAAACTCCGGACGGCTGAGATTTTCATCTGCTGGCGGCAGCCCTTTCCTGCCCTCTTCATGCCCCTGGGTGACTGGATAAATCTAACGTGAGTGAGAAAACACAAATTCTCATCTCCAAACCGCATATTCCTGCAATGCTTACGTACACATACCGCTTCTCACGCTCCAGGGAACAATCGGAAAACGCTGACAATTAATAAGCGAATTAGCTGGCAGGGGACATAAACCGTGAAGAATTATAGGACAGACACAAACGGCTGGCCCAGGAGACACGCTGGGGGAAAGCAGACATTTCTGATTCTCAAACACTCAGCTCAACCGCCTCCTGGAAGGCCTCGGCCCGCCGCCGGCCCGCCCGTCCTCAAACGGCCTCCGCAGCCGCAGTGGCCGCACGTGCGAAATCCCCAAAGGAGCGAGCCGAGGCCGCCGCTAGCCCGAGCAGGGAGGAACCACGAGACAGAAGGCCCCGAGCTGCCGTGAGGAGAGGCGGCTGCCCGCGGCCAGGAGGACACCTCTTTCCAAGTCTCGTACTTCAGACACGAGCTTCTCCGCTGCGACACGTTTTGGGACAGCCACGTCTTCGTAACCGGTACCAATCCCCCAAGAGCGCTCCCCAAACCACACCCCTACCTGCCACGCTCTCATAAAACTAACTTACAGTTCACGCAGCGGAAAAGCACCGGCGGCTGTAACTCAGGGACACGGCACCGCAGTTTACCAGCCAGCAACTCTGAACTTTCCGAAAATCTAAAAGCAGAACAAGCGGCTCGCGGCTGCAAGACGAAAGGGAGGCTTACGTTGGTCGCCGCGTCTCAAGCAGAGTCAGCAGTATCTGGATGGCGCTGACGATGGCAGATTCGTTTTTCTCCTTGTGGAAAATATTTGACAGCAGCTGCTCTATAATCTCTTGCCTAGAGAAACAAACCAGCGGTCAAGTGCTAGCTGTGACATCACGGAACAGTAACGTCAGAGGAAACGATCACGGCCCCGGGAAGGCAAGTAGTATACGAGGTTCGGTCTCGCTTGGGCACGTCCATTTTACTTAATGCTTCACTGTTAATACATTTAGACAAGTGATCCTGCTCATTATAAATGTCACTCTCCCACACAGACCTTCCTACCAGCCCCCCCGCCGCCCCACCCCACCCCTGCAGAATTAACCAGGCCCTGGGCCCTGCTTGCCTCTGCCACCCGTGTTGAGAGCCAACAAATACTTCAAGATTGGCAGTCACCTCCCACTGGGCCCAGGGCGGTAGCTGTGGGTGGTACTAAGATTTGGAACTCTACGCCCCACAAAAGGAGGGGAATTTTTCAAAAAGGTAAATAGAACCCACAAGTGTTTTCCCACAAAGGCACTAATGTATAATTAACTAAGATCTAAAACAGGTAAAAGACAGGATCAATTGTTGCATTTTACCCTCTAATTAAAATTTGGCAAATCAAAATAACATGGTAGCAATGAAATGGATCCGACTGAAGTACTGCCCAAAAGGAATTCTCTGTAGGCTGGCTCTTCCCATCACGTATTCAAGGTCATGAGATTCCCGTAAAACACGAGGGTAACTTGTTAGGTCAATTTCTATGGATGCTCTCCAGGAAAATCCCAGTGTCTCAGGATCTCAGGAACTTTCAGAATCCAGGGGAATTAGAAACTGGACTCTCCTTACAGTGGGGCCTAGGCCGTCCCCCACCCTTCCTGCAAAGATGCCAGTCATCCCCGAGAGCACAGCTGCCACACCCCAGCACAGCCACCTTGCCCTCGGGCAACGAGCAGGAGCGTCTCTTTTTATTTGGTGGAAGCAAATACAACTGGTACCTACTGACTTAGAGGACCCCCTGCCCCAAGGAGCCTCAGCTACTCCCAGACCAGCCCTGAAACCCCTTGTGAGACTTCACCCGAACCAGCACCGGAAATGGCCCTCAACACACAGCAGTCTACCCAATAAACACTGGGCTTGGGATTGAGCTCTGGAAAACAGATTTTTTGCAGTAAACGGGGATGCTCTTCAAATAGCAGCCTCACCCCAGGTAGAGGGCGGGGACACAGCACCCAACCTTGGACGTCCACCTTCTCGGTCGAGTGTGCTGTTCTTACTTATCAGAGAGCGCACTCATCCGGGCACAAATGCTGATGCCCGAGGGAGGGGCTCACAAAGAGGCCCTTGCTAGCGCACGGCTTCAGAGGCCGGCTACATCTACGGGGTGTCCTACTAACAGCAAACACGACAGGAGAGCCAGCCCAAACCTGACGGTCAGGACGTGACACCGCCGCTGAACCAACCCGCAAATATCACCGATACAGAAGAAACCATGAACTGAAGGACCGAGCTTATCAAGCAGCATAAAATGAAAGCCTTCTTCATAGTCCTTAAGTAATAGGACATTTATTTACAGGTGAGAGAAAATATAGTTACTTTCACATTAAAAAAGCTGGAGTTCTTGGCTGAGCATCAGTCAACCCACCACAGGAGCTGCTCTAAGCAGGCAGCCAGGCAGGGCCCTGGTGCAGAGGCAAGACGCGCTCTCATAAGCTAATCCGCTCCCCTGGGACCAAACCCCGCCCCCACTCTCAGCTCAGTCGTATCAAGAATTAAGAGCGTGGGGCGCCTGGGGGGCTCAGTAGGTTGAGCGTCCAGCTTCGGCTCAGGTCATGATCTCACGGTTTGTGGGTTCGAGCCCCAGGTCAGGCTCTGTGCTGACAGCTCAGAGCCTGGAGCCTTCTTCAGATTCTGTGTCTCCCTCTCTCTCTCTCTGACCCTCCCCTGGCTTGCACTGTCTCTGTCTCTCAAAAATAAATAAAAAATATTAAAAAAAATTTTTATAAGAATTAAGAGCAGTCCAGCCTTCTCTGACACAACTGTTTTTGAGGACTTATTTTCTCTTTAAGGAGTTTTTGAACTTCAGAATTGCAGAGTCACCACACTGGACACACTCGGCTCCAGCCCAGACTCTTCCCACGCTGCGCACTAGCGCTGCCGTCCGCCCTCAGACCCCTTCCGGTCCCTGGCCCACCTGGACTGCTCTCTTCCACCGGAGCTCAGTCCCGACCTCTCTCTGCGTGCTGCCCACGCTTCCCCCTCAGCATGCCCGGCCGGGGCACCCGCGCTGCGGGTCACTGGCACTGTAACCGAAAGAGCTGGGCAAGCTGCACCCTGTGTACGGCCAGCAGACTGGCCTGGTGATCAGTGCTGCATCGCGCCATAATTTACCACCTATACACGGTCTCATTACTACCTAGTAAGACATCAGCAGTATACAAATGCTATTATTACGATTAGTAAGTTTCCCCAGCCCGCAGAAGCCTTTGGTCACCGTGCATCTTCTTGATCAACAGATACTAACACACCACCACAATGTGGGCGCATGTGTGATATTGGAAGGGGCTGGTTCTGTTCTCGAGAAGAGGGCAGGGGGCAGTCATAGTAAGTCTCCCACTGCTCAGCGCAGCGACTACTTAACTCAGTGGGAGCACGGGACCCCGACTCATCAAGTCCATGAATTTGAAGAAATTTACTCCAACTAATCTTTAACGATGTCAGTTCTGAGTAGGCACCTGTTATAATTCAACCTACCGCTGACCCAGGACTCAAGACACAGCCTGACCTGTAACAGCTGGTACACACACAGGCTTCCTGGGCCAGGCCCCACGTTCGAGGGGGCTCTGGCGGCCTGCAGCTCTGGGCTTAACGCTGACCAGTCTCACAGCCCAGGGGAACCTGCTGTCCTGGACGGCCGCAGTCAGCCCCCGCATGAGGCCACTGTATCCAAACTGGCATCAGTCTGAGCTGACCTGTCCCAAGTGTAAAACACGTGCCGGGTCTCCACACCTTTGTACAAAGAAGGTCCAACACCTCGATGACTGTTTAAAACGGGCATATGTTCAAATATTTTGTGCCAACTAGAATACTTACTAAAATTCATTTCACTTGAAGGGGGCCACCTGGTAATTTAAAATCACATCTGACTTTTATTTCTGTTGGACAGCTGCTGTCATGAACTGCAGGAGATTGCTGGGATTCAGTCTATTTTCAACCCACTCAAAGGGCAATTTTACATGGTCCAACCTAACTTGTGGATTACTAGTATTTGAATGTGGACTGTCTTCAACAAAACTCACAGGGAACCACGCTCTGCTTCTGGACAAGAGATTTTTAAAATGTTACCGTGTCTCTTAATTTGTTCCTGGCTCATTTCACACCTGCCAGGAAAATAATACTCACGAATATTTCATTTGAATAAAAGGGCCTTTTGGGTAGTAATGCCCAAAGAAGCCACAGGAGCCTCAACAAGCCCGACGGGGTCACCAGCGGGAGCATGGTGGCCCCTCACGTCTCATGGCGCCACTGGTGTGCGCGCCCTCTCACCCTCTCTGCTCCTCCCAAGTGGAGAAATGCTAGATTCTTCTTTATTAGGAGAGCTTGCAGCTGTGTGGATGCAGGTCCAATGTATGGCCACGCTTGATGGTAAACATTCTTTCAGAAAATTTGTGAATCTAGAAAAACTGGTACCCACGGGCCGGCCAGTCACAAATTTCCAAGCAGCACAGCGCCCTCCAGCGGCTTTCCGCCCACGCAGGAGGGCTGCTCGAAGAAGGGTCTGAAAACAAGGGCACGGGCAGTTCCAGGACACAGAACATACAAGACCGCGGCCCATCGGTCCGGTCTGCTCAGGCCGCCCCCGGTCAGCTGCAAAGGCACAGCGGCCGCTAGGGAGGCCTTCCAGTGAGTCTCATGGGCCAAATGTGTGCGCGGCGGTCCACCAGGGACTCGTGGGGCTTCTGGAACTGTGAGGTCTGTGCACACAGGTCCTTTATTGGCCTTCTTGCCCTGCGGGTCTCCCCCATACCCACCGACGGCTGAGCTCAGGGGAGCCGGTCCCCTGCCTGCTGGCTGCCCCCAGGGGTTTGCGGGACACGGCTGGCACGTGAGGAAGACTCCGCAACCACTCGCAGCGGTAACACACCAAATGGCATCGATGATAATAAAAAAAAAAAAACAAGAACAGACTTTTAAACGTACTTCTCCAGGGTGGCAAGCAGGGGGTCTGGCTCTGTACTGTTCTGGATTTGTAGCATCTGGTCTCTGCTCAGGCGGACAATCTCACAAAGGGACTGTGAAGCATTGGAGTGCCGCTGAGGAAAGAGCACAGTTTTAACCATCAAGTCAGACACGTCAGACATCAAATTCACAATAAAACGTTAGAGAGGAAACTGCTTAAGAAATAACACAAATGAACACTGGTGGTAACAAGCCGTGGTGGGTAGGAAGTCAGGCTCAGAAGTCGGGCAGGTAAAGACGAGCATGTGACCCCGCCTGGCTCGTGAGCTCCACGCAACCACAGTGCACAGGACGAGGGTCCGTGTGTAGGGACGTGTGACCACGTTCTACAAGGAAAAGTGCCTACAACTGAGAACCTGAAAGAAACAGGTCCCCAAATGCAGCTGACCTTTGAGCAACATGGGCTTGAACCGCAGGAGGTCCCTTACAGGTAGATTTTCTTAATGCGGTTCAGTACTTACGAGTGTGTTCTCTCTTCCTTAGGACTTTTTCTTTTTTCTCTGAGGACTTCCTTAAGGACACGGTCTCTGCTCCAGCCCCGCTGTTAGCAGAGCGGGCGTGGGACACGCAGCGCACAGACTGCTCACCTTATCACCAGGGCCTATGGCCAAGCGCAGGCTGTCAGCGGGGAAAGGTCTGTGGGTCCAAAGTTCTACATGGACTTCTGACTTCGTAGGAGGTGGGCGCCCCTCACCCGTGTTGTTCAAAGTTCAACTGTATATACTCTTATCAGCACAAAAGCTCATAAATCAGCTTTTAAATTGGCACTGATTAAAAAAATAAAAGACAGGGCGCCTGGGTGGCTCAGCTGGTTAAGGGGTCTGACTTCCGCTCAGGTCACGATCTCACTGGTGAGTTCCAGCCCCCGTTGGGCGCTGCGCTGACAGCGTGGAGCCTGCTTCGGGGTCTCTCTCCCTGCCCCTCCCTTACTTGCACACAGGCACTCTCTGTCTCTCTCAAAAATAAATGAACGTTAAAAAAAAAAAAAGGCAAAGCTTTCTGGAGTATGCCGATGGGCAGGGAACATTGCCTCGTCTCCCCGCGTGTGGTGTGACAGCCTTCCGGGAAAGGCCCGAAATGGCGGCACCCGCACGCACCATGTTGTGCGGCTCGGGACACTGGGCACGGCCACAGCCCCAGCAGTTGCGGGCCCGGCGCGGTGGCTGGTGACACTCCAGCACACTCCAGTGACCGGAGTCAGGAACACAGACGTCAGTGCCATTTTAGCAAATAAAGTATCACATAACACAAAACAGAAGTTATCCACGGGACCGGCCAGAGGCAAAATTAACTTTCTTGCAGTAACAATGTGGAGGGGAGCGCGGGCTGCACCGTCCCAAGGGCGAGATCAGGAGCCGGCAGCACCTTTAATGATTAACTGTTTTGGGAAAAGTCTGTTTGAGCTAAACTCTGGGTATGAAAGGTGCACCGAGTAGAAGGGGCTAACTCCGCCTCGACAGAAACTTCACCTTTGAGCCCACATGACCTCTGGGTACACACGCCACCTTCGCACTCTTCCTCGTGGGGCTCACTCTTCAAACTGGCTACAGAGGGGCAGACGAGGGGGTCCCCCAACCTCCCCGCCCCTACTTTGAACCAGCCCCTTCCCCGACAGCAGGCTGAGCCACGGAGGAGCGCCACACGTGTGCGGGGACACGGCTGGCCACCAGCAGTCCCGCGCGGCTCAGCCCTACCGAGGTGGGCAGCCAGCGCAGCGGCAGATGGGCTGGCCCTGGGGACCCACCCGCACGGGCGTCCCCTCGGCACAGAGCTCAGCCTTCACACTCCCAACGCGGCCTCAATCCTGCTCCCAAGCCTGCCGTCAGCACCGGGACCACGCCAGCCCCGTGAGCCCCGTACGCCAGGCCAGGAAGTGCCACCACTCCTGGGGTTCGGTGGTGGCGAAGACTCGATGTGCCGCCTGGCAAGCTCTAGCCAGAAGGGAACAAGCAAGGGCATGTGTGGCCACACCACTTAGGCCCAAGATGGGCACACAAGGAAAAAGCAGCGTGGACGGAGGTCTGCACACAAAGGCGAGCTGGCGCAGCACGAAGTCCCAGCCCCAGGAGCTGGAGCCAGGGCCAGGCCTGCTGTCTTCCCCATTTCTGGAAATGCCCTGGGCATCAGCAAAACGCCAGATTTTTTTGAAACCCTTCAGTGTTCAGAAAATTGTCAACTTTAACAACGCTAGGTTATACCGTCCTCTGCCTTCAGGTCTCCTACAGTTATGTTCTGTGCCCACATGAACACGGCTGCTTTAAAAAAGAAATCAAGTTTACAGTCACATGAGAGAACTTACATCTTCTTCTTGCGATGGATGAACTATTTCCACAAGTCTCTGGATAATTTGCTCCTCATTTAGCCACTGTAAAACACATCGTAGAGGTAATCAGAGCAATGTGTGGCTCTTGTTCAAGCCCCAATGAAGATTAACGTATGTGGAAACATCCATCACATTTTAAGTAGAACGTTACAGGTTTCTCTGGACTTCGAACACTACAGGAAATTAAAAGTCCCCGAAGGAAAATGCCAGTGAACATGTTATTTAAAGAGCAGCCAACAGTACCAACGACGCCTCAGATGACAACCCCACACTGAGAAATACTAACACCGGCTTCTCAGCCACGGACTGACCCTCAGACACTCAGCACTAGCAGGGCCGCATTCTGCTTGGGCGGGAGGTGGGTACATGCACCTTCTTTCCGCACGGGCATCCGTGCTCACCTTCGGAAACACTGACAAAAGCAGGATTTGGTATCAAGCCTCTGGGTTACAACATCTGATGAACTTTTAGACTCAAAACCAAGAGTCACAGGAAGCGCGGGCGCAGCGGCCGAGCGGGATCCTGACCAGGACAACCTCTCCCCTACACGTGCAGTGTCGCTGGGACCGCAAACAGGTAGAGGAAAGGAGTGAGGAAGAGCCAGTCAGCCAGCGGCTGGCGGAGTACTGGCTGTGCGCGTGCAGAAACCCCGTGATGAGCCCTCACGACCACGAGGACACACAAAACTAAAAACATCCCCCAAACCCAGCCCAACCCAAAGGTTAAAGGAGACCGGGGGCGGCGTGGTGCTGGGGGGGAAGAAATCACACTCTGCTGAAGGCCCAGCGTTCGCTCCCTAGGGAGAGCGGTGCCCACGAAGACGCCAGAGGGCACGTGGCCGGAGGCCCCCCTTCACACGGTGGGACCAGTCAAAATGGGCACGTGAACCCCCCTCGTGGGCACCTCGCTGAACTGCAGACTGTGACACAGCAGGGCAGGGGGAGAGCTGGGCACCCCCAGGAGATGTCTGAGGGGAGGGGGTAGAGGGTCCTCTGTCCTGACCACTCAGGGAGAAGGAAGGAAACTGAGGGCTATGAGCTAACCCTAAAATTCAACCCTGAAGTGCCCCCAAGAATTCTAAGGGGCGATACTCCACGATTTCCCCTACAGCAGTCCAAGTATAGAAGTCCCCGTCCTCCCCCGTCCTCAGCAATCTTTACTGGAATCCTCAACATCTTCAGAGGAAAGAGACCCACAAAACACACCTAATAGGAACCAGCACCCCAATTCAGGGCCCCTTCCCACAGGCAACCACAGGACATTCCCTGCGTGCCCCCAGCTGGCATCCTCACAGACTTCTGCCCGGTGCCACAGACCCAGCCCCCCCATGCCCAGGCCGCCCCCCCCTCCACAGTCGCCTGCCCTGGCCCACCTGCTCCCCCCAGCAGAACATGCCCCACCCGGACTGCCACCCGATAGACACCTGCCCTCCTCTCGTTCTGCAAGCCTCTAATTAAGACCGGCATTTCCGGGGCGCCTGGATGGCTCAGTCGATTGAGCGCCCAACTCTTAGTTTCAGCCCAGGTCGTGATGCCTGGGTAGTGGGATTAAGCCTCGAGTCAGGCTCTGCACTGAGCGTGCGGCCTGCTTAAGACTCCCCCTCTCCTTCTGCCCCTCCCGTTTGCAGAAGCCCTCTCTCTATGTATGCGCGCGCGCACACGCGCGCACACACACACACACACACGCGTGTAAAACACAACAGGCATCGCCAATAAAACTGATTTCAAAGAAATGAGTAAGTGCTGAGGTTCGAAGTTGAGTGTTAAGGATGGAACAGCCTGGGGAAGGTTCTGGAAGAAGGCAGTGAAGAGAATGAGGAGGAAGAGCAGGAGGCAAAGAGAAGAGCCAGGAGGAGCCTCATCTTCCAGGTCTCGGCCCGTCCAGTGTCCACTCCAGAAGGCTCCTCCAAGGGCACGCGGGTCCTGAGACCGTCAACTAACGGGTGCTTCTGAAAGCAAATCCCAGGCTTCCTCCTCTGCCACGCCCCTAACTACCCACAAGAAGAAAGTCACGGAATTCCTGGGAACAGACCCCGCGGGTGGCCGCACTCTCAGGAGCAACAGCAACGCCTCGGGGCGCACACAGATGAGCCGTCCGACCCCCAACCTTCTGCTCTCTCCAGCGCAGCCCTAAGACGCATCCTCCGCCCAACCCACCGGAAACCAAACCGGCCAAGAGCCCCTCACGAAGCAACCTGGGCACCTACAGATGGGCACAGCTGGAAAAACCAATCCTGCAAAACCTGAATCTCTTCCTACGAACAACCTACACCTTCCTCCCCCCCTCCCCTCTGGTTTCCCAAACAACCTTCCTCTCCCAACCTCCCCGCCCCCCGCCCAGCCCCCGGCTGCCCTGGTGGCTCCTGTGCCCCCCACCCTGGTGTGGGGGGGGGGCATAATCCTACTCACATTCAGAACATCCTGTCTGGGCTGTGGAGGCTCGATGCACGTCAGGAGCCTGAGCAACAAATCCATGATGGCCGAAGTTCCTATGTGCTTTATGATAAGGTCTACAAAATCACGTTTCTTCTTTAAGAAATCCACGATCTAGAGGAGAACAAACCAAAACTGAAAGACATGGAAACGGGGAACTGTCAAATTTAGGTCCTGCTCCCCCCGCCCCTGCGGCCCCCAGGTCCCCGCTCTCAAAGCCCACCGCCGTCTGCCGCTGGGGCCGGCGGACGCCACACGCTGGGGAGCGGCTGGTTGTTCCGGTCCGCAGCCCGCTTCGGGACACTCTCCCAGCCTACCACGTGTTCCTTAACAAACACACCACAACAGTCTTTTTCTATTCATTTTCATTACTCATCTTTAAAGACTAAGGATAAATAATTGCATACTCTACAAAAGGCAAGAGAATACACCATTTTACAGTTTAAGGACATGAAGCAAGTCCATTAGACTTTGCACTGAAACACAGAATATTCAAACCCTAATTAGACTCCAGCAAGGTAAGAATAAAAATTCAAAGCATAAAGGATTTCTACGTCCGTCTAGGTGGCCACACCCCCTGCTGGAGAAACACCACATCTGGGTTTTATCTGGGTTCACCTGACAGGGTTCCCACCAGGAGGGGGAGAGGGAGTGGCGGGAGGCCACTCACAAGGGACGTGAAAACACTACTGGGGCCCCAGAGGCCACCCGGGTCTCTCTCCTGTGCAGGAAAGGGGAGAGGGTTCTGTCCCGCACACCCTGTTGTGACTTCGGTCCGGAGGCTCCCGGGGTCCCTTCCCGAGTCCCAGAAGCAGCCCAGCCAGTGTGGCAGCCGCTATGTCTCCCCAAGGTCCCTCCAGAGCCCTCGCACTGAGGCTGCCCCCACTCCGTGTTACAGATGAGGAAACCGAGGCGCAGACCAGTTCGGAAACCGTGGATGCCGTGAGGTTTAAACTTAGATTTGGATGCCACAAAAGCCACAATCCTGCCACTGTCCCACATAAAGAAGTCCAAGAGCCAGTGATGACAGAAACGGCCCCACACCTTCAGGCACAAATGCAGGACTAACTGTCGAAAGTTCCCTCTCTAGACGAGGAGGTGACATGTGGTCACAGAATCTTTCAAGAAGGCACGAACCGCAGCCGGTGCCTCGGCCAGCGGATCAGGACGGCGGCGCCCCCCTAGATGGACGCCGCTGACCTGCGAGCCCCCAGCCCGGAAGGCGTCCAGCGGCTCGACTTCCTGCCCCGTGAGCGGACGAGCGTCCGTGTCGGTTAAGCCACACGGCCGAATGGCTGTCGTCACCTGCAGCTGCACAGACCCTTCCTGACAGCACACCCCCTGGTGGGACACCTTCGTCCACACTCCGCTCACCAGGAGAGAGAGGCGCTGGGGTTGAGCTCTTCCCGCAGCGAGAAGGGCCTGGGGGGCCCACTCAGTCGGAAGCCCAGAAGCACCGCGAACAGGAGAGCGGCCCGGCCCCCGGCTCCGCACAGCCGAGCGGGTGCGCAGAGTCCCGGAATGCTTCAAGCGCATCCTCGCTCTGCGGTAAAGGCGCGGGGAGAACCGGGGCCCGGGGATCTGGGCTCCCCCAGCACAGAGGGAAAGACGACGCGTGCTGAAGGCGGCCACCGCCACCTGAGAGGCCCAGTAACCCAGGCCGACGGGACGACGCGCACTTGGCTGAAGACCCAGCCGCCTGTCACTTCTCCCCAGGAGGCAGAACGGGAAGATGAGCCGGGTTATGGTAACCTCGGCCTGGGGATTGCGGCCTAAGAAAGAAGAACCTCCGTTCCAACGCACTTAGGAGGGAAATCCTGCTTAATTAAGAAAACGAAAGAACAATCTTGTCTTTCTAAAACAAAACACGTATCCGCTCTGCCTTGGCACGGGGCAGACGTGGTAGGCCTAAAACCGTTCCCTCCCCGGGCCGACGGCAAGGACAGGTCGCGGAGCCTGTTTTCCATCGGGAAGGAGGCCAGGCCGGGTGGCTGGAGCAGCTGCACCCCTGCGGCCACACCCCTGCTCGTTTGCACTAGGGCGTCGAGGCTCCGGCGGCTCCTCGGGTGTGTGTTTCCGTAGGCGGGTCACTGTCGGCACATGCTTCTTCACACCAATATCCACTACGGCTGTGGCTCTTGGTTTGCAGTAAGCATCAGAGTCATCCAGAAGGCTTATTAAAAATCCCAGATCGCTGGGCCCCACCCTCAGAGTGTCTGATCCACTAGGTGTGGGGCAGTCGGAACTTGCACTTCGAACAAATTCTCGGTGGTACTCATGTCGCCGGTCCAGAAATGCTACTGAGAACCACTACCCATGCGACAGGTCCTTAGAGGAGAAATTTCCCACGCAGATCTGAATGGTTCAGAACAGAACAGGCATGAGGGCCGGGGGCGGGGGGCAGGGGAGGTTCCTGCCACGATAGATGGTCATAGACAGATGGTCATAGCTGCCGTAGGAATTCGGCCCCCAGCGAGCGCTACTGCGCAGGAACAGAAGTCGAAAGAGGGACGTCTCAAGCTAAGCACTCAAGCTTTGGGGTGGAATCAAACCATGCACGTAAACTAATCACTGATTACATTTACGGAAGAGCCTTTTGGTTTAAAGCTTCATCTGTGTAGTGCTCGTCATTAGGGGAAAGCAAAAAAAAAAATTTTTTTTAATTAAAATTTACTTCACCAGAGTCCCCACGACTCCCCTGCTCAGTGGGGGCCACAGCACTCCCTCCGCCAACGGACGGACACCCCACATTCCCGTGCTCCACATATGTCGGAAGAGGGAACCAAAGCAGACTACAACACGGGGCTGTGCGGCCCTCAGACAGGACGCCGCCGGGCGAGAAGGCGCGCACGGACGTGGGCAGCGGGGCTGGGTCCGCGCACCCACAGACACTCTCTGGTCCAGAGCCTGGACTGAGGGCACACTCGGGACACCCAGGTCCTGGGGGTCATCCCGGGCCCGGACGGCCAGCCCTCACACTTGCCCTGCGGGAGAGGACCCTCACCTGCTCTGGCTTCCTGCTGATGAGAATGCTCAGCACCTTGCTGACGAAGCTGGCGAGCAGCGGGTTCAAGGGGGCCTCGTTCAGCAGGAAGCCGTACAGTTTCATCAGCAAGGACTCGTCTTCTCCGAGTCTGTCGTTCATCTGGGAGACGTCAGCGGTGAGCAGCTCACAGGATATGTTCGGGTACCTGGAGGAACAGGACACGCGTCATCGTCTGCAGTGACAGGTTCACGACATAAAGTAGAAAACACATCAGAAAGGCTTCCTCAAATCTTGTGAAAAACAACATCACCTCTGGGAGGTAGAAAATCGTTTCAATCCGTTTTGTCCAACCTGTAGATTAAAGTGAACTTTCTGCTGGGTCTAAAAAGTTACTGGAACAGCCTGGAACAGACTACAACTCCCCCGCGCAGGCAGGGCTCAGGCGGGGCCTCGGGAGCTGGGAGGCTCCACAGCAGGGGTGGGCGTGGGGGGCGGGGCGGGACGCAGCGGAGGGTGGCGAGGGAGGTGGCGAGGGAGGGGCGCTGGGTTCCAGGAGACGGCCCTGCGCTCGGCCCTCGTAAGTGCTCAAGCCACATTCATGTTCCGAGACCGGCCACGTCTACCTTCACACGGGGTGCAAACGGTACTAGAAAGCTGTCTGCGGGGCGCACTGCTTATAAGATCAGTCTCTTTCACATCTTAAGAGAATAAACCTTCTAATACAGGGAAGCGGAGAACAGGAGGTCGGCCTGGGCTACCCGATCGGGAAAGCTGTGGACGGAAAACGAGCTCTCCACTCCAGCCTCCTGAGGTTTTCCACGATCAGCCCCTCGTCAGACCTCACTGCTGGGGGACACAGACCTGTCTGCAGACCCCACAGTCCTGGAACCACCTGCACCCCGAGAACACGCTTGCCTCTGTGTGTCAGAGCTCTCTTTCTCTCTCTCTGAAAACCAGACAGCTGATCCATCTTCTCTACTCGCTCCTTGTACCACGAGTTCCCGTCTGGATTCAATGGCAACAAACGGAGACTCCAGAGCCGCGCCCCCCACAAGGTCACTTCTCTGCTCTCAGTTCCTCCCCATCAAGCAGCCAGTAGCCAGAACCAACCAGGCCTCTGGAGCAGCAAGACAAAGGCTGACCAGGACGGGGAGGGGACAGAACAGCCACGAGTAGCTGCAGGACAAGAGAGAGGCGAGGACCACCGTCTGGAACACAGACCCCACCGCTGGAGGCACCCGAGGCCAGCAAGGGCGGCCCACTGCGAGGCCCGGGAGGACTGGAAAGCCGCGACCTCTGAGGGGCTCTGGTGCGAGGTCGGAAGACAGAACAAGAATGTCCAGAAGAACCTCTCTAGGGAAAAGAAAGGCAACAGAACTGGAAGGTGTGCGAGCACCAAGGTCATTATCATCAAATGGCTATCTTCTGTGGCTCAATCGAATCAAAGCCTTCCTCTGTACTTCATGGAACACACAGGCTCAAAGATGCCGCAGCGTGAAGTCCCCATCGTGCCAGGGGCGGGGTTTCGCAGAGGGTGCATGTGCGGCTTCCGGGGTCACACCGCCTAGGCTGGACTCCGTCTCTACCACCTACAGCGTGCGTGACCTCACCTCCCTGGGCCTGAGTTTCCGAGTCTGCAACCTTAAGACAACAGCATTTACCTCACGGGGAAGGAGAACACATAGCCAATACTGAGGACGAGGCCCAGGGTAAACAAAAGCCAGCTCTTTCACGCCTCTTCATTTTTTACTTTATAAAACTTGCGAAATGCTGCTGTGGGGGTTGGGGGAGCATTGTCTCAACTGCCCCAGTTTGAAATTGCTGGCAAATAAGGAACTGGTAAAAGGCAGGGGCCTCAACCACGGCCGCAAACCAACCACGTAAGGTGTGTTCTCCAAATTCTGACACACGAGGTCCAGAAGAGGCCACGGGCACTTACGAACTCTTCTCCACGGATCTCACCTAGTTGTGCACAGTGACTGAGACACTCGACCTAGATCAAGAGGCACATACGGGCCCGGGCACCATGCCAAAGGTCCCAAGTCCTGGTGTGGACAGGCGGGGGCTGCTCTCTCTCCCCTTCCCTCTCTCTCAAACATTAAAGAAACAAGCTTCGAAAACCCCCCACAGACCCCCTCCACCCCGCTCCCTGCCGCAGGCTCTGACCCTCAACTCCTCTGCAGCCCGCCCTCCATCCACAGAGCTGACCCAGCTCCTAAAGCCTCCCTCCCCCGTCCCTGATCACGGGGCCCCCACCTACTTAGGCACAGCACATCCCCGGAGGGCGCCCTCCCGCTGCTCCCCTGCTTCCCACCGTCCTGCGCGCGCACCCAACCCGCTCCTCTCCAGCAGGGGCGAACCACCGCCACCTGTCTCCGGCCTCCCACCGCCGCGGCTCCCACTTCCTTTCTGCTCCTTTCCAGGGAAACTACTTGTAAGAGCTGTCTCGGCTTCGCGCCCCGTTCCTCAGCGAGCCTCCGGCCAGGCCCTCAGCTCCGCCACCCCAGACACCGTGCGTCGCCGGGGCCCACGTGCTCTGTGCTGCGGCCCCCCAGCGGCCCCTGACCCCCTTGTCCAGTCTCTCCTTCCTGAAGCCTTGCCCCCGGCCCCTCCTAAGTCCCTCTGTGGGAACCTTGACCCAAACAACAGCACCTTAGCTTTAGGAGTTTTTAATACCACTTAAGAACCGAGGCTTAACATTCTGCTAGATCGAATTCCTGATCAATAGATTAGAACAGAGGTATCCGTCACTAAGATTAAACAGGTTAGTGCAAAATGACAAACCTTCAACACCTTGGGCATGATCACTGGCTGAGAAGAGTGGTGAGGCCGGGCCCCATGTACCTGACGCAGTCACGCGGTTCACAGAACACGCGCCCACTCCATCGCCTGGGCCCAGGAAACGCCTGTCTAACCTTCCCGAGATGACTCTACGTCCACCTCAACCCCAGCAGCTTGCCAATCCCGTCTGAAACACCCCTCTGCCAGTCTAGCTGTGCGTGCCCGGAGCTCACACGCAGCCGGCGGCTCCGTCCAGGCCAGAACTACAGCAGGGGCGCCTCTGCGCACGCAAGTCACGCTCCCTCAAAACGGAGCCGGCCAGAAGGCCACGTGGCCAGGGACGCACACCTGCTCTGGCAACCTCCAAGGTAACAGAAAGGAACGCTGGCCTGGTGACAGTACAGAGGCCACAACTACTTTCTGGTAAAATAAGCACCTTCCGGAAGATGTGCTGTGCCCGCTCTTCCCAGTTTCACAGGGATCAGCTTCGTTCAGCAGGTGAGGAAACCGACCCAGAAGGGCAAGCCCTCTGGCTCAAGTGCTCTACGAGGGAAGGTCGACCCCCCTCCCGAGCGGGCTGGGGGCAAAGCCGCAGTGCCCTGGTGTGGCTCCTACCAGGACAGGCCCCGCGCGCACGCTGCGCCCACCCTGCGGGGAGGGGGGGTCCGCTGGTATTCCTGCTGCGGGATTTCTTTCCTCTTCCTTTTCAGGGCCCGGATCTGAGGATCTGAGCAGAGGCCGTCGCTAATGCTAGCTGTCAATCTTAATGGCCAGCAGAGAACATAACCTCACCTCCTTGAAGGTCCAAGTCACTAGCAACTCGAAGGCATTAATAAGTATTATTTCTCTGACAGCAAAATTCTCCCCAGAAAGAAATAAAAAGATATCTGAAAAGAAGAACAGACTGGGGGAGAAAGGGCAAAGAAGAATCTACTAAAAGCCTTAATTCTTCCCATTCCATTAAGTTTATTTAATGCATAATCAATGACTTTTTGTTCCTGAATCTGCCCAATTTTGGGGGGGTGGGCGGGAGAGCGAACTCTCTCAGTGCAGTTGGATATGGAAGGACGGACCCCTGAGACCTGGGGACTGGGAACACGCGTGGAGTGCTCACCACGTTTGCAGGACTGCGCGGTCCAAGTGCAGTCAAGAGCTGGGGACGAAGGACCCCGGCGCTCTGCGGTCCTGCGTGAGCAGCTGAAACCAGTGCCGAGCCCGGCACCTCGCCACCGGGACCCGAGGTGCTAGCTGTTTAGATTTAGCTCCGCTCAGGCTCACCCCGTTCCCTGAAGTTACTGTCTCAGGAACAGTCCTCATAACCCAAGCTCTGGCTGGGATTTGCTGTGTGAGCGTGGGCAGTCACGTACTCTCTAGCTTCCTATTTGCAAAGAAGAGAAAATACTTACTCGATCATCTTACTATTTTAAGAAACTCCATCACTGTTTATAAAGCGCACTGCCTTTCTACAAAGCCTCTGACTGCAATTTAGAACGCTCATTTAAAAAACCCTGTGAGTCCACTGGACTTGGTTCTAGAACGGATTCTGTGCTCCACAGATTCTGTCGCTCTTGACCATCTTAACAGTCTAAATGGTCTCCGACGGCCCTGGGGAATTGCTGGACAAAGAGCAAAATTCTACCCCCACTTCACTCTCCCACCCTCAAGAGAAGATTGAATTTTCTTACTTGTATCTGATCTTTTCATCCATGTCTTGAGGTGGTTCTTCTATAATGAATGAGACTAAATCTTCGAGACATTCTGCTTTTAACAGAAACTCTATAAGTTTGCGGTTCTGAGCTTTACATTCCTGTAAAACATCTTCCTCATCCATTAACTCCTTCAGTGTTACATCTTCTCTTTCTAGAAGTGTGTCTATGTGGGATGATGAGTGAAGATCAAATTTCCAAAACATGCTGGTCTAAACAAAACGCAGAGAGTATTTCAAATAAAATTTCAACTTCACATATTAACTTTTCAAATTTCAGCTTAGTTTCACAGTCTAAAATGCTAACTTGCATCACACAAGTACAGTAAGGTTCATATTGAGCCTATAAAATACTATCTAAATAAAATTCGCAGGGCTTTTCCTTCTCAGAAAAGTATTTTTATTGATAACAAAAAATTTTGATTTGAAAATGCTCCAAGAACACTAAAGCTTGGGATGATGTCAACCTACAAAATTAAGCCACCCGCACTCTGCCAAGACGCCGTGACGCTGGGAAAGGAAGACAGCGGACCCTTTCTCACAGGTGAGCCACACGTTCTGACATGGAGGCGGCATCTCCCAGCAGCCAGCGAACTTGACCCAAGTACCCAGGATTCTTCGGAATATGAAGGAGTTAAGTCAATAACCACCACAAAGCAGCACTTTCCACCAGCAGACAGCACTTTTCACAGCTCAAGGGTGAGAGTCCTAAACTGATCAGGTCCAGGCCATCCATTCTTCACAGAGAAACTACACAAACGGAAGCTGTTCCTTACGAAGTAGGGAGAGCGTTCATCCTCGGCTCTGAGGACACCCGTCTGACACTGACAGGGCCACACATACCCCCCCCTTCCTCCCAGCCCGCCCCCAGAGTGAGAACACGGCCATCTGCAGAGTTACACAGGGTCCTCACTGGTCACAGCTGGAAACAGGAAACAGAGTCAGATCACCATGTAATCTGCAGCTGCCACAGCGCACTCTCAGATGCCACTGTTGAGCAATACATGACAAGATGACAGCATCGAACAAAAGTTCTGATTCGGGTTACACTGCTCGAGTCTTTCTTGTCGGTCCGAGATGCTCACTGCAGAAGTCCTGAGCCAGGTTTGGTACGACACACGCTTCCTGTCACCCCTACCCACACACCCACAGGTTGACCGCAGCTCTGCCGCCCACGCCCAGGGTAGCGGCCCCCATTGTCGTCACCACAGAAGAGCACGTTAACAGCCACGTCTGCTCGCGTATAATCCTGTGCTGGAAGAGTCCACGTAAAGGAAGGAGGCCGCAAAGGTCAGAACCTGTGTACCGCATGCATAACATTCTGAGAACTATGTATTTTTGCTAAATCATCCATATTAGAAGATCGGGTAGGAATATAACCTGATTTAGTATTTTCATGAACATCGTCCAAAATACTTTTTAAATCAGAGATCACGGAGGGCAAATTTTATTTACACAGCCAGTCGAGTGGGCCGATCCAGGCACAGAAGACTGTGCTGCGGCAGGTTACTCAGGGACATGTGAAAGTATGCCCTCTTCATGTGACTTGGCCATTCAGCAGACGATCAGAGTTTAAGATATAAGCAGTTTTAAGGAATCTTAAGAAAAAAAAAAAAAAAAAGACTCCTTAAGGGAACAGGTTTTAGGGAAGATTACAAAACAGGATGTGATAAAAGTCGCCCCTGCCTTAAAAAAATCTTTAAGTTCGAAAGGCACAGAGAAGTTCGTGCCCGTCGGCAGCACCGGGAGACGTGAGGGCACAGGAGCCGCCGCGGCGTTCATGGGCACCACGACGGCGCTGCAGCACCGGCACATGGACGCGGTCACCACGGAGCCCGGGGGACGGCACGAGAGTAAGGCACCGCCACCTCCGATTACGGACAGAAGACGTCACAGAACGCACTAAGAAAGCAGCATCACAACTCCCACCATGGTCCCAACTGTCCCCAAGCTGCACCAGCCCAAAGGCGGGCAGAAGGCTGTAACCCTTGCTGGTGAGGGGCAGAAACGATGCTTCAAACGCGAGCTTCCTGTGCAAAGCCAATTCCGAAGGAAATAAGAGCAAAAGTGACACACCCCTCGTGAGGAACTCTGGGGGAGAAGATGGTGGAAGTCAACAGCCATCGGTGCTTTTCCAGTTTTCAGACTGTGGAAAATGGCAAACAAAAGAGAGGTGATTATGCCATTTTACCCTAATAAAATTGACAACGAGAAAAAAAAGAACGGTAGCAGAAGCTAACTGCGGAGGGGAAAGGAGGAGGACCCCCAGGCACCGCCGCCAGCAGCGGCTACTACCGCTTCTGCCGGAGCAACGCGGCGCATTCGCCCGGGAGTCTGAGCCACAAATCCTGGACGCCGTACACCCTACCGCTGCGCGTCCTGCTGGTGCTCAAGCGATGAGCATGAAGACAGCCGGGGTCTCACACAGCCGCAGCACACCGGGCCGTGGCCGGGCTCCCAGCGCGGCTTCATCTGCACGGCCCTGGACGGGGAGAGACGGGCACTGAGGACAGATAATGGAGCAGAGCTTTCGGTCAGAGCAGAGGCACCTTACGGAACCCCGAAAGAGTAATCATCCATGTCCTCACAGCGATCGTGGACATTTTGAACCTGGAAGGTCTACAAAGTGAAAGAACAGTCCACTTTACTTATTATAAATATGTTAGCGAAGTCACTGACTGACCAGCTACTACCAGGTGTATTCAAATACTTTCTAACGCTCCACTGACCTCAGATCAGTCTGTGCTTATTTTAGTCTGTAAACCACATCTCTGCTCATCTTAAAGAATAGTCTCTCCACCTGAAGTCAGAACACTGGACATGGTGACTAATTTAGCCTGAAAGTCTTTTTTAAAAATGAGTTCTCCTTTCAAATAGTATGTGTTTTTTATTTTTGTAATCCCATATAGAACGGGTATGTATAATGAAGAATACTAATAAATCAATCACAGAAAAGCAAAGCTGATTATCAAGACCTTATGATTGGCTAATTATAAACAAGACATACGCTCACATCCATCAGGTGGAAACTATAAACAGCCACAGACTCTAGATAAAGTCACACTCCTTACTTATGGGTCAGAATAGAATTACATCCACCTAATTCAAGTAAACACAGACTCCCCAATTTTCAACTCTATGAAACATAACTCGTGAAATACTGAATTTATGACTGATACTTAGTCATGATGAAGTAAGTAAGAGCAGAGCTGGCAAATCTAGCCCACAGCCTGCCTGCTAAGAATGGCTGAGGTATTTTTAAAGGGTTGTTTAAGGAGAAGAGGAGAATGTGTGGCAGAGACTAAGTGTGGCCCACACGGCCTGAAATACGCACTACCTGGTCCTTTACAGAAGAGCATCTGCTGCTCAGGAGGAACCAGGCCCCCGCCACCGCGCGCTCCCCTCCGGGCCCTCGCAGCCCAGGCGGCCGGCGCAGTCCCCGACCTCTCAAGCAGGGAGGCGTCGGCACGACAACGTCTTCCCCAACGTGCTCTCGCCTCTACACCTGGCTGCGTGCCCAAGACAAGAAAGGCTCTCAGGGATGGCAGAAGATGCCCCCATCCCCAGAGCACCACACGGGAGGCAGACAGATGCCTGGCAGCCCCAGAGCCGGCCCCGGGCTGCGTTCCAGCGTGCCAGGACACAGCTGGGCTGCGTGCTCCGGCGCTGTGCCCTCCCTGACCAGCCAGCCGCTCCGACCCCCGAGCCTGCGACTCCTTGTTCGATTATACTTCCTTAAGCACAGGAACAGGGAGGCCTAAGTGACTGTTTGTAAAATGCCTAAGTCCCTTCGTTTCCCACCATCCTGAATTAGAAGAGCATTTTCAAAATCAGAACACTGAAATCTGTATTTCCACAATGCATGTTCCCTAAACTGGGGGTGCTACACGCTTAAAAGTAACAGGAAACCACAGGAGACTTCCTAAGCAAACAGCGTGTATGTCAGCTTTTGGTCAGGCAGCAAACTGACCAGAAAGGAACGGCACCAGTAAGCTAGTTCCCCAGCTTCTCTCTGTGCCCTTGGAGGCAGAAACAAGCTACGTATGAACGAACAGTTATAAGGTTCAACCGCCAGGGCCCTGCAGTAAAAGGGAGTCCTTGCAAAAATACAGCTAAGATACATAGAGAAACTGAAAACCGTCAAACAAGCTGGCTACGCTAATTCTAAGACTGGATTTTATTGAGCCTCACACAGCCAAACATCATTATTTCAACACACAACTCGCTGTTAGGAAGCCTGCAGAACCCGAGTATGTTTTCTGCTCGCAGCACACCTCAGTGTGGACGGGCCACACTTTGTGCTCAAGACTCCGTGTGGCCAGTGGCTGCCCACTGGGCAGGACTATTACTACGATGATGAGTCAACGTTTCTCTCTTGGTACTAACCACCCTCCCCACCCCACCTCGCCCCCCATCTCCTTCCACAGCCAAAGTCAACATCAACTACCTTTTCCACACGGGGCCAACGTGGGTGGGGGAGGAGACGTAATGTGGGCCCCGCTTTCTCCTCCTTCTGACACGAACACATTCGCGAGACATCGTGTTTGTTCTTACGTATATAAAGAGACCGGGACATTCTTCAACTCAAAAAAAGTGCTTCACAGGAAAATGAGAAATGTTATTTAGTCTCTAATATCTAGAAATGTCTCTAGGAATAACAGGAAATTTTCATTTCTCTCCCTGAAACAATGAAGGGTTAGATCTTGAGTCGGGAGGGCCAGAGTGGTTTCGATCTGCCTCGCCAAACTGTAAAAGAGGCACACGTCTCTGGGAATTTCACTTTCTACGCGGATTCAAAAATACTGTAAAGAAAAAAAATACCCAGGTCACTGAAATATGTTGGGAAACAATGATGTTTGATCAGTGTACAAAAGCCCACTGTACTCCCCTTCATCCTGGGAGTAAACTGAGCCTTCACGGCCCCTGCTGAGATTAAAAACAACTTGCTTATCACACGAGTAGCAGAGCCAGCCGCCCCACGCCCCGGCCAGGTTTCCAAGCGGCCTGGCAACGGGAGGCAGGGAGGGTCGGGCTGCTCGTCGTCGTGGCTGCCCCGCTCCCACCGGCACCTGGACCCCTGTAGTGTGAGGGCTCCCCAGGGCTGGACTTGGACTCAGGGACCCAGGGGCGTCAGGCAGGCCGCATTGGCCAAGACCGGGCAGGGAAGCGCTGGGCTCCATAAAGGGACAGGGAGCGAAGCGCCTAGAAATCGGAGCATGCGGTGTCACTCTGCGGGGGTGGGTGTCCCCTCTGCGCTGTGCGGTAACCACAGTAACCACAAGGCCGAATTCGAGGCAAACGTCCTGTCTCGTTCTAACTGTCCCCCAAGCAGCAGAAACCAGGAACGCAAAAGTCAGGAAGGCTGGCTGCTAGGGCAGCTCTCACTTGCCACCAAAGGAGCCGATCACGAAGGCCCGGAAAGCGCCCCCCATGCCCGCAGCTGTGTCTCTCCCCAGCCCCCGGCCCACAAGAGCGGGACCAACTAAACCAAACACCGGACTGCTGATGCGAGACACGGGTTTCCTCAGAGGAAAGGACAATACAAGCCCAGAGTCAGTTTCATTGTATTTGTTTTTGCAACTGCTTCTTCCAAAGAACATGCCAAAAGTAATCATGTTTTTACCACCTGGATATTCCAGAATTGTTCTCATTTTTACTTTGTAGTTTCTCTGACATTTCAGCTTTTCTTTGAGACCAATAAACAGGCGTCAACTCCATATAATATGTTTTATACGAATCAGCAAGTGCTCTGACGACAGGAGCAGTGTGTTAAAGGGTCCCCACCCCTGGAAAATGACAGTAAAACGGAGAAAAGAGAAAACACAGAGGATAAGAGGCAGGACGCCGGCTTGCTCTGCAGGATGGGAGCACCGCAGAGGGGGGCCTGGCCAGGGCTCCAAACACCTGCAAGTTCAGCAGGGGAGGCTGCAGCAAAAAGCATTCCAGGCCTGCAAACGTTAGGTCCGAGGGCACACCAGGGCCTTCCAGAAATCCATGGCAGGGAGAAGGCCCTGACCACCAGGAGAGACTCTGGGAAGGTGTGAGGCCGAGCTGAGGGGACCCGGGCCGGGTCTCACGGCCCCCCCCCCCCCCCCCGAGGGGCCGCCGCACAGCAGCCCAGGCTTGCTGGGAGCAGAGAGCGAGCCGGTGAGCTTTAACAGAGGAAAACAGACGTTGCGGTATCCACAGTGCAGACTCAGCAATGTATCTTAATAACATCTAGAAAGAACCAATTCTGAGCGCAAGCAGAGGCAAGCAGCACAGGCAGTGACAGCGGAGCCGTGGAGGGCACACCTGGCAGAGGGAGCACTCCCAGAGGCATGAGAGGGACAGGTCCCACCCGTCCGGGGTGCGGCCGCGTTGGGCAGGAGGGACGCACGGCCAGGGAAGGGAGTGCTAAAGGCGAGGCCGAGAACGGGGACGCGGCAGCAACCGCACGTGACGCCCCCACAGGAGTGGCGGACGCACTGCAGACCCGGCGGCCTTGCGATGCCGCAGAGGCGCCTCCAGAGCGAGCGGCCTGGGCAGGCGCCGGGTCAGAACCTCCGGAAGGCGGGGGGCCTGCACAGCCCCTACTCTGCCAACTAAGGTCTCCCCCCACGAGATTTCACTGAATTATCGCTCTGCCTCCAACACCCCCCAGGATTCTGCCTCTTCAAAGCCCAATGTGCATGTGGTCTTTGATCCTGGCCATACCGCGGGGTGGCAGAGGACAGAAGTTTATGGCCTGTGTCTGAATTCTGAGCGCGCTGGGAAACACACGAAGGACCCCCAGAAAGCAAATGTGACTGCCACACTGAAGCCACCTCCAAACCCAGCACTCGGACGCTAAGGGCAGGGCGAGCGGTGCACTCTTGTCACCCGCTTCACTTTTACACTAAAGAAGCCAAGTGCCAAGCAAGGAAAATCGAGTCTATTTTGTCATCTGATCCACATTAAAGCAGGTAATTTGTTCCTGTACAAACTGTCATTATGAAAACTCAAATGTATGTGAATCTCTGTGCGTAATTTCCATAATTTCAAACACTTCAATCCAAGTAGATGCAAACATTTTATTAAGAATAAGTTTAGGTTTTTTTTTTTTTTTTTTTTTAAGGTGAGACTGAGGAGTTAGGAAGAAAGGCGGTAATTAGTGAGGGTGACACAGGGTGATCTAGTTTTTGCCAGAAGCCTTGTTAGGTCTAAGAAACGAAGGCAAGGAAGACCCAGCTGTGTCGGGGGTGTGTGTGTGAGAGAGAGAGACAGAGACAGAGAGAGAGAGAGACAGAGAGAGAGAGAGAGAGGGAGAGAGGGAGGGAGGGAGGGAGGGGGAGAGGGAGAGGGAGAAACAGAGACAAGAAGGGGCAGAGGGAGAGAGTGTACACGCAAACAAGCCAAGGTAAAAGAGGTGATACGACTCAAAGTCACATCAGAAAATTCTTATGGGCGAGGCACCTGGGTGACTCAGTCAGCAAAAGCTTAGGTCATAATCTCACGGTTCCTGAGTTTGAGCCCCATGTCAGGCTCTGTGCTGACAGCTGGGAGCCTGGAGCCTGCCTCTAATCGTGTCTCCCTCTCTCTCTGCTCCACCCCAGCTTGTGCTCTGTGTCTCTTTTAAAAATAAACGTTAAAATTTTTTTTTTCCATTTTTTAATGTTTTTATTTTTGAGAGAGAGTCAGCGTGAGCAGGGGAGGGGCAGAGAGAGAAGGAGACACAGAATCTGAAGACAGGCTCCAGGCTCTGGGCTAGCTGTCAGCATAGAGCCCGATGCGGGGCTTGAACCCACGAATCATGAGATCATGACTTGAGCTGAAGTTGGACGCTTAACTGAGCCACCCAGGCGCGCCCCCCACCCAATTTTTTTAATTAAAAAAAAAAAGAAAAAAGAAAATTCTCATGGGTTCCAGTAGTTGATTTTCAACCTCAAGCCCCGGAATCTCTGCATCTCTTAAACCACACAGGGGCATCGATGCTCTGAGCCAAACACAAGAGAGAAGCGACCAGTAACAAGGGGAGGGGGGCATAGGCGGGGTGCCGCGTGCAGACGTGGGAGCTGCCACCTCTCCAGCACCGCGGCCACCCTCAGACCTCTGGGGGAGCCCAAGACCGTTACAAAGAGGACGAATATGACAACAAAATTAAACACAACTGGGGGGCTCTGAGGCAGTGACAACAGGGTGTGCGGCAGACTTGGGGCGGCCCGAGGTGCCCGACACTGATCACGCGAGAACAAGAGAACGAGCACGCGCTGCCCAGTGGCTTCCGGAAGTCCCTGTCCCCAGCATCCAGGAGCCAGACGTGCCGCTGATTTACAACGAATCTCACCGCGGGGTCTGCTCATAGCGTCTCCTCCAAGGAGCACCAGGCCACTGTGGGAGGAGCAGCCCAGCTGGCCATCCGGGTCCCCCATCCTCATGCCAGGCTATGTAGCCAAGGAAACGAAGAGACGGCCTATGTGCACATCCTATTTTATTAACAAAATCATAAAACTACCAAGAAAAAAAAAAGGGAGAGAGAGGGGCAGCTTCTACGCGGCACAGCAAGAACGGTGTCTCCGTCTGCGGCTCCGGGGGCGGCCCAACGAGAGTGTGCGGGCCGGACAACTGCGCAGGGGAAGAGCCCCCGCACGAACAGCCGGGGCACAAACACCCAGTGTGCCCAAGCTTTCCTAAGTGAAGCCAAGGGACATGTAAGTTTCAAGTCGTTTAACTTGAAGCAAGTGACAGAGGCCGCTGTATTCATATATCTGCTAGAGACAAGTCGCCCAAAAAGAACAGCCTCCCCAAGTTAGCTACAAATTCTAGAGCAAACTGAGAATGCTATTAAGATACTTTTGAAAAAAGGCCAAAGGGGCACCTGGGGGCTCAGGGGTTGAGGGTCCGACTCCTGATTTCAGCACAGGTCAGGATCTCACGGTTTGTGACACTGAGCCCCAAGCTGGGCTCTGCACTGACAGTGTGCCGCCTGCTTGAGATTCTCTCTCTCTCCCTCTCTCTCTGCCCCTCCTATGCTCCCCCCAATAAATAAATTAAAAAAATAATAGTAAAGAGAAAGTGCCCAAAAGAAACAGACTTCAGATCAAGCAGCAGCTAACTATCCTAGTTAGTCTGGAGTCTTCACCAGCTCTGCAACAGAAACCGGGACGGGCACACTGGTCACGGGAGAAGCTGATGGCCCCTTTTTAGCTCTGGCTATTCACCTTCCACCTTCCTCGCCCAGTGAACTTCCATCAGGCCACGCTTCCTCACGAAGCGTCCAGGCCGGTCTCCAGAGTCCCTGGGGCCGCGGCACCAGGCTGCTATCCCCGGAGGGGCCCGCTTTCATGGCCGTCTCACGTGCAAGGAAAAGACTAGCAAACCATGGGCTGCTGCGCATCTGCTCAGGAAAGCAGCTCAGAGTCCCGCAGAGAGAACTGAACGGTTCTCGTGGTGCCTATCGCTCCTTACGACGCACACTCTTGACTCTGGTCCAGCCACTCCACAGCAACGTCAACTGTCCTGATGGTGAACTTTCTATGACAGGTGGAAACCCGACCACTAAGGGCTGCCCATGAAGCGCCCACCACAGGCCCGCCTCGGGCTGATACTCACAGATACACCCTACCTGGAAACCTCCAAACCACCTCCCCTGGTTTTGCTCTTGTTTCCATTACGGAGAAACCAAGGTTCTGAGAGGTCAGGTGACCTCCCAAAGCCTAGAGCAGGTATGTGCCAGCCAGAACGGGGTCCACACCCAAGCCTGTCAGGCCCGTGTGTGCCCTGCCCTGCCCCGCCCCGCCCGTCAGAGCACAGGGTGGGGGCAGCCGTGGAGCAGTCACCGAGCACAAGCTGGTCCCGGGCCAAGCCGTGCGCTCCTGGCTCTCAGGACACGCTGGTCCACGGGGACGGCCTGTCTTGGGGTGGCAGGCAAAGACAAGCTGGCTGCACGGCTCGGTCAGGACAGCACGGGAGGGGACACCGGGCGCCCAGCTCTTGGGGCCAGCCACTGTGTCAGTTCACCAAGATGCCAAGGGCTTATCAAAATGCACAGAAAACATGAGAATCAGTATTCAAAATATTTCTAAACATGATGAAGACAGATTTACTTAATGTGAACTATATTTTACATAAAGACTGAAAAACGTGATTAGGAATGGCGAGGGCAACACCAAGCATAAGGAAACAGGTAAAATATAGAAAGAAACAGGTCCAAAGATCTTAGCTGATTATAAACTCGGCATAAAGTCATATTATGATGTGACTAATAAGCAAACCAGCCTCAGAAAATCTAGGTCACAGATGAATCTTGTCTAGGGCCGTGGAAGACGCTAACCTGGCAGTAGCCTGCCCCAGGCAGACCAGCTCCTGGCCAGGCGATACCTACCCTGTGCCAGGGGGAGGACACTGCTGTCCACATGGCTCCCAGAGGGATGACCAGGCAGGAGGACTCGCCACCGCACGGATAAAATAACTAGCTTTGGGACACCTGGGGGCTCAGTCAGTTAAGCATCTGACTTTGGCTCAGGTCATGATCTCGCAGTCCGTGAGTTCGAGCCCCACATCGGGCTCTGCGCTGACAGCTCAGAGTCTAGAGCCTGCTTCAGATTCTCTGTCTCCCTCCCCCCTCCCCCACCCCTCCTCTGCTAGCACGCGCATGCTCTCTCTCCCTCTCAAAAATAAACACTAAAGAACAACTTTAAAAAATAACGAGCTTTGCATATCTTCAAGCTCTTTTATACTGCCATTATAGTTCCCAAACATAAAATGAGAGCCAGTGAGGGGGAAATACAGAGCTCGAGCGAGCAATAGACACAGGAACTTGTTACAGACCGGGCGGAAGGTTATGTTCACTAACACACGCAACGCCCCAAGGCTGCAAGAGGCCCGGCCAAAGCCTGGATGACCCTCTAGGAGAGGGTCTGGCAGAAGAAGGGCCACACTGGGGATTGCCTCGCTGTCTGATGAATCTCTTTTCAAGTCCAACTGATATAAACGGGCCTCAACAGGAAACGGAAAGGATTACACCACCTCCCAGATGTTTACTGGGTTTAGCCCCACGCAATTCTCACCCCTCTGGACCTCTAGCAAGACAGCAGTAGAGGACAGAGAGAAAAAACAATGCCGGCAAATGCGTGAAAAGACAGAAAATGGAGAAATAATTCAGAAAGTCCAACATACAAGTGACTTAAGTTTTAGAAGGACATATTATGATCCACCACCACTTCCCTCATCAAAACAACCCCTTGTGAAGAACAGGACCCTGCCCCCAGGCCGTGTGTCTCCGGTCACACTGAGTGCTGACAGAGTGTGAAATTTCACAGCCTCATAGATAACCTTTCTAGTGAGGAAAAAACAATCAAAAAAGGACTGGAAATCAGAATGATACCAGCTTCCTCGACAGCAATTCTGGAAAAGAGCATTTATTCATGCTTTTTCAAAAAGCTACTAGAAACTGGGCTCCATCCTCCAAAGCATGGCAATAAGCCAGGAGGGTGCCTGTCCGGCTTAGGAGGCGGAGCATGTGACTCTTGATCTCGGGGTTGTTAGGTTTGAGTCCCATGTTAGATACAGAGATTACTTAAAAGTAAAATCTTCAAGGGGCGCCTGGGTGGCTCAGTCGGTTAAGTGTCTGACTTCAGCTCAGGTCATGACCTCGCAATTCCTAAGTTCGAGTCTCATGTTGGGCTCTGTGCTGCCAGCTTGGAGCCTGGAACCTGCTTTGGGTTCTCTGTCTCCCTCTCTGCCCCTCCCCCACTTGCACTCTGTCGCTCTTTCTCTCTCAAAAATAAACATTAAAAAAAAACAAACCTTTTTTTAGGTTAAAAAATACAAAGAAGCACTGGGGCGCCTGGGTAGCTCAGTCCTGACTTCGACTCCGGTCACGATCCCGGGGTCATGGCCCTGAGCTCCAGGTCAGGCCCCACACCGAACACGGAGCCCTCCTGAGACCCCCTCTGCCCCCCTCGGCCCCTTTCCACCGTTCATGCTGTCTCTGAAAAATGAAAATTTAAAAAATATACATTTTAAAAAGCATGGCAACAAGCCACGAGAGGAAGACTGGAACCACACACCAAGAAACGAAGACGGCCCTCGGAAGGACAGTGAGGGGGACACCCACCCCCACCAGAGTCCCCAGGCAGAGGGATCTGAAAAGGATGCGTCCCCACGGGAGAAGTATGTGCTGGATTTATGCGGCCACACAGAGAGGGTCAAGTCAGAGACCTAGGGACTCAGCAGCCAAAGGATACATGACACTCTGACGCTGATTTTAGCCAAAGCCGTGCCGTGACTATGCTGGAAGGTGAGGGAGAAACGGCGCCGTGCACGTACAAGCTGAGGCTTTGCCCTCACTGCCGGGTCCGGGCGCCCGGGACTCAGGCACTTAAGTCCACTGTCTGCTCAGGGCACGATCTCACTGCTTGTGGGTTCAAGCCCCACATCAGGCTCTGTGCTGACAGCTCAGAGCCTGAAGCCTGCTTCAGGTTCTGTGTCTCCCTCTCTCTACCCCTCCTGTGCTCGTGAGCTATCGCTGTCTCTCTCTCTCTCAAAAAATAAACTTAAAAAAAATGAATAAATGTCAAGAGAAAGAAAAGTGAGCCGGATTAGAAACAGCTCCCTAGAGGCACACGACTTAGCAATGTGGAAGGAGGGGACTGTGAGAGAATGGCTAAGAGAAGAAGGGAGAAGCTACAGCCCCCGGTAAGTTACTTAGGGATGAAGAAGGGGGAAGGGGAAGGAAGGGGGAGGGAGGGAGACACGGAGCAGATGACTGTTAGTTTCTGCTGTACCTGTGGTCCTGCCTGACTCCCTAAGCTCTGCACCTTCGTACAGGCTGTCCCCACGCAGGACAGAGACTACAGAGGAAGGAAAACACTCCCGCCCCCAGTGAGAGCTCGGCAGCGCCCGCTCAGCCCGCGACCGGGGCGCTGCGGAAGCCTGGCCAGCCTGCCGGCCGCGCGGGAGGTACGAGGCGGCTGCGCACACTTCCGCGTCTGTGTGCAAAGCACGAGAAAACAAGGAAGCGGGACAAGCCAACCAGCCAACGGCAAACCACACCGCTGCCTTCTCACAGGCACCCCGTTACGTCCTTTTTTCACCCTGTTCTTTCTGCCATCAGCATGTGAGCCAACTGCAGGGCCCCGGGCCACCTGGGGGGATAGCACTGAGGCTGCCACGGCTCGTCTGCCGCCAGGTTTTAGGCAGCCCTGAACAAAGAATGAGTAACGGGGGGGGGGGGGGGGGGGGGGGGGGGGGGGGGGGGGGGGGGGGGGGAATCACAAGCATGACATTCCAGGACTTGTGAAGACTCTCTGAAATTCACCTGAGCTGAGCTGTCCTGAGACGCAGCCACATTGCTCATTTACATGCGTCCCTGGCTGCTGTCACCGAGAAGGCAGCGCTGGGCAGGACAGGCCTCGGGCTCTCACCACGTGTGACCCACACGGCCACACTGCTCCTCTGCTTTCCAGATCACAAGGACACAACCCACGTGCTGGGCGTGCCCCACGCGGAACCGTGGCACTGTACTTTACTGTTGTCCATGCAGCCCCGTAAGGACCGAATGAGAGAAGAGGGACCTAAGACACGGTGCAGCGGGAATCCCTTCGGCACGAGAGCCGCCAGCCAGGCCCTGGGTTCCCTCGGCCAGTGCCCCGCCTGTGCCCGGAGAACTTGCTCTCCGTCCGCATTTCCGGACGAAGCGGTTGCTACAGTGTCCCTCACGCACAGGAAGGTGGCATCAGAAAAGCTTAGAAATTTTAAAAGCTAACTATTTTGGATGGATGGCGTTTTGGGCTTTGCTTACTTATTTCTGAGACAGAGAGAGAGAGACAGAGAAAGACAGAGAGGCAGAGAGAGCAAATGAGCGGGGCAGGCGCATAGAGGGGCACAGAGGACCCAAAAAGGGCTCCGAGCTAACAGCGGAGAGCCTGACGTTGGGGCTCAAACTCAAGCCGTGAGATCATGACTCGAGCCAAAGTCCGACGCTTAACTGACTGAAACTTCACAAAAATAAAAACTGAAAATTCAGAAACTTCAAAAGCAAAGCTGGCCTCCGAGCAGCCTGTCGGCCAAGCACGAAGAGGCCAGTGAGGGGGGATGTGGCGGAGCGTGCGGCCACCCCTGGGGCAGCTCGGGCTGCTTCCTGGAGGGCCCGAAGCGGCGACCAGGGAGCCCCTCGGGACGGCCCATACGCAACCGCCACAGGAGGGCGTTTCCGGAGAAGCTGAGTGCAGGTAACGTCACTTCAACACGTAGCAGAATCCGCGATGTGTCACAGCTGATGGCAGTAAAATCACGTGTGGAGCAAAAAGAGCTTAACGGGATAAATTTCTGTAAGTGTGAAAATGTAATGTTTAAAGCTTATGGTTACTTCGTTTTCACTGTCATCAGTAGGTACGTGGAGAGGTTTTCAAAGCCCCCCCCCCCCCCCCCCCCCCGCCCACCATGTTACTGACCAGCCATGTCACAGCGAGCCTCCCCAACTCTCGGGAGACTTACCCGCCATCAGATCCTGACCTGGCATGTCCCACGGCCAGCAGCTCATCAAGGGGTAACATGTTTTTGCAACCTCTTGAGCACCGGGCCAACACTGAAATTTTCCTGAATGAGAAAAACAACTCTCAACCATGACTACTGAACACTGAATGGCTCTGGAAACGGGCCTTGGCTGAAATCTTGAAGTTTCTTAATCAATTCAACCTACAACTCCGAGGCTAACCAGCCCTGATCTGCAAAGTTTCCACCGCGGTGAAGTCATTTCGGCACCGGCTTCGCTGGGATTGGAAATTTGAGCTGCTGCATGCTTGTCCCCGTACCGCCAGGAGTTAAAACCCGGTGAAATCCCTGTCCTCACACCAATCTGCAGCGGGTACAATTTCTGAGCTCAAACTACAGTTCAACAGCACTTTTCAGACCCGAATGCAAACGTGAAGCAGGGTTTCCTATCGCAAGACCCACACGGCCACACACTTGAGGTGGCCGTTCTGAACTGTCACCTGCAAGCGCTAATCTGCACCCTAACAGAACCTGCGGGATTCTGTAAGTGCTCCGGAATGCGGCGGGAGCCGTCTGTGTGAAAAGACACTCCCCCGAACGAAATACAGAAAATCTCATCACCGGTCAGCACTGGTAGATTAGAAGGACATTTGCAACAGGGACTGAGACGGAGACTGGGGCTCTGGACACCGCCGAGGTGCAACGTTACCCGCCCGGAGAAAGAAGTCCATCCTTCTCAGTAACAGATCTGTATTACAGAAAACTGGACTCCAGCATTTTAATATGTTTAAGTCCATCAATAAGATCTGTGAAAGTCTGCTCTTATTATATAAATACGTTTATAATACCCTCTTCTTTGCCTCTTGGGCTCCAGGCTTCCCTCTCTGGGCCTTGCAACCCCCAGTCTGAAGAGCCCTAAGCTCACAGCGCTGCTCCTCTTTGGGAATCCTCCTCGGCCAATCAGCACAGATCCTGGGCCTCCTGGAGACACTGGGCACCTTCCTAAGAGAAGAGGTCAGCCGGCATCAGACAGCATCTGATGAGCAGAGGGAGTGAAAAAAGAAACAGGAGGAATACGGCTCATGGTCAGCGAGCGCTCTATAAGCCGCCAAGGTAAGAGTCTCTGTCGGCAAAGAAAATCAAAATCAAAAGAGAAAGAGAGAGAGAGAGAGAGAGAGAGAGAGAGAGAGAGAGACAGACAGACAGACAGTCTTTAAAATGTTACCCTGAGAAGGTCTCTAAACGTTCAGCTCCAACCGCTTTACGATCAATGACGCCCACCATCTAGAGTACCAGACACAACACAGAAGTCAAAACTCCTTGCTCCTGGCAGGTTTAAATCTACTCAAAGAGAAAAAATAATCCTAAAATAATGTAATGAGATATTCTAAGAGTTCACAAAGGTTCACAAGGAGTGGCCACAGAGCACCTGGAGCAATACAGAAAGGTTTGACAAAAAGGGCAGAAAGTGAGCGGAGCCCTAGAAAGGGAACCAAACACACAGAATAATAACAGAACCGTGTGCTGGGGGCGGACAAAATGGGTGAGGGGGTTAACAGGTACAGATTTCATGATACGAAATAAGTCAGTCACGAGCTGTACGGCACAGCAGGGCGACCACAGCTAATAACCCCGTATTACAGATCTGAAAGTTGCTACGCGAGATCTTAGAAGTTCTCATTACAAGACAAACATGGAACCAGTGACAAAAGTCAACTAAACCAACTGGTGATCATTTCACTATGTACACAAATACCAAGTCACTATGTTGTATGCCTGAAACTCACATTATATGTCAATCACACCTCAATTTTTAACAGGCTAATATGTGTAGTATTATAGAAATAGTTTCAGAAATCATTCTTGAAACTCTGGTGTCAGAGTAGAAAAGCAGATAAATGTTACAGCTGACAGACAGACAACGGGCCAATAAACATAAAAAAGATGTCCAGCCTCTAAAATAACAAGCTGGATTCGAGCTGGAGGCCTCCGTGGGGCCTACAACTAGTGCCCTCTTCCTGTCACCCAGGCTCAGAAGCTGCTGGAAAAGGCAAACAGCAGCTCACGCAAAGCACAAACGATCTGCACCGCACCGGTGCTGCCCTTCTCAAGTCTGAACCCTCGCCTCGGGCTGAATTCTGCACACAGACGGGCAGGTGCGAAGCAGAAGAGGCTTTACCCACACGGTCAGCAAGTAGCTGGAGGGGGAGAAGAGGAAGGGCTGGCCCCATGACACACACCCCTCCCTGAAAAGGTGCCAGGAGGCGAATGAATCCTTAGGAGAGACTCCTCTCCATTAGGATTTTTACAGAACAATATGGAGGAAAAGTTGGAGAAATCAGAACCTTGAACATCAGGCGGAGGGGTTAGAGCTTCGCAAAGCACCAAGGCGGAGGGGGGTCATTCACCACGGGCTGAGGGAAAGGCAGTCCTGGGGGCGGGGCAGAGGCCGGCAGGACAGTCACCATGCTGTCTCCTGAGATATAGCCAACTCGGTTATGCCCACCTCCTCCTCAAGATAGAGTGGAGCAAACGAAAATGGACTAAAAATACGTCACGTCCCCCCAAAGACCCTACTGGGCCATTTTCTGAAGTGCCAACGGAGCACAAAGTCAAATATGCCAAGCCAACCTCTGGTCTTTAATAAAAAGTTTCAGTAAATGATAGCAATCAGGACTCACAAGGCGTCAGATGGCTGGCTAACCACCAGAGATGTCCTCTGGCTGGGGTAAAATAAAAACAAAATCACATCTCCCCCCACCCCCACCCCAGGTGACATGGCCGCAGCAGCTGGGCCCCTCCGAGCAGTCCTCCTCCGGACGCTACCCCAGCTGTCCAGGCCTGGCTGCTCCTTGGGGCCCAGAGCGCCCCCCGCCCCCACGGGAACCAGGGACCCCGTGGGCACTGCGCACTGCACGTCACACTGGGGCAGACCACAGGGGCCGCTATTTAACTTCCTGACACCCCCACAGCCCCGTGGAGCCACACTGTACCTGCCTGGCCCCGGCCGCCCTGACTCCAGGGTCTCCCAACAGAACACCGCTCTCCTCGTGCAACACACAGAAGGACACGCCTGATAATCTTAATGGTCTTACCTTCCAAACCAAGTTTAAAAATTAAAAGAAATGTTTTCTTCTCTGTGGCTCCTTGCCCATTACAGGTTATCCTGGTAACGGCTGTCTTCCAGTCTACTGCATTCACAGGTTAGCAGGAGTGAGGCGGGGGCGGGGCAAATGGCAGCTCCTGCGAAGAAAACAGAGCATATGGTCACAGCGTGTTCTGTTTTGGTCTGATGACAGCTGTCATTAAAGATACTGTTACATGGTCCTGAGTCAGAGTCTTCCCTCAGAAAACTGAAAGGTTCCAGTTAGCTGAAATTTTTCTATGGGTAAACAGGGAAAAATGGGCACCGTCACCCCCCCCCCGGCCTCAGCTTTTAACTGACACTAAACAGTAACCCAGAAACAGAGACACCATAGTATCACTATCAGTGAACAAATGACAAAACCATCCGTATTACCATTACCTTATGAAAACATCAGTGACACTCTTATCCCAACACAGGGCTAACGAAAGGCACCATACTCTAAAATACTACAGCAAATTTTGGAGCACCTGGGTGGCTCAGTTGGTTAAGTGTCTGACTCGGTGTTAGCTCAGGTCACGATCTCACAGCTTCTTGAGTTCCCGCCCCATGACGGGCTCTGTGCTGACAGTGCAGAGTCTACTTGGGATTCTCTTTCTTTCTCTCCCCCCTCCCCCTTCTACCCCTCCTCTGCTCATGAGGTCTCTATCTCTCAAAATAAATGAATAAACTTAAAAATATAGTAATAAAATACTTAAATACTTAAATAAAAATAAAAAACATTTTAAAAGACTTTCAAAGTATCTATCTCCCTCTAAGTGTCCTCAGGTAGTCCCATGTAATACCTTTAAACATAACGTTTACTGGGAAATGTAAGAAGAACACTGGGAACTAAAGTCCTAGTCACGCAGCCACATTCTAATGTCAACTAATCAAACCCAGCGCACGGAAGGACTGCAAACGGTCTTCCGAGGCGCTTCCTTCCTAACTTTACACTAGAGGAAAAAAGACTCCACTATGGACAATACGCTCATGAGAAATCCTGTGAGAATGTATTCTAAAAGGCATCTCACAAAAATGCTGTTTGTGGGATACCTTTCTTCCAGAAACCTCACTACACTCACGTCAATGTTTTCCATCAAATAATAAACAGAATCAATGCTAAGTGGTTGATAAAATGAATCAACCAAAACAGTAACAAACTCAGGTTGGAATGAAAATATAAGAATCTGATGAATTTATGCACCCCACAGGATGTACACACGTGCGTGCACACGCACACACACTTTAGCATTCAATCTGAGTGGCTGCAGAACCCTCAAAACCAATCTGCAATCACTGCCCCCCCCCGCCCGCCCCAGAAGCCAAAACCACCCACCTCTCCTACTTTGCCGGCGGATCGCAGGCTCCCAGCCCCCCATCGCCCCACCCCACGCTCTCATCCAGGGAAGCCAAAAGAAAAAAAACACTGTCAAACGTGCTCAGAGTGCTACTTAATTCACTTTTCTGGAATATAGTCTTTGTATAATTGCTCCTACTCTTTTCACTTAGGCTGATTAGGAAAAATAGTGGGACTATACTACTGATGGTAAGAAACACAGTCAGTCATTCTAAAGTGTGAGACTATGAGAAACAAGACCAAACGACAGAAGACAGAACTGACCAGTGTCCGAATGCAGCAGCGGAACTCTCCTTGGAACTCTGAGTAAAGAGCGTATACTGAACACACGTTGAAATGCCTCTAGATCTCCGGTGAGGAGACCACCTGGGCTGCTCTGGCTTGTGTTTTAAAGGCACACTCTGCAAGGACCAGGAGAAGGCAGCAAAACTGGAGGGATGCTGGAAGGGAGTGAAAGGAGTGCTGGCTGCAGAAGTTGCTCCCTGAGCACTGAGACCCCTAAACACCCTCCCCCTGCCAGCCCCAGGAGGGAGACTGGCCTGCCGCTGCTGGGGACAGCTTGCCACCCTGACAGCAGAGGGGCTGTGGGAGCTGCAGAGCAACGCTGAGACGCAGGCACACACCCCTGCCCACGCCAGCCCCAGCCAGATCCTCTCACTGGGCGGGAGCTAACAGGCCTTGTGGGGGAGAAAAAGAACCTGAAAACAATGACACTGGGCACTTCCCAAAGAGGCGCTACGAGTCACTGTGCTGGAAAGTTCGCAGCCAATGCACCCCTCCCAGGATAGGAGCCTCCAATCTACTACTGTTAAAAATGAATCTTTTTTTTAAAAAAACTTTTTATCACAAATCTGCAGGACACTTGCAAGAGCAGTACCAGAAACTCCCACCGAGCCTCCCACTGGTCCCCCAACTGACTGCAGGGTCGCTTGTGCCTGAGTGCTCCCTGTCCCTGGACATCCCAGGCATCTGAGCGCGGTGGCAAGCGCGCCACTGTGGGTTTCCTAAGAACGGGATGCGAATTTACACAAGCACGGTGCTCACATCTCCCTCCTCTCCTGTCTGAAACAGCTCAGCACATTTCTTTGTCTTTCGTTTTTTGACATTTATGACGGCTATGCACTTCTGGCAGGAATAAATCAAGTTTTATTGTTCCCAAAGTATCGCATCAAGAGGAGGTCAACCTGTCCCTTTACTGGCGATCACTTTGATCACCTGGTTAAGGTGATATGTGCCATATTTCTCCTCTGTAAAATACCACTTTCTCCCAAGTAATCAGTTAGTAAGTAATCTGTGGGAAGATATTTTGAGATTATGTTCTTAAAACATTCACTCAGTAGTTTTACTTCCCACTGACGAGTTTTGTCTGAATCAACCGTTACTCTGAAGGTTATCAAGTGGTGTTTTTCCGAAGTCTACCATTCCTTCATCAGATGACACTCTAACTGCAGGAAAGTCAGCTCCCTTCTCCCCCTCATCTTTATTCTGCTGGCAGTGTGGACTCACAGATTCTCATTTTACTTATTAATGCCATGGTCCCTCTGATGCCCAAGGTGTCCCCTGACCCAGCCGGCGACGCTCCCTTCCAGCAGACGCCAGTGCGCTTCCCGACTTTCGGAGCACTTCCTTCCTTCCTGGCGTAACACCACGTTCCAGATTCATCTCGAACGTTCTCTGCCCCAGCTCTAAAACCATGCATCTTCCAAGGAGCCCTGGTTCTTTTAGTGGAGAATGTAATGCAGAAATGAAGACCCACGAGCGGAAAGATGGGGACTTCTCAGAATTCAGCTCTGTGTGCTCTATGTATCCCTGGCTTTTAAGCCCGAAGAAAAAACCAAAGATCGCCATCGCCAGGCACCTCAGGAAAGCCTCTATCGTGAAAAGTCAAGGGCAAAACAACAAGAAAATATAAGCTGGAGTAAAGACTATACCAGAAAAGGAGAATATAAAAAAAATTAATTGATATCCTTAGATAGATAATGCATCCATTAAAAACAATAACAGGATACTAGTTAAAAGGTCACAGAGAATTATTAACAGACTAGTACAGAAGGAAACTGTTTTCTGACCCAGGAGTCTATACTCAGTCAAACCATCAACCAAGAGTTTCCAGAAAGAAACGCAAGTCAAGAGATCTACCTTGTAGGGAGGGGAAGGGGGAAAGAGAGTTGGGGAGAGAGAGGGACATAAATCACGAGAGACTACTGAATACTGAGATCGAACCGGAGGGCTGAAGGGGGCAGGGGAAGGGGTGATAGTCATGGAGGGGGGCACTTGCGGGGGAGAA
>NC_043710.1:4095495-4102489 GCF_006229205.1 Suricata suricatta
GGGGGGGGGGGGTGTGAAAGGAGCCCTGGGATCCAGGAAGATAGCTGTGCTCCCGGAGAGGAGGGCAAGCAGGGCAGGCTGGCATGGGGAGACCAGCCTCAGAAAGAGAGCGCTGATGGGTACCCGAACATGAAACTGACGACGAGTCTGAGGCTAAAAGAGTGCGTTAATGGCTTTTTAAAAAGGGGGGGGGGGTGGTTCCGTCTGGGTGGCTCAGTGGGTTGAGCGTCCAACTCTTGATTTTGGCTGGGGTCATGATCACAGGGTCATGGGAGGCGTGGAGCCTGCTTAAGATTCTCTCCCTCTCCCTCCTTCCCCTTCCGTCCCTCTCCATGGTTCGTGTGCTCTCCTTCAAAAAATAAAAAATGAAAAAGTGATGAGTGCCTGAGTGGCTCAGTTGGTACAGCACACGACTCTTGATCTTGGGGATGTGGGTCTGAGTCCCACACTGGGTGGAGAGATTACGTACAAACAAACAAACAAAATCTTGCAGGGGGAAGTGATACTATTTCTGTGAAAACCCAAAGTTTTTTAGGGAAGGAAAAATATGTGTAATTTACCACCTACCATCAAATAGCACACAGGATCATAATGATACAACGAAACATTGATTTAACCAAAACAGCAGTAAAAGTACCACAGAACGATGGTGCAGACAGACTCTGGGGAGGGAAGAGAAAGCTGATCCTTATTCCGCATCTTTTCACAGCAGGAAATCAACAGACACGCTTAAAACCAAAAACAAATCAGCATACAAGAAGGCAAGTATGAATTTTTCAAATATGTCCTTTAGACATAGGGAGGTGAGTGTATTTTTTAATTGGCTAAAAGAATCCCAAGGACTACAGCTGCCTTCGGGAAAAGGGAAAAGAGGCAGAGCGGCTAACAAAACTTCTTTCTCTGACCCAACTCCCTAGCACGAGCTCACGCTCAGCCGCAGGCGTGTCAAACACTGACAAAGCTTTTTCCAAAATAAATTTCTAAGAAGAATGTCTAACTGGGAAAGGTATTAAATGTGGAGACCAGAGAGCTGTAACATCAGCAACCCTAAGTCACCTAACCGGAGTATCCATCTCATCTATGAAATAACGAGTTGGACTAATTAACTCTAAACATTCCTCCTACTTCAGTAATTTATGAATCTACTATAAAAACAAAGCAATCTAGGCTTTGTTAAATACGGTGCCAGTGACGGGGCACCCGAGTGGCTGTCAGCTAAGTGTCTGACTCTGGCTCAGGTCAGTGATGATCTCGCAGTTCGAGCCCCGCGTCGGGCTCTGTGCTGACAGCTCGGAGCCTGGAGCTGGCTTCAGATTCTGTGTCTCCCTCTCTCTCTGCCCTTCTCCCACTCTCTCTCAAAAATAAATAAATGTTTTTAATATGGTGCCAGTGGCTATAGACATTATTCAATTAAATTACAGAAAGAATTAAGCAGGACAAGATAAAAGAATAAACGGAAAAAGAAGTAAAATGAGGGAAAAAAGTGCCTTACACCCTTGGGTACCAAGAGGGTGCTGATGGTGAGGAAGGAGTTCGAAGTGCATGGTTTGGGGCATGAAGACAAAGGGTCCCTGATTCAGGCCTGGGAAGGATTTGACTGCATCCACACAAACTAGGCGATGAGACCGCAGGAAAAAAGGTGTCAAGTAAGCCAGAGAGAGAGGTTTGCTTTGAAAGTTAAGATACACAGGGACGCCTGGCTGGTTCAGTTGGTTAAGTGTCTGACTTTGGCTCAGGTCATGATCTCACGGTTCATGAATTCAAGCCCCGCGTCTGGCCTGAGCTGACAGCTCAGTGTCTGGAGTCTGACTCAGATTCTGAGTCTCCCTCTCTCTCTCTCCGCCCCTCCCCTGCTCATGCTCCGTTTCTCTCTCTCTCAAAAATAAACAAACATTAACAAAAAAATTTAGGGGCGCCCGGGTGGCTCAATCGGTTAAGAATCCAACTTCAGCTCAGGTCATGATCTCATGGTTCGTGGGTTTGAGCTCCGCGTCGGGCTCTGTGCTGACAGCTAGCTCAGAGCCTGGGGCCTGTCTTCAGATTCTGTGTCTCCCTTTCTCTCTGACCCTCCCCTGCTCATGCTCGCTGGCGCGCTCTCTCTCGCGCTCTCTCTCTCTCTCTCTCAAAAATAAACAAAAACCGTAAAAAAAAAATTTAAAGATACACAGATGATGGTGGAATAATCCATGAAAATGATGAAAGGTCCTTCCTTCTCAAAAAGGGGCACTCTCCCCAGGTGTTTAACTTACAGGAAACCCTGAATCTTACATCACAGCTAAAGGACAGGGATGAAAAAGGCCTGGCAAGGAGCTCCCAGTGTGCACAAAGGGCGGGGCACCCGCCCGGTGCTGCGGGGCTACCGGAGGAAACGCAGGGTTTGCTAGTGAGTAACGCCGCATGCACTAACGCTGGCGTCTAGTCTACTCGGGCCACTGCAGAACCCACGCTGGGTGGCTTATGACCATAGAAATTTATTTCTTAACAGTTCTAGAGACTGGGGAAGTCCGAGATCACAGCTTCTGCTGATGCAGTGCCTGGTGAGGACCCGCTTCCGGGTTCACAGACAGCTGTCCTTTGTGCGGGGGCGGGGGGCGGGGGGATCCTTTATACCCGCTTCATGAAGGCTCCACCCTCACGGTCTAACCCCCTCCCAACACCATCACAGTGAGGACGTGTATGGACCTTGAGGGGGGACACAAACATTCAGTCTACAGAAACTGGTATCATTAGATTATTCTCTAGGAGGAAATGGGTCCGGAGGGCCCCCTTCAAAATAGGAAACCAAGAGTCACAAAAGAGAAAATATACTTTTGTATTTATTTTTGCCAACCATTCTTTAAAGGAGCCACATTTTCTATAATAGCCAATAGCCCTCTCACAAAGCATCGACTCCTTCCAATACTACTGACTGACCAAGGCCAACAAGAACGATGTGGCTGTACAACCACCAGTCAGAAATGAGGGCTGCGTTGGCCTGGAGCAGCGACGCCGGCTCTCAGCTCCGCGGCACCTCAACGCGCAGGCGCACAGCCCCGGACCGAGGGCATCTGCGGCGCACACGCCCCCCTGCGCCGTCTGTGCTGGCTTTCGGCAAGTCTTCCACCCCCTTAGCTATTAAGTCCTAGTTTAGAGTTGAGGATAAGAAGAAAAGATTTACTCCAAATAGCCTTTATAAAGTGAACTGGTTTTGCTTTTTTAAGCTCACCTTGGGAAAAATGGCAATGAAAATCTCTCTGTGCAGTCATGTGAATTTTTAATATAAATTCCAAGAGATCCCTCACTGATGCAAATGCAGACGCAGCAGCCATGGCTACTGTAGGACACATGAGAAAGGATTTTCTCCTTATCTCGTACGTCAGGAACAAACACCTTCTCAGTTACAGACAGGTGAGCGGCCCAAGCCTGAGCGCACAGATGCAGGTCGCTGCACTTCCTAATCACAGGAGGAAGCCCCAGGTAGGCCGGCTCCAGCAGAGCAGCGTTTTAGCCCAAGTCGGAGGGGACGGGATATAAGGAGGTGGGAAGATCACCCGTCTCTGAGGGCTTGTTCAGCATTTTAAACTCAATGCCTAGCACACTGTGAATAACATTTTTTTTTAATTTCTTAAAAATATTTTTATTTTTGAGAGAGACAGACAGACAGACAGCATGAGCAGGGGAGGGGCAGAGAGAGAGGGAGACCCAGAATCCGAAGCAGGCTCCAGACTCTGAGCTGTCAGCACAGAGCCTGATGCGGGGCTCGAACCCAAGAACGTTGAGATCGTGACCAGAGTCGAAGTCGGACGCTCAACCGACTGAGCCACCCAGGTGCCCCTGTGAATAACAATTTTAAAACCCACAAAAACTCGAATACAAAAATCACCAAAAATGAACACACAAACAACTCATCGTTGGGGGAAACAACCTAAATAAATAACCTGAGTGACTTCAGAGGCATCTTTTTTTTTTTTTAACATATAATTCTCTGACCCATGAGTCCAGTCTTGTGGTACTCTTCAACAATTAAGTGTGGTGTGTGTGTGTGTTTTAGAGGGGTGGGGCAGAGAGAGAGGGAGAGAGAGAGAATTCCAAGCAGCCTCTGCGCTGGTAGCAGAGTCAGTGCAGAGCCTGATGCAGGGCTCAAACTCACAAGCCGTGAAATACTGACTTGAGCCTAAATCAAGAGCCAGATGCTGAACTGACTGAGCCACGCAGGTGCCCCCAAAGGTATCTTTCAACAAAAATTTACATATATATTTGCACGTAAATATTTCTATTTTGTATTTCAGTGTTTATACTTAAAAATACATATGCATGTAACTCAGCTAATTTCAGAAACACCAATCATTTTAATGCAAGCCGTGGCAAGAATACCAAAGCTTCTAAATCATTAATCAGGGGTGCCTGGGTTGCTCAGCCGGTCAAGCATCCAACTCTTGATTTTGGCTCAGGATCTCACAGTTCATGAGGCTGAACCCCATGTCGGGCTTTGCACAGACAGCAAGAAGCCTGCTTGGGATCCTCTCTCCCTCTCTCTCTACCCCTCCCCCAACTCACACACACACGCAGGGTCCCTCTCTCTCATTATACACTTAAAAAAATATCAGAAATCAGAATCACCATACAAAGAATGCAAAAAAAAAAAAAAAAGACTTTATTAAAGTATAAAGCGGGGCGGCGCCTGGGTGGCTCCGTCGGTTAAGCATCCGGCTTCAGCTCAGGTCATGATCTCACGGTTCGTGGGTTCGAGCCCCGCATCAGGCTCTGTGCTGACAGCTAGCTCAGAGCCTGGAGCCTGCTTCAGATTGTGTCTCCCTTTCTCTCTGACCCTCCACTGCTTGTGCTGTCTCTCAAAAATAAATAAAAAAACATTAAAAAAAAAGTACAAAGCATCCACAGTAAATCCATACTACCACTTTTTAAAAGCCCAATCAAATATGTAAAGTACTTTAGGTAAAAACTTTGGCAGCTGATTAGATTACATCACCGTCTGGCTATGCACCCTAATGGATACCCAAATCGTGGCAGTCATGCATGAAGCCAACCCAATCTAAATTGCTATTAAAATGGGAGCCAAGTCATAAACTAGTAAATCAGCATCCAAAGTAAAGCCCAGAGAACCAACTCTGCCCATTCCAACAGCAGCGTGCGGAGATGTGGAACAGTGGCATGTAAGGTGACACGGTCTCAGTCGCCAGCAATACTTAAGTAAAATTAAGTAAACATCAAGTTTAATTTGATGTAAAAGCCGAGACTTCCATAATCCAGAGTACAACTGCAGGAAAGACATCAAAACTTTTTGTAGGGCATCTTGGTAACCAAGTGATTAAGTAAAATAAAAGTTCAGAGACTGGGAAATGTGCTCAGCAGCACGGAAATGGGAGAGACTGCTGAGAACTCAACCCAAGGCTGGTAGCGTCTCCACAGTCTCTCTCTGCCCCTCCAGGTGCGTGCACGTCTCTCCCTCTCTAACTAAACAAACAAACATTAAAACAAGCTCAACTAGACTATCTCCGTCAGTGTAAATAACTTAGTACAGCGTATAAACGATCTTCAGCAGAATTGTGGCAACGTAGGTAAAACCACACCTCCCTCCAAATTACGGCAGGTACTTTGGCCTGACGACTCGAAGGAGCCATACTGCCCTGCACCACCAAACTCAAGGCGGAAGATTCAAAAAAGAACGTAGATTTGGTGAAGTCAACATCTGGGCAAGCAATTCATCTCTCTAAACTTATCTTCTTAACTGTATGAGAAGATCAGACTAAACTATCACTTTTGATGCTTCATATCCTAACCTTCTTAAAATAAAAAATGAAACAGAAAATGTAAGTGAAACCAGGAGACTCAAAGAGATGAAGAAAAAGGAACCGATGAATAACCACAGTCAAACTCTTAAGAAATTCAGTAAATTTCAACAAGATCTTCGAGTACAGAGTCGAGGTCACAGAGAATCTGAAGCCGCAGGGTCACAGTCCTCTGCTAGGAACCCGACCTGGCCTATCTGGGTGTGCCCAGTGTTCTCGTTCTGCTTTAAGTCCACACAGAAACACACCGTTTCCACGGGAGGCCACACTGCAGACAGGTCAGCGGGACACAGATTTCACCAAGGTCTGTGCTGTCCCTTTCTCCCATAAAACGGAGACCAACAAAGTCTTCCTCCCGCACCAGACAGCAGGAGTCCACGGTCCCCACGGCGACACTCCGCGTTCTCAAACACGACCACATGCTCGCTGTCAAGGACCCAAACCAGGCACAACTGGATGCCCTTCTGGCAGGAGCTGTGGTTAGTTTTAGTTGCTGTAAGGTGACCTGGAGGAGGAATTCGTCCGGGAGCTGGTCAGATACACCGCGCCCACCGTGCCAGTGGCTACAGCCCAGTCCGCGCACACCACAGGGCAGGGTCCTCTGAGAAGAGCCCTCACAGGTACCTGGAGAGCAGAACTTGGGTTAATAACGTGAAATGAGTTAATAGGGAGAAGGTCAAGGCAGAGTGAGAACCGTACCACAGCCCTTCAAAGGCGCAGGTACAAGCACCTTCTGGGGCCCATACCAAACCTCGTTATTTTTCTCCATTTTTTAAAAATATACTTTATTGTCTCCATCTTTAAAAGGGGGGGGGGAACCGTCTCAAGAGTTAGATTTATAGCACGGCAGGAAAACAAATCAAAATCTACTTCCTTACAGAGTAAAACGTCTCACCTGACAACTTCCCTCTGCCTTATGGCTGCTGTCACCAGGGCCCCACTGAGGACCGGTTTAGTTTTCATATTTACTATTAAACCGAACACCAGAGCTGCCAGGAGCACACCCGCCGCACGGAACGCACGTTCCTAACCGGACGCAGCTGCCCGGGAGCCCGGAGGCCGCGCCCACCCGGCTGGCCACCACCGCGCAGGCGCACTGCGTCCCCACGCCCGGCCCTGAGGCGCACCGTTCGGATGTCCGGATGTCCGGATGTTCGACGGGTATCTGAGAGCCGTTTACACTTCACTCTTCTGCCAACTGTGTGTTT
>NC_043710.1:4102589-4112741 GCF_006229205.1 Suricata suricatta
GGGGGGGGGGGGGGGGGGGGGGGGGTCGTGCCCCCGGCCTCAGGGGCACACCACCTACAACGCTCTCCAGAGCTGGGGTGTTCTACCCATCCTGTCCACCCAGCCACTGAAACAAAGCCCAGGCCATTTTCCATAAAAAGCTGTCTCTGTGGGGTTTAAAAACACCGCTGAGATATAAATTTGTAAAACCAAAGACCGTCCCTGCACTTCAAACGCAGGCACCCTGGCAGACCTTCCCATCTGACGACTCACAAGCACCCCAAAGTCAGTACCTCCAAAACTACCTGTCCATCACACACCAACACTGACCAGCCATCAATCCTCTTCATCGCCAAGTCTTCCCGGTGCCAGGAAAGGCCCGCCCCGTCGTAAAAGATCCCGGAGCCCGCCCTGGCTCTTCTCCTCTCTCCCGATCCTGTTCATCCAGGATCTAGGATCCAGGATGAGTATCTCCCCTCCTGCATTTTCTGCCGCCCCCATCCCATCCCCACCCAGGAGAATAGACACAGCTTCCTAACTCATCTCCCTGGGTCTCCTCTGGCCCATCTAAGCCGCTGCTGATTTGGGTTCCCAGTCAGGGTCCCGTTACCCCGTGTGAGGCGCGCTAACAGTAATTCTATCTATGTGGTCCACGACAGCAGCCCACGTAAGGCTTCTGGGCACTTGATACACAGACCGTTTGAACGGAGGTGTGCTGTAAGCATGAAATGCACACTTGGTTTCAAAGGCTTAGTACAAAAAACAAATGAAAATATCTCCTTGATCATTTTTATGTGGATTACATGTTGAAAAAGTTAAGATTACATATGTAGCTTGCATTCTATTTATTGAGACACGGTCCCGAGCATTTCACCCATGGCCAACTTTTTTAACCACGTGTGACCAGAGCGCGGCAGCAGCTGGGCCTGGCGCGGACCTGGCCCCGAGATGCCTGCCGAATGAAGAACGGCCAACGATCAGTATCCTTGACTGCGCGTACTTAAAAACATTAAACATGAAACTCTGGAAGTTGTAAGACACTTGGACAACACGCTTGGTATTGAGAAATTTTTCTGTGTTTAAAACTATTTCTTAATGTTTATGTATTTATTTGGAGAGAGAGGAAGCAAGCACAACTAGGGGAGGGGCAGAGAGAATCCCAAGCAGGCTCCATGCTGTCAATGCAGAACCGGATGCAACAGAGGGCTCGATCCCACAAATCGTGAGGTCATGACTGGAGCTGAAATCAAGAGTTGGGTGCTTACCTGACTGAGCCCCTCAGGCAGCCCTATGTTTAAACTTCAGATACACGCTTGCTTCTTTAACGTGCATTCTAATCATGGCGTCATTAATTTTCCTAATTTCCCATGGCCAACATATCTGTTTGAAGGGAAAGAGACTGGGGAAGACTGGAAATTCAAGCTGGCCTAAAAATAACTTTAAGATTCTGAGTCATCAACTCTTAAAAAGATTGGTCATCACAACTCAAACATCAGCCACAACAGAAGGAAGGTTGGTGGACAGCACACGGGACAGAAAGCAAGTGGAGGACAAACACGAAAAGCCTAAATGACAAGAGCCAGGCTCCGTTCTGTGATCTGCCCCAATGTAATCGAGCCACCGGAGGGGGGAGGGGACACACGCAAGCTGACAAGCTTCACTGTCAGCATGCTGTCATTCTACGGGAAACGCACTCTCAGATGGCCTCACACACCCAGAAAGCGACAGAGTAGAGAGTACATCCCAAAACGATCCTAACAGGCAAAGGACAGAACAGCTGTGACCGGAATGGAAGCCCTCTAAGAATGTCGATGCGGGGTCTCAGTCTCCACAGACAGACGGCCCCCAAGCGAGCACCATCCGTCACTGAGAGATGCAGCTACCCGTGAACAGGACATGGGACACCATGGGGACACCAGACACCACAAAACACCCCAGGTCTTCCACAAACTGAGGGCAAGAGAAAAAGCGTGATCAATGGGGGGATCTACCTTTTTTTAACTGGAGGACTTTATGTGAATCTTGACTTGCCAAACTTAGAACATCGCACCAAAAAACTGTACTACCAGACAAGCGGGAATTTCACTCTGACTGGGTATCAGATAATACTAAACCACTACTGTGTGGGGTCGCTTTCTGAGAGTTCTGTGGTTAGGTTACATATGATTAAGTAGGGGGAAAAAATGGTTTTTCTTTAAAAGATAGATGTATACTGTTTATAGTATACATATTTACTGAAGAAATAATATAATTCTTGGGAATTTCTTCCAAGTAATATGGAAAGAACTAACCATAAAGGGAAGAGTAATAAAGTGAATTACATTCCTGATGACTTCTCTTCCTGAAACAACACGATGGAAAGTCACCAAGCAGGTGAGGACATTCACCACACATCTCCTGAAAAACTCAGATCCAAAGTAAAAGAAATCCTACCAAGTGTCATGTTTGAAAACATGTCCAAATAGATTGGTGCTCCACCTTTCAAACAAATGGAACCCAACTCCTCTCCCCCCGAAGGCCGGCTGGGACGCCCGGACTCTTCTAACAAAGAGAACACAGCCAAGTTCAATGCCTTGTGACTTGAGGCCGGGTCATAAATGATGGCTTCCACTTGGTGCTCTTTCCCTCAAATCACTCTTGGCGGGTGGGAGGAGTGGGGGGACTCAGTCACCATGTCCTGGGGGCAGGACACGCAGGATTCCTGACAAAGGCCCACATGAAAAGGAACTGTGGCCTGCCACCAACAGCCAGGACTAACCTGCCAGGCATGTGAGCGAGCCACCCCAGGAGGGAGCCCCCACTGCAGTCGAGCCTTCAGAGTGGGAAACACTGGGTGGCTAAGACATTCCCCAGTTCCTCTCCTACAGAAACTGACATTGTAAAGGGTTTTTTATTGGGGCGTCTGGGTGGCTCAGTCCACTGAGTGTCCAATGTCGGCTCAGGTCATGATCTTGAGGTCGAGCTCCACATCAGGCTCTGTGCTGACAGCTCAGAGCCTGGAGCCTGATTTGGATTTGGTGTATCCCTCTCTCTCTGCCCCTCCCCACTCCCTCCCTCTCAAAAATGAATAATCACTAAAAAAAAAAAACCAAAAATTTAAGGTTTTTTGTTGCTATGAACCACTAAAATTTCAAGGATAATTTGTTATGCAACAACAGAGAGCTAACACAGTAAGAAAAACTAATAATGCAGGAAAAAAAGGGAAGACTTTAAAATACACTCTTCACAAAAAAGGACATCCCAGGGGGCGCCTGGGTGACTCAGTCAGCTGAGCATCTGACTCCTGGTTCTGGCCCAGGTCATGATCTCCGGGTCAGTGGGTCTGGGATGCAGCCCTGCCTCGGGCTCCGCGCTCTGCACGGACAGCAGTGGAGCCTGCCTGGGACTCTCCCCCCCCCCTCGCTGCCCTCCCCCACCAGTGCACACAAGGTGCTTGCGCTCTAAGTAATAAATACACTTAAAGAAAAGGTAGAAAGGACCTCTAAACGGCCAATAAAAGTATGAAAAGGCGGCTGACACTAGACTCAAACCAGGATAATGCACCGCCTCCCAGCCAGGCAGCAGCTGCGGCGGAACGCGGGGCCGGGCCGGGGGAGGCGGTGTGCAGGGAGTCTGACACGCTGCTGGTGTAAGCGTGACTTCGCTCAGCACAAGCACTTCAGGAGACGCGGCCGCAGCGGTCCCAAACCAAAAAAACGCACACCTCTAAGACCTGGCAATTTTACTCCCAGATACAGTCCCCAAAGAAATACATACATATGTTCACCGAAACGGACACTTTGAACGTTCAGAGCGGCACTACCTCTAACGGCCCGAACCGCATCTACCTAGATGCCCATCAACGGAGCGGTTTCATACGATGGGACTTCATAGAGCAGCGAGAACACAGGGCGCCCGCACGCAGTAACGGACACTCTGACACCCCCGCCCGGGGAGGGCTCAGGCGCGAGCGGGCACCGTACGCTCCCACTTGGTTCTGAGGACCCGCACGGGGCCTGCTCGTGGCTCGGGCAGGCGTGAGGACACCGGGGCTCATGGCAGGGAGGGCGCTGGCGGCAAGCGAACAAAGGGGACAGCCGGGTGCCAGGTATGAAAACTTACTGTGACTACTCTTCTGTTATCCTTTGTGTAACAAAATTCAGCAGTTTTAAAATAGTAACTGTACAGGAGAGAAGTGAGGAAGGGGGTCAGTGAGTCAGGGACGGCCTCCGGGACACGGGGAGCTCTAGACGAGGGTCCCTTACACTACTCTAGGCTTGTGCCCGCTAAAACTTTCCCCTCATAAAAAAGGGTTTTAAATTTCTTAATATAAAACTAGCTAGAATTGATTTGGTGAGAGTATAAACTTGCATTCATTTTTCTGGTCAGAGATATCAAGAGGTGTTGAATTCTTCACATTCTTTAACCCAATTATTCTATTTCTCTCACTTTATCCTAAGGTGTTTATCCTGAGCAAAAGTCTTAAATGTAACAATATCCACAAAGAATTTAAAACAGGAAAAAATGTCTAAAAGCAGAGAACACAGAGCACTGCAGGACAACCACAGGACAAATAATCCGGCACCCACAAATACATGCACCTAAATAGGCAACAATAAGTAACGATTTTATCTACACCAAGGTCCTTTTATCCATCCACAGAAATACAGGTGTTAAAAACGGTATGATCAGAGGCGCCTGGGTCACTCGGTTGGTTGAGTGTCCGACTTTGGCGCAGGTCATGACCTCACAGTTGGTGAGTCTGAGCCCCACCTCGGACTCTGTCTTGACAGCTCGGAGCCTGGAGCCTGCTTCAGATTCTGTGTCTCTTCCTCTCTCTGCCCTTTCCCTGCTCATGCTACATGTCTGTCTGTCTCTCTCCCCCTCTCAAAAAGCAAATAAACATTAAAAAAATAAAAATCAAACAAACAAGTGTGCTCTCTGGGATGCTGATAACGGAAGAGGTGCTAGTGTGCAGGGGGGGGGGGGGGAACAGCGGGAAATCCCTGACCAGCTCCTCAACTTTGCTGTGACCTTAAAATGCTCAAAAAAATAGTCTTTAAAATGATGTAAACAAAACTCTTAGAAAAAACAGAGCAATAAATCTTTGTGACCTTAGATTAGGCAAAGCCTTCTTAGATATGACACCAAAAATACAAAAAACAAAACAAAAGAGAAACTGGGCTTCAGCAAAGTAAACACGTCTGTGCCTGCACTGACACCACCAAGAGCGCGAAGAGACAAGCTACAGAGTGGGAGAAAGCACCTACGAGTCGTGTGTCTGACAGGGACTTCACGACTCAGGAATGAAGAGCCAAGCAACCCAGTTTAAAAACTGGCCCATAATTCCGGTAGTCACACCTCCAAAGAAGACAGACAAATGGTGAAGGGGCACACTAAGAACGTACTCAAGGTCATCAGTCATCGGGGACACACAAATCAGAACCAGGCAACCCCACCAAATACCCACACTAACAGGCTACTATCAGAAAGACACAAATCACAAGAGGTGACCCAGAGGTGGGAAAACTGAAATTCTCACATGCTGCTGGGAGTGTAAAATGAAGCAGGCACATCGGAGAATATGCTGGCAGCTTCTTCACAAGTTTTCTCTTAGGGAGCGCATGGGTGGCTCAGTGGGCTGAGTGCCCGACTTTGGCTCAGGTCATGATCCTGAGGTCCGTGGGTTCGAGCCCCACATCAGGCTCTGTGCTGACAGCTCAGAGCCTGGAGCCTGATTCAGATTCTGTGTCTCCCTCTCTCTGCCCCTCCCCCGCTCATGTTCTGTCTCAAAATTAACAAACCAAAAAAAATAAAACAAAACAAACGTTTTCTCTTAAACACAGAACTACCTCACCACCCAGCAAGTCTACTCCCAGGTATGTTCCAAGAGGGATGAAAGCGTGCGTCCACAGAAAAGTGTGCACACAAACATCCACACAAGCATCACACATCATAGCCAAAAAGGAGAAACATTCAAATACTTACCGAGTAATGAACAAATAAAATGTGGGTCTTCCATACGATAGAGAATTCAGCAACAACGACAAAAGTACTACCACGTGTGCTACGACACACATGAATCTTGAACACACGGCTGAGGGCGGGAAGCCAGTCACAAAGACCACATACTGTAGGATTCCATCCGCAGGAAATGTCCAGAACAGACAAACCCACAGAGGCAGAAAGGAGATTAGTGGTTACAGGGGCCGAGGGGATGGGAGAGAAATGGGAGTGGCCGCAAAGAATATGGGGTTTCTTTCTGAAGTCACGAAAATACTCTGGACGGACAGCAGTGGCGGACGCACATGCTGTGAATGTGCTAATTCGCAGTCTGCTGGAGGGTGTGAACCGTAGGGTACGTGTCTCAATAACAGGGTTGTAAGAATGATAAAATCTGTATTTGCAAAGAGAGGTGAAAGCAAAAGTTGTTTGCTAAACACTTACAGTCTATACCTCACCGAGTGTTCGCCACATTCTTATGTGAACCTCATGACACTCCCCGTGGCCAGCCACATCACTTTTCACACGTCGAGATTCTGAGAGGCAAAGGCAGTTAAGCGAGGGACTCGGGTCACAAACTCAGGGAGCGGCCACTGGCCAGGAGCTTGGAAACGCCCCCTCTTCCTGCCACATGTCACCCCCCAGCGAAGCGTCCGCAACAGCCGCCCCACTCAGAGGGGTTGTCGTGACCCATGTGTTCCGGGAACATTTTCGTGCCTGGCACTTGGCAGGCACTCCAAAGTGCTGGTGAATAGGTCACATTTTTCCTCATAACTCCATTTATAACGGAGGGCACTAACACGAAGAAGTTAAGTAACCCAGGGTGCCTGGGTGACGCTGAGCATCTGACTCTTGATTTCAGCTCAGGTGCTGGTCTCACGGTGCAGGAGACCGACCGAGCCCTGTGTTGGGTTCTGAGCTAAGAGCTCAGGGCCTGCTGGGGACTCTTCCCCCCAGCCCCAGCCCCACCCCTCCCCTGCCTGGGCACGTGTGTGCCTTTTCTCTCAAATAAAAACTAAACACTGAAAAGAAATTAAGAAACCCAACAATTATTATGAAGTAGTAAATGTATCTGACGCAAATATGTTTTGGGGGGGCTATTATAAGCATATTTCTCAATTACAGAGGCAGGACGGCCATGAACCGAACCCAGGGAGGAACAATGATACAAAGCACATGAATCAGAAAGGAACAGGCAGTCTTTTCAAAAGAGGGGAGCAAACTGAAAACACCAGGGAGTAATTTTTAAGTTTATACAATACCTAGCGAGGAGCCGAGGAAATGGAAACCTAATGGTCAAAAGATGTGAACAGAGCACTCATTCATAAAAAAACAAAACACTGAGCCCGAGGGACTCAGCTGAGTCAGGGTCTGACTCCTGATTTCGCCTCAGGTCGGGATCTCACGGTTGAGGAGTTTGAGCCCAAGTCGGGCTCTGTGCTGACAGCACGGAGCCTGCTTGGGATTCTTTCTCTCTTTCTCTCTCTGTTTGTTTCTCCCTTCTCTCCCCCCCAACCTCTCCCCCACCAGTGCGCACACACACAAGTACACACGTGTGCGCGCTCTCTCTCAAAATAAGTATTTTTTTAAAAACCTCAAAACATAAAGTAACACGTGAGAAACATTTAGCATGGCTGATTTCTTAAATAAAAAAATCCAGGAGGTACTCTTTTATATCCCATGAATCAGCAAACAAAAAATAATTAGAACTAATTAAAATTGGTGGGAGAATGTGGAGAACAGGGATATTCATTTATCACTGCTACCAGCTTTTTAAACAATATGATGATATAGAAGAACAATAAAAATGATACTACTTTTTGATTAGGTAATCTCCTGAAAATTAAAAAGAATTTTATCGAAAAGGAGAGAAAATTATCTGTACAAAGGATAACAGTAACTCCGGTTACACTTCCTACCTACCATTCAGGTGTGTCCTCATAAACACATCACTCCTACCGTACGAGAGGAACTCAAAGCTCAAACAACTAGGATTCGGCCATAATGAGATCAAGTTCACTAGTATTTAAACCTTGCCTGACTAAGGCCGTCATAGAGTCTGGGACAGGAAGACCGGGAATGAGAATGCTCTGGAGGTAACTGGAACCTGACAGAAAGTCAGGGCTGGAGACAGAGCTAAGCACCATTAGCACAATCATGGTATGTTTAGCCATCAAACTATGAAAGCAGATGTTACACAGGGCACTGTGTGGAAAATAAGGAAGCCTGAAGAACAGTATGGGAAATGAGTCTGGAAGAAAATTTTAAAAAGGAGGCCAAAAATGGCCAAAAAAACCCCAAGAAAATGTTGTGTCAGAGAACCTGTAAATTCTACAAAGAGGGGGTACCTGGGTGGCTCAGTCGGTTAAGCCTCCGACTTCAGCTCAGGTCAGATCTCATGTTCATGGGTTCGAGCCCTATGTCGGGCTCTGTGCTGACAGCTAGCTCAGAGCCTGGAGCCTGCTTCTAGTTCTGTGTCTCCTTCTCTCTCTGCCCCTCCCCTTCTCATGCTCTGTCTCTCTCCGTATCAAAAATAAATAAAACATTAAAAAAAAAAACTTTAAGAAAAATAAATAAATTCTACAAAGAAAACCCTTCCCTGGATTTTGCTGCCAGTAAGATTTAAGCAACAGTGTTTTAGTTATTCATTTTAATGTTTATTCACTTTTGAGAGAGCGAGAGAGAGCTCGCACGCGCAAGCAAGTGGAGAATGGGCAGAGAGGAGACACCAAACCCAAAACAGGCTCCAGCCTCTGAGCTGTTGGCACAGAGCCTAATGTGGGGCTTGAACTCAAGAACTAGGAAATCACGACCTGAGCCAAAGTCGGATGCTCAACCAACTGAGCCACCCAGGCACCCCTAACCAACAGTGTTTTCAACACCTTTCTACAGCCCATAGGTGAGCACTCAAAAAGGAAAAACAAACCCCTCTGCACTGTTGCTGGGAATGTAAAATGATGCAGATTTTATGGAAAACAATATGGCGATTTTGAGAAGAAAAAACAAAAGTGAAAATAGATTTAGCCTATGATCCGCAATTCCACTTCTGGGTACAAACCCCGAAAGGATGAAAACACAGTGACAGGAACACCCGTGTCACAGTACGTAAATCAGAACTGTCAAACCGCAAACGGAGGATCTACTGACCAAAGAATGGCCAACAAAATGCAGGACAGAATTCAGCCTTAAAAAGGAAGACGTTGTGATAAATGTCCCCTCACAGATGAGCTTGAAGACGTCATGCTTAAAGTCACTCAACCAAAGGACAAATACCAGCTGAAGCCGCTTACACAGATGTGTTTATACGAACACTTGTATGAAGTGTGCAGAGCAGTCAAGTTCACAGAGACAGGAAGCAGAATGCTGGGGGTCAGAGGGACAGAGTCTCAGGCTGGTTAAGATGAAAACAGGTCTGGAGAGGGATGATGGTGCCAATGTACACTTACAATGGAACTTCCAGTTTCTTGTCGAGCCTGTAAGGAACTTCAAAGTCACCATTCTGTCCTAGCAAATGGTAGAAAGCTGAACAACTTGGGGCTCCTGGGGGGCTTGGTCAGTTAAGTGTCGGACTTCGGCTCAGGTCATGATCTCGAGGTTCATGTTTGAGCCCCGCATCGGGCTCTGTGCTGGCAGCTTGGAGCCTGGAGCCTGTTTCGATGGTCTCTCCTTCTCTCTGTCCCTCTCCTGCTCGAATTCAGTCTGTCTCTCGCTCTCAAAAATAAACTTTTTTTTTTTTTTTTTAAGAAAAGCTGAACAACCAGAAGGATCAACAGCTCTTCTTAGATTCATCAGAGAAATGCGGTCATGGGGCAAACTGCCGCCCCCCAAAAAGGTAAATACAGAGAAATCACAATTTACCAGAGCAGAACCCACAAACAAAAACCTTCCACGCAAGCTAATGCCAGGGGAGGAAGGCCTGAACTAAAACTCACCAACTGCTGGAGGCACAATGGGGACAATTCTCAGACTTAAAAAACCCAGGAGAGTTGTTAAGTTTTACCTCCAGGAGTTCCACCAGCTCCTTACAGCCAGTGAACGTAGGAGAAAAACGCCCTGCTCCGGCAGGGGGAGGGGAAAGAGAACAATTCTGCAATATGCCAGAACTTTCTGTTCTTCACAGCCCTGCCCTCAGGAGAAACGATTTTACCCGAGCCCCGTCCTCTGGGGTCTTATGGGGACCCGGCCTACGTG
>NC_043710.1:4112841-4132203 GCF_006229205.1 Suricata suricatta
AGAGTGAACAAGCATCAGAACCAGAGTCAGATATGACAAGGACATTGAAATTATCAGATAAGAAATTTAAAAAATTTTTCTTAATGTTTGTTTATTTTTCAGAGACAGAGCATGAGTGGGGGAGGAGAATCTGAAGCAGGCTCCAGACTGAGCTGTCAGCACTGAGCCCGACGCGGAGTTCAAACTCGTGAACCACGAGACCATGACCGGAACCCAAGTCAGATGCTTAACTGACTGAGCCACCCAGGTGCCCCGGGAATTTTAAAAACTGTAACATGCTAAGTGAGTTAATGGAAAAGGCAGATAACACAAGGTAACGGATAGATAATGGAAGCAGGGAAATGGGACATTTTGAGGAAGAATCAAAATGAAATGTTAGCGATCAAAAACACTGTAACAGGGGTGCCCGAATGGCTTAGTCAGTTGAGCGTCCGGCTTCAGCTCAGGTCACGATCTCACAGTTAGTGGGTTCGAGCCCCGCATGAGGCTCTGTGCTGACAGCTAGCTCAGAGCCTGGAGCCTGTCTTCTTCGGATTCTGTGCCTCCCTTTCTGTCTGACCCTCCCCTGCTCATGCTGTCTCTCTCTCTCTCTCTCTCTCTCTCTCTCTCAAAAATAAATAAAACTTTAAAAAACAAACAAAAAAAGACCCCACATGGTAACAGAAATGAAGGATGCCTTCCTGGACACGGCTGAGGAAAGAATCTGATTCTCTACCTATGACACTAACACCTTCCAAAATGGAAAGGTAAAGAGAAAAACAGATTGAGAGAGAAAAAACACAAAACAGAATATCCCAGATGTGTGGGACAGTAGGAAAACACGTAACATACATGTAACAGAAAAACCATTAAGAAAAAGGAACAGAAGCAGTGACGACTGAGATTTCCCCAAATTCACATGAAACACCAAACCGAGGATTCAGGAATCTCAGAGAACACCAAGTGGGTAAACGCAGAACACAAAACAGAAGCCCAAACACCCTCCATCGGGGGCGCCTGGCGGCTCTGTCAAGTGAGTGCACCGCCCTCCATTCCAGCTCAGGTCCTGATCCCTGGGTGGTGAGATCCAGGCCAGTGTCAGGCCCCACACTGAGGGTGGAGCCTAAGATTCTCTCTGTCTCTCTCTCTCTCTCTGTCTCTCTCTCTCTCTCTCTCTGTCTCTCTCTCTCTCTCTGTCTGTCTGTCTCTGTCTGTCTCTCTCTCCCCCACCCCCTGCCCTTCTCCCCCACTCACGTGCTCATACGCCCTCTCTCTAAAATAAATGTAAAAAAAAAAAAAAGCTATACTGACACATTACATGTGGTCTCCCACATTTATTTATTATATTTATTCTGTATTGAGAGAGAGAGAGAGAGCGCGCGCGCACGCATGTGAGTGGTGGAGAGGGGGAGAGGGAAGAGAGAGAGAAAACCTTAGGCAGGCTCCAGCCTCAGTGTGGAGCCTGACACAGCGCTCATTCTCACAACTGTGAGATCATGACCTGAGCCAAAATCAAGAGTCAGAAGCTCAACTATTCCTCCCAACTCAGATCATGATCCCAGGCTTAAGATTCTCTCTCTCCCGCTTCCTCTACACCTCCCTGCTCACACGGGCTCGCTCGTGCGCGCTCTCTCTTGCGTGAGCAAAAAAATTTAAATATAAAGACACATACAAAAGAAAATGGAAGGAGATGTATCACACTAACACTAATTAAAACAAGGTGGGGAGTGGCAGACGTCAGAGAAGGAAAGCGATCAGGGATATAAAGGAACATCACAAAATGAAAAAGGGGTCAGCACTCTAAGACATGACAACCCTTAATGTTACACCCCTAATGAGAGAGCAGCAAAACACACACATCAGGGCGCCTGGGCGGCTCAGTGGCTGAGCATCCGACTCTTGATTTCAGCTCAGGTCATGATCCCAGGGTCCTGGGATCAAGCCCCTCATCGGGCTCCATGTTGAGTGTGGAGCCTGCTTAATTAACATTCTCTCTCTCCTTCGGCCCTCTCCCCAGATCTCTAAAAATTAAAATAATTTTTAAAATTACATGAATCAAAAACAAAACCAGGGTGTCTGGGTGGCTCAGTCGGACAAGCATCTGACTCCTGATTTTGGCTCGGGTCCTGGTCCCAGGGTGACAGGATCAAGCCCCGTGTTGGGCTCCATGCTGAGTGTGGAGCTGGCCTGAGATTCTCTCTCCCTCTAAATTAAAAACAAATTAAAAAAAAAAATAACAGAACTGCAAGGAGAAATAGGAGAAACAGATGAATCCACTATAGCAGCTGGGGTCTTTAAGAGCACTCCACTGGAAACGGACAGACCCAGCAGGCAGAAAATCAGTGAAGACATAACTGACCTCAGCACGGCGCCACCAATCAACTATATGTAACTGACATGTACAGACTATTTCATCCAACAAGGCAATTACACAGTTTTCTTAAACTCACATGGGACCCTCACCAAGACATACCACATTCTGGGACAGAAAACACACCTAACAATTTAAAAGAAGAGGAATCACATAATATATGCTCTCAGACACAATGCAATGAAATTAGAAATCATCAGGAACAGAGATCTGGAAAATCCCAAAATATCTGAAAATTAAAGACACTTCTAAAAAACACATGAATGAATCAAAGAAAAAAATCTCAAGAGATCTTTAAAAGTATTTGAACAAAATGAAAATGAACATAATAAGGTTTTAAATTTGGGAGACCCAGCTAAAGCAAACAAAGACTTAAAATAAATAACCTAAGCTTTCACCTCGAGAATCTAGATAAAGAGCAAATTAATTCCAAAGCAAGCAGGAAACTGAAATGATGAAAGCGAGAAAATTCAATGAAACTGAAAATAAGAAATCAATGGAGAAAAATCAATACCAAAAGATGGTTCTTTAAAAGAAAAGAAAAAAAAAATCAGTAAAATTTGTAAGCCTTTTTCCAGGCTGAGGAAAAAAGACCCAAATTGCTAATATCAGAAATGAAAGAGGGGCTATCTCTCCAGATCCCATGGACAAGGATAACGAGGGTGCCTGGGGGGCTTAGTCAGTGAGCATGTGACTCTCGATCTTGGGGGTTTGTAGCTCAAGCCCCACACTGGATGTAGATAGTAATTAAAAATAATATCTTAAGGGGCGCCCAGGTGGCTCAGTTGGTTAACTGTCCAACTTTGGCTCAGGTCATGATGCAGTTTGTGGGTTCGAGCCCCACGTCAGGCTCTGTACTAACAACCGAAAGAGCCTGGAGCCTGCTTCAGATTCTGTGTCTCCCTCTCTCTCTGCCCCTCCATTGCTCGTGCTCTGTCTCTCTCTGTTCCTCAAAAATAAATAAAAATTTTAAAAATTTTTAATAAAATCTTAACAAAACAAAAGGGGTAACAAAAGGATGAACAATTGTACAGCCACTCACTCGTGTGATGAACCAAGATGAAATGGACCAATTTCTTGAAAGACACAATCTGACACAACTCCCTCAAGAGAGACAGACAATCTGACTAAGGCCTGAATCAAATAAAGAAAACGAATCAGTGATAAATGAGCTTCCAAAACAGAACATACCATGCCCAGATGGATCTACTCATGAATTCAATCAAACATTTAAGGAAGAAATGATATCAATTCCCTATAATCCCTACCAGAAAACAGAAACAGAAGCAATACTTCCTGACTCTTCTGAGACATGCATTATGCTAGTACCCAACCAGACAAAGACCTTACAAGAAAACTACAGTTCAGTATCTCTCATAAACACAGATGCCAAAGTCCTCAATAGGGGCACCTGGGTGGCTCAGTCAGTTGAGTGTCCGGCTTCGGCTCAGGTCATGATCCCACAGTTCATGGGTTCATGCCCCACATCGGGCTCTGTGCTGACAGCTCAGAGCCTGGAGCCTGCTTCTATTCTGTGTCTCCCTCGCTCTCTGCCCCTCCTCAATAGCATATAAGCGCACATCAAATCAATTCTTTATAAAACGAATTATAAACCAAGTAGGATTTACCCCAGGTATACAAGACTGGCTTAATATGTGAAAATCCATAAATGTAATTCATATCAACAGACTAAAGAAAAATCACATGATCATATCAATAAATGCAGAAAAAGCATCTGACAAAATCCAACACTCATTTGTGACTAAAAACTCCCAGCAAGGAGCACCTGGGTGGTTCAGTTGGTTAAGCTCTGACTTCGGCTTGGGTTATGATCTCTTTGTTCGCGGGTTCGAGCCTGTGTCGGCTCTGTGCTGGCAGCTTGAAGCCTGGAATCTGCTTCTCATTCTGTGTTTCCCTCTCACTCTGTCCCTCTCTGCTTGCTCGCGCGCTCTCTCAAAAATAAACATTAAAAACAATAAAAAAATAAAAATAAAAACTCCCAGCAAACTGAGATCAGGAACAATTCGATTCAAATCCAATCAAAATCCCAACAAGTTATTCTGTGGGTAGTGACAAGCTGATTCTAACGTTTACATGGAGACATGCTAACTCCATATGGAAGGGAAAGAAAAGAACGCAGTTGGAGGACTGACACTACTCAATGTCAAGACCTACTATAAAGCTACAGTGATCCAGCCAGTGCGGTGCTGATGTAAGAACACACAAATCAATGCAACAGGACAAAAAGCCAAGAAACCGATGCAGATAATGACAACCAACTCATCTTTGAGAACGACGAAAAGACAGGTCTTTTCAACAAATGGTGCTGGCCCAACTAGACAGTACATGCAAAAAGGTGAATCTAGCCACAGACCCCGGACTCTTCACAAGTTAACCCCAAATCAGGGCACTTGGATGGCTCAGTCGGCGAGGTATCCGACTCCTGATTTCGGTTCAGGTCATCATCTCATGGTTTGTGAGATGAGCCCTGCATCGGGCTCTGCACTGACAGCACAGAGACTGCTTGGGATTCATTCTCTCTCTCTCTCTCGATCTCTCTCTCTCGATCTCTCTCTCTCTCTCTCTCTCTCTCTCAAAATAAATTAACTTAAAAAGTATTGTTTAAAAAAAAATTCACAACATCCTACCCTATCAAGATTTTAAAACCAAAGGCAGAAGTTCATCAAATAAGTCATTAAGAAAGTCAGCTTGTGGCTTGAACCACTTGCTCCCTGAGAAAGTCTGTGACTTCTACACAGAAATTAGAACACTTGCAAAAAAAAATAAAATAAAAAATAAAGACTCATAAACTCAAATTCCCCGAAGTTTTTTCTATGGAAAAGGGAGCAGAGCTTTAATCTCTCTATACACACAGGAAGAAACCAGGGCTCAGAAAGGTCAAACCGAGGTCCCACTCCAGTTCCCATCAACTCAACAGCCCTTCTCTGAACCATGCGGGCCAGACTGCCTCTCCCCCCCCAGGCTCCGTATTCCTTCGTATAGAAGACGAACACCCCACACTCACCTCGAGGGAGAATGGAAAACTAAGGCGCGTAATGAATCGAACCCAAGTGAGAGCTGCAGTCTCAGGCACTGGGCCCACCAAGTAGGAAGAGACACGCTGCTCGTCCCCGTGGGGGGTCGGCGGGCAGACTGAAGGCCGCCGCTAAACAGGAGTGACATTAGGGACTGAAAAACAGGCCTGACGATATGGTCAACAGCAGAAAGGGATGGTCTCTATTTTCTTCCGGAGATACAAACACGCCCAGTAACGTTGACTTGTCATCCTCACAACAGTTCCGCCAGACCAGCTCTCTCTCCACTCCATGCCCCTACACTTCTTTCTCATTCTTTCCTCAATGTCCTGAAGATTACTGAGCTTTATTTTTTAAAGTGTGATGAAAACAATAGTTACACTGTTTATGCATTTCAAACTCTTTGTCCTCACTGAAAAACCACTGGGACAGGACCAGAAGGAGCAATGACGTCTAGGCTCCTGACATCAGCTGTGCTGACACCAAACACAACCGCTCCGGGGGCTGTGGCGGAAGCAGGACCACACTCTGGGAGCCTGTGGACCTTGGGGCCACAGAGCAACTTCCAACCCCAGCCCGGCCTGCACAACCTCGGGGCCCTCGATGGCTCCTTCGTTTCTGATTGTCCCTCTACCATTTATTAGGCAAAGTAAGACAAGACTCAATGTAAAGAAATTGGGACCGAACAGTCCCCCTCTCCCTCAGAAGAGGCCATGTACTATAAATGCTGAAATGCACCCTTTCCCTTTTCTCTTGGCTTATAATCTATTTTGATCCACAGGCCCTCTTCCAGATTGTGTCTGGTGTTCTGTATTGGCTAGTCACAGCTAAGGCTCACATAAATGTTTTCTAGCAATCAAATGATTCCATCTTAGGGAGATAATTATCTTTGAAGTCTTTCCCATTTCTAGATATAAAAATGAGCTAACTCATGTGAAAGAGTAGAAAATCTCTAAGAAATTCCTTTCTGACACAGGCCTACTCCACACTAACAGAGAAAAAAATTCACATTTGCCAGCTCTTAACAAAATGAACATCCTCTATTACTTACAACTTCTCAGGTTTTTTAATACTAATCAACACATGCGCAAAAACATATTTCTGGTTCTTGGTTATTCAGAGGTAACAAGACCAAAAGAGTAATTCAAAATAAAAGACAATGGCACCAACCTAAAAACGAAAGGACTAACCACAGCTGCGGACTGACCGACCCAACGGGCGCACTCTCGGGGGGCGCGCTCTCGGGACGCACGCGGACACCCGGGGGAGGGACAACTGACAGCCACCGTCCAGCTCCCCTCAGCAGCAGCAACGGAGAAAGACGGGAGATGCTGTCAAAGCGTAAGGGAAATAATCATCAATCTAGAATTGCTTTTCAAGAATAACAGTATATATTTTTTTTATTTTATTTAAAAAAAAATTTTTTAATGTCTTTATTTTATTTTGAGAGACAGAGCAGAGAGTGAGCAGGGGAGGGGCAGAGAGAGAGGGAGACGCAGAACCTGAGCAGGCTCCAGGCTCTGAGCTGTCAGCACAGAGCCCGACGTGGGGCTCGAACCACAGACTGTGAGATCATGACCTGAGCCGAAGTCGGACGCTTAACCGACTGAGCCACCCAGGTGCCCCAACAGTATATTTTTAAAAAGTACTGCCTCATCTGTGGGATTCTGAAAGCAGCAAAATGAAAACTAGGGAACAGCAGCAGAATAATCGGGAAGGAATGTAGACCAGGGCATTCGGAGGTTCTCATAAGGGTAAGAGCCTCCGAATGCTCTCGTCTACACTCCATCCCGATTCTTCAGAAGGGTAAAGACATCAGTTACCTATAGGCTGTAAGTTAAATAGGAAATGTCTGTGGTCACCAAGAAAAGAGTGTCTAATCTCCATATTACTGGGAACGGGTACCGGGGTGGACAGGAGTGGGAAAAAATCCCACAACACACAAGGGAAGAAAAGAAAGAACAACAATGAAAAGGCAAGTTAGAAAGCAGAAAAGAATATAGTAGAAATAAATATTTCCGTCACAATTAACATAAACAGACTAACTCATCACTTTAAAGTCAAATTATAAAAATGTAATCTAGTTGGTGCTGCTTTCAAAAGGCACATCTAAAACATCAAAGCCACAAAAAAATCTGTTAGTAAAAGGGCAGAAAAATGTGTGTCAGGCAAACATTAACCAAAGCCACTGGTGTACAGCTACACCAATATGGGATAAAATATCCTTTAATGGAAAAGCATTCTGAGAGACAGATTCACAACAGAAGGACAAAGTGTGCCCATCACTAGGAATTTAATGAGTCTAAACTTACAGGCACAAAGCAAAACCAGAGAGCGCTGCAGAGATGGGCCCAGTGTCCCGTCATTAACAGGGGCCTCAACCACACCCTCCGAAACTGACATGACAGCAGACAAAACAGGTTAAAGATACCGGTTTGAGTGTGAATTCAATTAATGCACTTCGTCTAACACATATGGAAAAATCTCACCTGAAAAAGAGAAACACACTGGAGTAGTGATAAAATTTGCCACAAACCAGACACCATTAAAACAGCCTCAATAAAATTCAAAAACATTAAAATCACACTGGACCACTTTTTACTAACACAGTATGTGCTAAACATCAGTAACAAAGATTAAAAAATATATATATATAAATACACCGAAGTTTTTCAACATACTTTCTAAACTCTTAAGTCAAAGAAGAAATCATAATCTGAATATATTCAGAATTGAAACACAAAAATTCTACTTAGCAAAACTTCTGAAATGTAGCTAAAATGGTATTTAACGGAAATTACTACTTTATTTAGAAATACATGTACACATAAGCATATGAAAAAAGCTGACTATGAATGACAAAAATCCTGTTTATTATGGCCGCCTGGGTGGCTCAGTTGGTTGAGCGTCCAACTTCGGCTCAGGTCATGATCTTGTGTTCGTGGGTTCAAGCCCCGCATCAGGCTCTATGCTGACAGCTCAGAGCGTGGAGCCTGCTCCGGATTCTGTGTCTCCATCTCTCTCTGACCCTCCTGCACTCAGTCTCTGTCTCTCTCTCTCTCAAAATGAAATAAAGACGTAACAAAAAAAATTTTTAAGTCCCACAAACACAGTAAAAGACAAGTCACAAATTGGAAAAGGTATTTTCACAAAGACAATTAGTCAAAGATTATTGATCAGAATATACAAGAGTTCCGACAAGGTGCGCCTGCCTGGCTCAGTGGTGGAATGTATGACTCTTGCTCTAGGGGTCGTGAGTTCAGGCCCCACACTGGGCATAAAGTTAAACTTAAAAAAAAATGAGAGAAAAAAAAGAATTCCTACATATAAGAAAAGGCTTGAAACAACTCAGTTAAAAAAAAAAACAACAAAAAAAGACAGGAGCAGGCATTTCACAGAAGTGGAAATCCAAATAGCCAAAAAGATGCTTAACTTCATCAGTAATCAAAGAACATTAAAACCATGTAAAAATGAATGAAGATGGACAGAGAATTTAAAGAGACTTTCCTCTAAGGGACAGAATGGGACGGACAGACGGGCAGTGAGCCCGGAGACCTGTCTGCCAGCACGAGCCCTCAGGGAAATGCAGTGAGACGCCACACTCCACACCCGGGAGGACGGCTATTAATTTTTTTTAATGGAAAATAATAAATGTTGGCAAAGACACAGAGAAACTACAGCCCTGATATAGTGCTCGGGGGACGGGACTGTAATATGGTGTAGCCACTTTGAGAAAAAGTTTGGTAGTTCCTCAAAATGTGACAGAGTTCCCACGATACCCAACAATTCCACTCCTAAGCATACACAGAGAGAAATAAAGCCGTATGTCCCCCAAAGATGTGCACACAAATGCTCACAGCAGTGTTACTCCTAACAGTCGGAAAGCAGGGACACCCCCAGGGAGAACACGCGGCACGGCCACACAATGAACAGCAACAGACTACTGATGCTGACACGTCCTGTGACGGGGACGGGCCTGAAGCCGTTTTGCTAAGTGAAAGAAACCAGACAGGAAAGCCCTCACGGTATATGATTCCGGTCACGTGAAATGTCCAGAACAGGCAAAGCGATAGAAAGAGCAAGTGTACAGTGGTTGCCAGGAGGTAGGGAGACCTAGGGAATGACTGTTCCAGGGGACAAGGTTTCTCTGGGGGTGGGGGGGCGGGTGAAAATGTTCTAAAATTAGACTGCGGCGTTCATGACACAATTCTGTAAATACACTACAACCCGTTAAATTCTACGCTTTAAATGGACGAAGTGTATATGTGAATTATATCTCAATAAGGTTGTTCTTTTTTTAAAAATGAGATGTAGATTCCTACCCACCAACTGCCAAACATAAAGGAGTCTGACGGTGCCAGTGTTGGCCAGGATGCGCAACAGCAGTGCTGGCAGGAAGGTCAAGGGTACAGCCATCCGGGAAGACAATTCGCAGCGTTCAAGATCGCTGGAGACGTGCGGGTCCCAGCACGCCCCACTTCTCGAGGCTGTGCCCTGGAGGAACCTTCTTGCCTCTGTGCCAAGCAGCACCAGCACCGTTCTCTACGGGAAACGATCCTGCCCTCCAGTGCCAGGACAAAGACCAAACGCGACGGGTGTACGCGGTGAGCAACTGGGCAGAGCGCACAGAAGCGTGGAGGCGGGACGCACGGCCCCCTGTGCCAGCGTGGCCACGGCTCCCCATCTCCGCACGCTCACCCCCGCCCCTCCCCCAGCAGCAGCTCCATGGCCCCCACGACAGCCCCTCCCTTGACCTCCTTCGGTTTTGCCACTGAGGCTCCGGGAGAGCCACGCCGCCGCCCGTGTTGCGTCCGGGAAAGCGGACGAGGTGCCCGCGCTGTTCTCCCTCCGAGCTCGGCCGGGCTCCCGAGTGCGCGGCCGGCTCACGGTCTGCCTTCGCGCACCTTCTCCTCTCCTCTCGCCCCACCAGCCGCCACCCACCCTGATGTTCACGGGCTGCTGCCAACTTCCTCCTATTTCACCAAGGAAAAACAGAAAGAGGAAAGTGCCCACGTGCCCCCACTGCCCCGCGAGCAAGAGCCCGTGGCTCCTGCGTCACTGGTGGCTCACTCTGCAAAGAATCACCATCTCCTCACCATTACAAAATGCCCTCCCATCTCAACAAAACCTTCTCGGGGTCCCAAACGTCTCTTCAGTGTCCCGCCACCTGCCCCGGAAGACCTTTCCTGCTCCGTCTTCTCTCCATTTTCCATGAGCCCTCCCCGCCAGGCGTCACGCACACCCCACGTGGGAACTGCTCTCATCAAGGTCATCGACGATTTGCATGCTACCCAAGCCGCCCAGTGAGGTCTGGCCCTCCTTTCACTTGACCTGACGCAGGAGTTCTGGGCACAGGCCCCCAGCCCAGGCCTCCTCCTCGGCCTCACAGGCTGCCTTCGCCGTCGGGCCTGCCGACTCGGCCCTCCTTCCTCAGTGTCCCCATTCCACCTCGGGGCTCCCAGGTGTCCTCATGACACAGAAGACCAACATTTCTGTCCTCGGCCCTGACCCCGCCCCCCAGGCACAGACACCCGGACCCCGCACGCGTCTGGCTGGCTCTAGGAAGCTCCACAAATGTAACGGGTCGGTGCTCACCCCAGCTCGTGGGAGACGTCCACACCCTGCACCTCCATGGTCTTCCCGTTGTGCGCAGGTCCCAGTCCCCACGGCCAGCAGAGCCCCGCACCCTTCACTCTGCTCACACTCGGTTCTGTCAGCAGTACCTTCAAGAGGCATCCAGAACCCACCCACTTCTCAGGGCCGCCCAGTGCCCCTCGGTCCCACCTGCCACTACGGCTGACGGGCCCTGCAGCGGGGCAGGGGCAGCCTCAGGGGATCCCTCCGAAAACGTGTCAGACCTCGTGCCACACAGCTGCTCCAAACGCTACAGGGACCTCCCATCTCACTGAGAGGAAAAGAAAATCCTGGGGCACCTGGGTGGCTCAGCGGATTAAGCATCCGGCTTCGGCTCAGGTCATGGTCTCACAGTTTGTGGGTTCGAGCCCCGCGTCGGGCTCTGTGCTGACAGCTAGCTCAGAGCCTGGAGCCTGCTTCAGATTCTGTGTCTCCCTCTCTCTCTGACCCTCCCTTGCTCATATTGTCTCTCAAAAATAAATAAAAAACAATTTTAAAAATTTAAAGAAAAAAAAGGAAATTCCTAGCAATGACCCATGTGACTGGCCCCCAACCAGCACCTCTGACCTCACCCCTGCCACTCTCCCTTGGGCTCTCCCTCCAACCAGCTGGCCTCCCCGGTGCCCCTTCAACACAGCAGGCACAGCCCTCCTGTGTGCCCCCAGCTGACTCCTCCCAGCCCCAGTTCACCTCCTGTTCAACAGCCCCTTCCTCAAGGAGGGTGGTCCACCCCTGACCACCTTTCAGTCTTCAAACGGCCTCCACCGCCCACCTCCCCGCTTTACTTCTCTGCCAGCCGCATCAGCCACCGTTCTACTGCCGCATCTCCGACCTACCTGTTAACTGTCAGTCCCGGCGGAGACGCACGCTCCGTGAGGACGGACTTGGTCTGCTCTCCTCACGCCAGCGTGCCCAGCGTCAGAACCTAGGTCTTACAGCCTAAGACACAGTAAGTACTCAAACACTTGAATAAAGGAATCTCAAAAACCATGTGAGGGAGGGGGGAAGTCACAGAACAAAATGATTCCATTTCTATCCTTTAAAGATTGCAAAAGATTAAGTTACATCGTATAAGGATACATTCACATATGGCAACACCATAAAGCAGCAAAATCATAGGTGCAAGGCAGCGCTTGCCTTCCGGGGGTCAGAAGTGGAGCAGGTGGCCAAGGAAGACCCTAGAGCACACAGGTACCAGCGACATTCTCCTCCTCGAGCTGGCGAGGGCTGCACAGTTGCTGGTTTCCGCGCACAGCTCTACACACTCTCTGAACTGAGGGTCTCGTACAAAATTAAAATAAAAAGTAGATGAGAGCAGGACAGCCACCACCTGTTTTGTTTTTTGGGAGGTTTTAGTTTTCAGAACAGTTTTACTATTTTTTCACCAGCACATAATTGACAAACAATATTATCCTGGTTTGGAACGTACAACACAGTGATTCGGTATTTACACACTCCACACTGTTTTCGTAAATAACGTTCACTGGAAGACAGCCAGCCTCATTTGTTTACATGTTGTCTATGGCTGCTTTCGGATCACAATGACAGGGCTGAATAGCTCTAGAGATTCTACACCCTGCAAAGCCTAACATATTCACTAACTAGCCCTCTACAGTAAAGAGCTGTCCGGTTGTAATGTAGAATTTGTAAAGAAATTAAGTGCCAAATAAAAAAAGATCCAATCACGTGTTAAAATATATTCATCTCTCAAGGCCTGTGTGATTTCGTTCAAGAATACAGTAGACTGAAAAACGCAGTTCTGCATAACACAGGACACTCTAAACTAAATGGAGTTACCTCTACAATGTCGGAAGTGCCAGAAAGATTTTAAAGACTGTTTTAGAGAGCAAAGTGCAAAACCTCAAATATATGACCTCTACTCCCATCAAAGAAACATTATCACACTTACCTAAGGGAAGCATATAGAACACAATCCAGACGTGAAGAAAAACGTGCATATGAACACTAATTCCACAAGCCCCTCCTCCGTCCTCGGTGTCACCGCCCCCGCCCAGGACCGCCCAGAGCAGCTCGTTGGACCTCCAAGTCTCTAAGATTCCTTATCATTCCATTTCACCACTTTGGGACATTCACTGCACCTTGTATTTCAGACATTTCTGCACTTACCTCTGTCGTTATTAGGAAGAACACTGATAATAATACTAATAAATATATTACTCTGTTCTAGCCATAGTGCGAATGAGTTTATTTTAATATTCATGTCAAGGATAAGGAAACTAAGGAACACAGATGTCATCCGATATTAGGGTTACACACTGGAAGACTGTGGGAAGGACTCAAAGCCAGCTATTTCAGATCCTCAGGTACCCGTGACCCCCACAAAACACTCTGAATTGGGGAAAGAGAACAGTATTAATCTGTGAAAACTCCCTTACTTTAAAACACTATGCCATGATAGGTGCCAAATGCGCAGTTGTTGGATCCGTGTAAGGGTGTAACAAAGCGAGGGCGAGCCATCTACAGCGGAAAGCGTGTTTCTTATCCAGAAGGGACTGGGTCTTGCCAGCAGGCACCAGAGGCTGAAGAGACATGCCCACTGTCCAGAGGCAACAGAAAACCTCCTATCCCCAGTTAACAAAAGAAAACTGGGAGACACTATCCCCTCATCTACTACAATGACAGAAACTGACAAGTACCACCACAGAGGAGGAAACAATTCAGAAGTTAAGCATCTATTTTTAGTTCTCAGTGAGATCCAGTTGTGATGTCACTCTTGAAACAAATGACACTAGAAACTGCGGTCTAGTGGGGGCCACCAACACCCCGGGGGCGTCACCCAGGAACTGAGCTGTGTCTGCGGCCTACGGGCCTGGTCTCCAGCGCAGCCTATACTTCCCTCTAAGAGTCGATGACCTCTACGTCTTGTTCTGGCTCCAAAACCGTGACTCTTAAGAAAGGAGGCCCCAAACAGCCGGCCAAGTCAGCACTTGTCAGTGCGCCTCCTGCCACGGCCCCCACCTAGACACAGAAAGCCCAGACCTCCCCAAGGTCAGCCTACGTGTAAGAACCACCAGACCACCACGGAGCACAGCGGGGGGCAGTGTGGCACACCTCCTCAGTGCCCCGATCTGGGTCTCAGGGCGCCTTGTATTCTCACCCAAGCTGTCCTTTCTCCTCCTGCCAAAGCACGTCTCTGATGCCAGCACTGCCCCTCGGGTCCGCATCCACGTACACAAACTCAAGGCTCCAACCGGCAATCTAAAAAGCTTTCTCCAAATCAGACTCAAATTTGGTCACACGCTTATTTCTGCAGCCTTTGTGCTCTACTCTCCAAAATAATAATTTTTAATTCATCTTTCCTTCCGGTTACCAGACTTCACGACAGGCAACCTCTGGGGCACACGACCCACTCCAAGACAATATATATTCCCACGTAAGAAATACAAAGTACACAATCAATCAGAGCTTCAAGATGTTCAGAACCGATCCAACTTTATTTGCATAAATTCACAGCTGACTATGGTCTTCACTAACATTTACATGACAGGTCCGCACCAGCCAGCGGGCAGTGACGACACCTCTGCTCAGAGCTCAGCCCAGATCGCCGCCAAGTCCGGGACATGAAAGTGACCCCATTACAGTGAGAGGTCTTTCTACCACTGCCAAGGTTCCCTTCTACTCGCTTCTTCACGAGCTGATCTGCCTGGTACCCAGATGTCAGTTCAATGAAATAAATTGGGTATTGATCCAACTAGTAACTATCAACCCTCTCCAAGAAAAGTAAATGGGTAGGGAGAGAGGAAGAAGGTGGTTTTCCGTGGCAACTACATCTAAGCCAAAGTCAAAAGGCCACAGACACAAATCTTTAGTCAGCCTAGACCCAACTGCAGCAGGAAAACGCTCTCTCTCACTAGATACAATCAACTTAAAGGATGTGTGAGATGTTTGGTGTGAACCTACACACACCTCCGAGCAGCGAGCCTGACTGACACACATCATCCAAGGAGCCGTCCCCAACACAGAGCAGTCCTGTCTGTCTGTACAGAAGAGCTTCGCCAGCACAGACACTGGCATTGCTTTCGAAGACACACCAGACCGAAGAAGCAAAGCAAAGTAACCACTTAACACACAGGAGAAACAAAGGCGTTTGGCAAGAGACTTCTTGCAAACTCAACTCACATGGAGCAAACCGAAGCTCTTCCCGCCCAGGCCTGGGGGCCTCCCTGGGGAACCACCTACTCTGCCCCATGTTCCATTCTAACAAGCCTGTCACCTGGCCTCCCGGCCCAGACTGCAGCCCTTTTCTAATCGCTCCCTCTCCCTCCAGACGGCAAGTCCTAAGTGCCTGTGCTTGAGTGAGGCCCTACCACGGCTCCTGGCAGAGTGAGGACTCAATTACTGTATTTGATGATCAAATAAACGAAGATTAGAAGTTGACGGGGGAGGGGTCGCTTGTCATTCCCAACAACAGCCATCAGCTGATTTCAGGATGAAAGATGAGAAAGTGCCTCCGTTTTAGACAGCCAGATACTAACATTCAGTTGCTGAAGATCTGTGTAGTTTTTAAACTAATATTCTTCCATTCAATAAACTAGACAATCCAAATTGGAAATATGAGTGAGTAAAGGACCCCTGCCCTTCTGCTGCGGCACACCCCCCTCCCCCCCCTCCCCCACCCCGGGAAAAGAAACACTCACCCGTTTGGGTCAGAGTCCAGAGCACAGAGAGGCCCCCTTTCCTAGCAGGCCAGGGGCTCTGGGTTAAAATGTTAAGCACGGAGTACGTCTCTCTCTTGCCCTAAAGAGGCAGAACCGGCGAACGCATCCAGGGCTAATTCTCTGGAAACAGGTCTTCATTACCAAAGGAAAAAAAAAGATAATGATGAATTTGGCATCTGAAGACTGAACTGACAACTGACTGACAGGACGAGAGCAAAGGATATAAAACTCAAAAATCAAGTTACAGAGAGGAGGAGCAAACAACTCTAAACACCAGAGAGCTGCCCGGTACGGGAACGTGTTTTCAAGAGGCAAAGGAAAAAAGTTTCCAAGTTATATTATAAAATCTATTCATTTAAAATTTCTTTTAAGGCTCAGTCTTCAGAGGCGCCTGGTTGGCTCAGTCGGTTAAGCGTCTGGCTTCAGCTCAGGTCATGGGTTCGAGCCCCGCGTCGGGCTCTGTGCTGACAGCTCGGAGCCTGGAGCTGCTTCGGATTCTGTGTCTCCCTCTCTCTGGTCCTCTGCCATCTGAGCTTGCGCTTTCGCTCTCCCTTGCTCGCACTCTCTCTCTCTCTCTAATAAACAAACATTAAAGTTCAGCCTCAGGCACCTGAAAACAAGGTGCGCACACGGACTGCCCGCGTTAAGTGATCTCCAGGGTAGGACCCAGGCGCCACCAAGCCAGAGCTCACAGATCACCTGAAGGGTTCCTTGGCCGACAAGTAGCCGTTACTACCTGTGGTCTTGACAGCGGTTCCAAAACCTTGCTGCACTCCACTGTCACCTGGGGAGCTCTCTAAAAACATATTCTTGGAGCCCCTGGGTGGCTCAGTCGGGTGAGCATCTGACTCTTGATTTCAGCTCAGGTCGTGATCTCACGGTTCCCGGGATTCAGCCCCAGGTCACGTCACACCGCACTGACAGCTGGAAGCCTGCTCGGGATTCTCTTTCCCACCCCCACCCTGTCCCTTCTGCCCCCCCTCCCCGCTCACTCTCTCTCCAAATAAATAAGTAAACCTTAAAAAATATATTCTCAATACCACCACAAATTTCCACAGGTGAGATCCATCATCCATGGTCTTAAAAATGTCCCAGGATCGCCTGGGTGGCTCAGCTGGTTAGGCGACCAACTCTTGATTTTGGCTCAGGTGACCTCGTGGTTTGTAGGATTCTCCCTCCCTCCCTCTCTGCCCCTTCCCTGCTCACATATACAAACTGTGTCTGTCTGTCGCTCTCTCAAAATAATGAAACATCAAAAAAGTCCCACGTGATCCTAACACATGCCAGCCTAGCACCTGTCTAGATCAGGGTCGCTCAACTTCTGCGCTACTAACATTGGGGTTGGATGATCTTCGGGTGCTGTCTTGTGTCTTACAGCATGTTTAGCAGCACCCCTGGTCTCTGCCTTCTAGAAGCCAAATTGCACATCGCCCACCCCCACAGGTAGGACATGCAAAACTGTCTCCAGACATTGCCAATGTTTCTTTGGGGGCAAAACTGCCTCCCAACTATGAAAGACTTATCTAGAGTAAATCAAAAACCAATTACTTGAAATTCTCTTAAGGAAAAAAAAGAAATAAGACGGCTGCTTAACGCCAAGAGTCCAGGTTCATTTTTTTCAGTTCATCTCACCTAAGAAAAGTAGCTAACAGACGACAGCCCACACAGGGACTCAGACCTTGACCATGAGGACCAAACCACAGCCTCTTATGCTGTTTATGAAATAAACTCAATGCTGAGTTTTAGGTAAGTAGATAATTAGAAGAACTTCATTGTCACTTTATTGTCCATTTATTCTTCTAAGGGTAATAAAACATCGTCAAATTTTAGACCAATATACACTTGGGCTGCCTCTCAACTGTCCAAAATATGAAATTGCAAGCAGGAAGTTCATGATGGCTACCAACTAAATACCAATCCTGACAAATACAGTTTTAAGAAAGAGATTTTTGTGTAGTAACTAACTGGAATTTAAAACTTGACGAAAAACGGAGAGATTTTTGTCTGTAATAAGCACATTACCTTTGCGCCAAATCGATGCAAAAACTACCTTAAAGGAGCAAACCTAAACCTCACTCTGTCAAATCTTAATTTTATTACATTAATTTTCTGTCCAGCTGAGGTCTCATTCTCAAATTCGCAAGTAGTTAATTCAAACGAGCAAGTTTTTGTTTTGTTTTGCTACACTTTACACAAAAGCTAAGGTTTTCTAATCCAAAACAATCTTCTTCCTGTTCTTAAATTACACCGGCAAGATGCTCACCTAGACTCCGCCATCAGACACAAGGAAAGGCCAAACAGCTTCCAAAGCATCGGCGGGGAAACAGTCACTTCCCAAACTAGGCTCACATGAGTACACAGCAGCCCTGCACCTCAATAACCCAGAGAGCACCCAGGAGCCCTGGACCCATCACAGCACCTAGGACCCCCAAGTGAGCAAGAACAGAATCTGACCCGAGCTCCTGAGGGGCTTTTCATCAATTAACCGCCTCCTGACAAAACGTTCCAAGCCACCACTATGGGTTTACCACTTCAGGTCAATCTGATTGAATGAATCTTCAACCACCCCTCCCCTGAAAAAATTAAAATAACTTCCAACTCATTGTCTCGGCAGAGGGGAGCGTGAAATACACAGACCTTTCTAAAGACAGCCACCGAGAGTCCTCGGGACTTACACACTCATCTGACTTCCTAAGAGTGATCTAAACATTTAGAAACCAAATTTAAATTGGCAATAATAGCCGCTAATTGCACTAAGCTGATTCTGCACGCCAGGCACCGCTTCTAACTCATTTCCTCCCCACAAACTCACGAGATAGACTACTGCCGTCGCCGTCAGTCTTACAGCCAAAGCAGAGAAGCAGAGTAACTTTTCCAAGGTCACAGAGCCAGCAAGTGGGGAAGCCGAGACCTAACGCCAGGCACTCGACCTCCGCGGTCAAGAAAAGCTGAAGCCCCACCACCGCTTAGGAGGCATTCGCTCCAGTGGCTGCAAATCTGGAGTCCCTCTCCCACTCGCTAGCCTACCTGCAACGTGACCTTGGACGACGCAAATCAACGTAAACTTCCCATTAACAAAGTGGGACAAGATCCACATTAACAAGAGCGAAAGGAACACCACCAAGCGCCCCTCCCGTGAAACAAAACATCAACAAAGCTCTAGCCGACTCCCAGAGAAAACGTTAACAGGCAGCGGGGGAGCCACGGGAAGCCCGGAGGCTGGAGCGTCGGGACGCGGGGACAGGCGCGAGGACCCACTCGGTGCCCTGACAACCGCCAAGTCCAAGTTGGGCTGGGAGCGAGCGGCACCCGGCAGGAAAGCCCTCCAAGTCCACCGCGGACCGGCTGCTTTAAGAGGGAGGTCCTTCCAGGCGCACGCAGGACCACCCCCCTTGCTTAGACGCGCCAGGGAGGCGTTCGCGACCCGGTCTACGTTCGAGTCACAACGCCGGAGTTAAAAGGCCGCTCAGAAGGCGGCGGAAACGCTCCAAGCCGGGTCCGGCGTGTTCCGAGGACTCTGCGGCCAAAGAGCACCGACCCACAGAACTGGCTCCCGAAGCACGGAGCCCAACAATGGCCCTCGAGAGTCCACGGCGAGCCGCCGCCTCAACTCGACGCGCTCGCGGGCCCGCGCCCAGAGAAGTTGTCCGGGGCGGGCGGGCCG
>NC_043710.1:4132303-4176452 GCF_006229205.1 Suricata suricatta
AGGTGCCCGCGACCCGCCGCTAGTCGCGCTCAGGCGGGAAACGCGCTCACCGACACCATCAGCGAAGCGCCCAAAATGGCGGACGTATCAAGCAGGCCTTGAGTTCCCCCCGCCCTCCCTCCGGCCGCCTCGCAGCCAATCGTGGCCCTACCTCCTCCCCCAGGTCCGCGCTCATTGGCCTTCCTCTCCCGCCCCCTACAGCCTATTGGATCGCCCTGCGGCCTGGTTGCGCCCACTCCGATTGGTTCACAGGCCCCGTCAGTCAAGCGCGAGGGGAGCATTCTATTCCCATGGACTAGACGGATCCGGAACCTCTAGGACCCCGGAGTCTGGAGAAACAAATCAGAAACAGGGAGAAACCTGGCCGGGTCCCCCTACGCCGTAGCAACAGCAGGGCCTCCGCTTGACGGACGCTGCGGACCACCAATCCGATGGCCAATGCTTTTTAAAACCAAATTCAGCCAAACCAATCCTGGCCGTGGAGCTGGGAGCTGCAAGGGGACCAATGGGGTAGCGAGAGAGCCGCGGACGGGCGGGCTGGAGGGTCTGGAGGCGACCTTGATGACGTGAGCCACAATACATTCCCGCTGCCAAAAGCGGCCCGAGCTGGGGAATTAGCTCAAGTGGTAGAGCGCTCGCTTAGCATGTGAGAGGTAGCGGGATCGATGCCCGCATTCTCCAGGGTTGCCTTTTATAGGGAAGAGGGGGAGGGTCGTCTGTCCTCGCCCCCTTCCCTCTTTAAGCGGTGGTCAAACCAGGAGTTGGGGTCAAGGTGAGGGGCGGGCTGTGGCCTAGATGAGGGGTCTGGTCTGTGCCTCTAGCTGTGCGTCACCTGCCAGAGGAGGAAAGTGCACCGGTTGGTGGTATTGCTTTTGTCTTACAGAAGGATTTACATCGGAACCTCTTCCAAAAAGTTCGCCCAGGACCCCCATCCACTGCTCCGCCTCCCCGGGAGGGCGGGGCCGGGTTACAGAGTAGCCCACCTTGGCCCATCTTAGGCACCTTCTAACAACCCTTCTGGCTTCTCAGTAGGTGCGAAGCTCTGTCCAGAGTCACTAGGAAATCACCAGGAGGGCGGAAGTTGGCCGCAGGGCTGAGCAGCACGGGCCGGTGATGGTGAGCGTCACTTGGAACCCAGCCCGAGGGCGAGGCTGCGCCAGGGGGAGTGCTGGCCTCTCGTAGGCAGCTGTAGGGTGAGCCCTGCTCTGTGCCCAGCCTGCACGGGTGCGAGGGGGCAGAGGGTCCTGGCTCTAACCGTCTGCGGAGGACAGTCATACACACCTCTTGTAACATAGGCCACAGAGTGGTGGGGCCCTCTCTGGACCAGGTGGCATTTCAACTCCGGAAGAGGGAGAACAGAGGCATGGGCCCCTCCATCCAGGTGGTGGGGAGAGAGACCAGAGACCCCAGGGTGGAGCTTTGGAGTGCTGGGGAGGCAGGCACAGGAGGTGGGACAGGGGCATGGCAGGGACAGGAGGTGGCTGCACGATGCAGGCCCTTGAGGACAGTGCCACCGTGCCCAGGAAAAGCCAACAGTCCTTAATGCCAGACCTGGGTTGGGCACGAGGCCGGGTGTCATAACGGGGACTCCGTGCAGGGAGCCGAGTCTCTCGAGGTCTCTAGGGCAGCTCACTCCAGTGGTGCCAGCTTGGCACCAGGTCACTCCAGTGGTGCCCGCTTGGGCAGGGACGGCCACTCCAGCTCACAGAAGACTGGTTACTGTGAGCTTCCACAAGCCTCCTGAGAAGAGTGACCATGTTTGGCCCCTGCGGGTAGGGAACACAGGACCAGCAGAGCGGCCGCCACGTTGCCTTGCAGAGAGATGCTCAGGATCTTTCTGCGCCCATACCCCCACCCTTTGCACCCACCCAGCCGGTCCCCCTGCTCCCTCCTTCTCAGAAACCCAGGCACCCTCTGAGCCCCCATGCCACACAGGGAGAATGAAAGCCCGCGAGTTGGGTCAACCCCAGTGCCTGGGGAGCAGAGCCTGACGCTGACTCTAGAAAGACTGTGGCTGGTGGCTCTACTACAGTACAGTATTATTGGCCCCATTTTACAGATTGGGGCACAGAAGCCCAGGAAGTACTCAGGCTCCGGGGGGCGGGGGGCTCTATTGGCCGAGTGAGCTCAGCTGGATGATCTAACCTCTCTGACTCTCCAGTTCTTATCTGTAAAGTACTGACTGAAAATACCTACTAACCTGGGTCCCTGCCCTGAAGGGGCGGGACCTCCAGGGAGGTGGCAACCCAGGGCAGGCGTTATTGGCCACTGATCTTATTGGCCACTGATCCTGCTGCTCAGAGCGGCCGTGGGCCTGGCTGAAGGCCACCGGCCAGTGAGGAGGCCAGTGAGGAGCGCAGTGGGGGTTGAAACCGGTCCAGGTGTGCTGGTGCAGAAGGTAGGGGAGGAGGAGTGCGCAGAGAACCTGGGGTGGGGCCGGGAAGACCCCAGAGGAAAGGTGCAGGGTGAGCATTTGTCAGAGGACCCAGTGGAGGCGATGGGGTCCAGGCGAGAAGACTGGGAGGGACTCCCGGAGGCACTGGAGGATAAGCAGAGGAACTTACAGCTTCTGCTGTAGAGACTGGGGGTCAGGAGAAACTTCCGAGGAAGGAGGGGCGCATTCAAGGCTGGCCCCACATTGGCGAGGATGGATTAGAGCAAGGGCAGCGAATCTCTGCAGAGTAGCGCTGGGCCAGAGGGCCAGGCCCCCGCAGCGAGCCCCAGCAGCGTGGGACAGGCCGCGGGGAGCCCCTGGACTGGGGGGACGGAGCTGGACGGAGGCTGGGCCAGGGCTGGGGCCCGGGGAGAGCCCCGCCACACACACACATCCCTTTACTCACTCACCATCCAAGGACGTGGAGGACATGCTTCGGCTCTTTCACCCCAGACTCTGGGGAGGGTCACAGAGACATTTGCACTATAATTAAGTGAAAGAAGACAGTACCTTCCCCAACATAAGTGGGCCCCAAACGTCTCCAATTATGATGAGCTATCCCAACTGGAAGGGTTGAAGTCAGGGAGGACTTCCTGGAGGAAGAGGAGGCATCTGAGCTTGGCCTATCTCCTGAGGGCCATAGGGAGCCATTGACAAGCTTTAAGCAGGAGAGTGACTTGGAACCTTTACATTGGTCTCAGCATCCTAAAACTTCTCGAGCTCATGGATCACCACCTTCCTCTTTTCCCCCTAATCCTTTTATGGTTTCATTTTTATTATTTAGATTTTCAACCCATCTAAACATAAAGGTGTAATGAATGCCCACATACCCTGCTATACCCCCGTAATATGTGGGAACAGACACAGAGCTGCCAAGTTCCAGTTCTATCAAGTAATGTTTTGTAAATAAAAAATTAAGTAGCAATGTAAAAAAACACACCTTATGCTATTGCCATGATTTTGTGAAAGAAAAGACATTGTAACCCGTACATACACTCAGACAGAAAAAGGCTTTAAATTGAATAAGTTCAACTTGGGGAACGCCCCCTCCCCATTGTCCTTCCTATTGTCATGTCACCAGGGCTCAGACCAGGTCTAAGGGCCACCCTGGCGGAGGACGTGCCTCTAAGGCGGGCAGGGGGGGCGTCCTGCCAGGTCACATGTTGAGGCTGGAGGGCTGTGAGGCTGGATACGGAGCTCTAGCAGATAGGAAAGGTCAATCCATTTTAACATGGAGGTTTGCTTGTTTCTCTTCCTTTTCTTCAGTTCAATGCCTTAAGACTGTCTGGGTTGGGGCGCCTGGGTGGCTCAGTCGGTTAAGCATCTGACTTTAGCTCAGGTCATGATCTCATGGTTCATGGGTTTGAGCCTCGCGTCGGGCTCTGTGCTGACAGCTCAGAGCCTGGAGCCTGCTTCGGATTCTGTGTCTCCCTCTCTCTGCCCACCCCTGCTCACACTGTCTCTGTCTCTCAAAAATAAATTAAGAACATAAAAAAAAAAGATTGTCCAGGTTGCGGAGGACAGGGAGTCCCAAGGACTGTTGCTGGCCCAAGGGTTAGTAGAAAGGGCAGCCACTGGTGTTGCTCAAGATCGACCTGTCTAGTTCAGCTTACGAGGGGAGAAGGGAGAGGGCATTTGGGAAGGGGGGAGGGCATTTGGGAAGCGGGGAGGGAAGAGGGAATGGGGGAGAAGCCCTCAGCAGGGTGTCCCCGAGGATGTGGTCCGATAAGGGGGTCCCAGTGATATGAAGAGTCAGCTGAGTGGGGGGTCCTAAGAAGGAACCCTGCAGGAGCTAAGTCCCACCACCCAGGTTTCTCGGGGACAGAAACTTCCATACCTGCCACACCCCAGTTCCCCAGGGTCCTGCCTGACCGTGACACGACCAAGAGCTAGCCGCATGGGTTCTGTCCCACTGCCCAGGGGAGCTGCTGGACCCCGGGCGAGAAGGAGCCCCTCATCCACTCCGGATGAGGGGAAGGCTGAGTGGAGCACATGATAGGGCCAGTGGGGAGTGAGATCCCACAGGACTCGGGGCGGGGGGGGCCACAAAGACTCGGGGAGTCGCGGTGTCACCAGAGGTGAGACGGTGTGGCGCTTCAGATGCATTGAGCAGTGTCCAGGTGTCAGGACTACTTACTGTGTGAAGGAATGATTGAACAAATTAGTAAGAAAAAAAATCTGTTTACCCCAAGCCCTGATTTCCTCAGCTGCAAACCGGGGACACCACTTACCTAGCAGGGCCCTTGTGAAGTTTAAGTGAAACAAGCCAACTTCACTTCACCCCCTCATTTAAGACACAGTTCAGGGGCGCCTGGGTGGCTCAGTCGGTTAAGTGGCCTGCTTCAGCTCAGGTCATGATCTCACAGTGCTGACAGCTAGCTCGGAGTCTGGAGCCTGCTTCGGATTCTGTGTCTCCCTCTCTCTGACCCTCCCCTATTCACGCTGTCTCTCTCTGTCTCTCAAAAATAAATAAAAGACATTAAAAAAAAAAAAAAGACAGTTCAGATGGCGCCTCTTCCAGGAAGCCTTCCCTGCTCTCGCATCTACATAGGATATTCTCTCTGAGCCCAGTGATATCACAACACAGTGTGCTCCCCCTCAGCTCTGGAAACTGTCTGCAGCACCTTCGAGAGAGGGGCCACCATCTGACTCATCTCTGGGCCCCCTAGCATGTGACTTAAGCGCAGGGCTCTGCACATATTGGGTGCTTTAGGGAAGGCAGACGGGTTTACTGGGGGGACAGTAGGCCAGCGGGTTGGCCCTCTCCCTCCTACCTGACCTCATGGCAGGAAAGGGTCCAGCAGAGTGGCCTCTGGAGACGCACCTGGGATGCCGGGGGCGGGGGAGGGGGGGTCTCAACTCTCCCTTCGGCCCATGCAGGCTGTCACCTGAGGTCAGCGGTACAGGCCACCTCTCTTCTTCCCCCCTTGCCTGACCTGGGCTGGTCTTGGGAGAATAGAGGGGACCTTCACAATGCACGACCAGACAGAAGGGCAGGACGGTGGAGGGTGTCCGGGTGGAGCCCCATGGTGCAGCTCCTGCTTCTGAGTCAGCAAAGCCCCCCGACCCCAGACCCGCTCTGCCCGGACTGAGATTAGTGCTTCCATTAGCACCTCAGGGCTTGTGGCCCAGCCTGGAAGTACAGGACTCCTGAGTGCTTGGGGGGCCCCGAGCCCACCTGCAAGCAGCTCTCTGGCCCAGGGGACCCCACCTTGGGCCTGAGAGCTCTGGGTGCATCCTCTTCTTCTGCCGGTCCTTAGCGGTGTGACCTTGGGCAAGCGCGTCACGTCTCTGAGCTCTAACAGGTCACAGCTTCCATTTACCAAGGAGCTGCTCCCGGCCAGGTGCTCCCAGGACAAGGCTTCTCAAGAGGCGTCATCCCATCTGAGTGGGAGGTGCTAAAAGACAGTCCTCAGGGGCGGGTGACAGCACCCTTCCTTACCAGATGGGGCCAGCTGGATGACGTAAGTGAAGCTGGCCTTCCCAGTAAGATCCGGTCCCCCCTGTCTGCAAGGGAGCTTAGAGCACAGGCCCCCCCCCCAGGTGGCAGCGCTCTGGGTCCCGGGGGCGGCAGCACCAGCAAGCCCGCCAGTCCCCCTCGCCAGCAATGCTGACCGTGACCCCCGGGAACGTGTGGGCCGTCAGGGAGCAGGGGAGACAGCTCCCCGGAAGTGTCAGGAAACCAGGCCCAGCGGACGTAGGTGTAGGGACACCCCAGCCGTGTCCCCTGGTCAGGCAGCCTGGGCAGCCCTGAGGGCCACCACCTTTCCCCTGCTGCCCCCAGGCACTGGGGCCCAGCACCTGAGCGTTCTGGGGCTCCCCCATCTTGGAGGCGGTCACTTCGGCATCCCAGGCCCCGGGGGCTGGCCAAGGGCTCGACCTCCAGTCCTGCTGGGAGGCCCTTCTTCCAGATCAACGCGTGCTAAAAATGGTAGCTGTGCCCTGACCTCCCTGGGACATCCCAGGGGGGTCAGTCCCTTCCTGCCTGGCGCCGGGGGAACAGCCCAGCTTCCTGGTGACTCTCCGACTCCTCAGTCTCCTTCAGCAGGTGGGGACCCCCCAGGGGCAGGGAGCAGTCCTTATCTCTCCAACTCCTTCTGTACCAACCCGGTGGCTACACGGCAGGCCTGGGGCAGTGCTGACTGACTGCCCTTGTGGGGACCAGGCTCTACAGGACCTGTGTAAGGACAGGAAAGGACAGGACGGAAACCGGGGAGGGCGCGAGGGCCTTGCCAGCCCCATCCACTGGGGTCCACCCGGAGCACACAGCCAGGAGGGACCCCCCAGCCTCCCACACCATCTCCGTGGACGGCAACAACCCGGGGCCAGCACGCACAGAGGTCAGACGATAGCAGAGACCGGCCAAGGAATAGCCCAAGGCACAGGGACCTAATCCGAGAAGCCCAGTGCAAAATGGAAGCGCAGGGTCTCCTTCTGAGAACCCATTTAGAATTTCAGGATGGCAACAACAGAGCAGAAACATTGGAGCTGGGGTCTTCACAGCTGTACAGGTCAGGCATCCTGCCTGCCCGCCTCTGCCCAGAGTCCAGCCCACCCAATGGGGGCCTGACCCGGAGAGACACACGGTGTTCAGGACGATCAGTGCACAACCCTGACAGCTGTCACGGGGAGGGCCGAAGTCGGGGTTCACCCTGCAGGGGCACTCAGCTCAAAAGCACACCGGGCACAAAAGAATGGCAGTGATGTTTTAAAAAAAAATTAAGTTTATAAATATTTTCTCCACTGTACAAAGTTGTCCCCGGACCGGCCCACCCCATCGCTGTTCACATTTCTCATGTCGTTGCTGTTTTTTTAAATCCCAACTATATTTATTTTTTAAATCATAAAATATATTTTTTTCTTTGTTCATATTTAAAACTATTTACAAGGGCGCAGAGAGAGGCCAGGGTGGCCTGGCAGGGGTCAGGATGAGTCCGTGCAGGGGGAGGGAGGGGGAGGGAAGAGGTGGAAATAGCTCCTCTCGGTGGCGGGCGAAGGCGGGCAGCTGTCCTCCGCCGACAGGTACTGGCTGTGGGGCGTGGGCGGCGGCGGGTAGGGGTCTGAGTCCGAGTTCAAGTCCAGGTAGTACTTGCTGGCCTTCCAGCGGTTGGCGCTGTAGTCGCTGTCGCACACGTCCGTGCTGCAGGGCGTCGTCGGGGGCGCCATGCCGCGGATGATGTAGGGCCTGAAGGGGACACAGGGGAGTGGCACCTCGTCTTGGGGAGACCCTGGGGCCCCTCGGCTGTGTGGTCTCTCTGAGCCACGCTCCCCACATCCAAAGCATATCTGCACCTGCACCCCAGACGCCCAAGCCCAGGCCCTGCCGGGGGGGGGGGGGGGGGGGATGCAGCCCCGGGCCATGCCTGCCTTTTTTTTTTTTTTTTTTAACATTTATTTTTGAGAAACAGAGCGTGACCGGTGAGGGGCAGAGAAAGAGGGAGACACTGAACCCGAAGCAGGTTCCAGGCTCCGAGCTGTCAGCACAGAGCCTGACGCGGGGCTTGAACCCATAGACTGTAAGATCATGACCTGAGCCAAAGCCGGACGCTCAGCCGACTGAGCCCCCAGGGGCCCCATGTTTGCCTTCACGGAGAACAAGGCCTCCAGAGCCTACCTGGTTGGCCTTGGGCAGCTTACTTAACTTCTCTGGGTGTCAGTGTCTTACTGATAAAGTGGGGAAGATGAAACAGTACCCAGTTCAAATGAGGCTTGTGAGGATTCAATGAGATTCTTCATGGAAAGTGCTAGAAACAGTGCCTGACACCAGAAAGCACTTGACAACCACTCCCCACTGTATCATTACACTAAGTATCAGAGGCCAGTGAGCCTGGAAGCGTCTGTAGCATTCTGACCCTGGAGGGGCCTCCAGACGCCCCGTGACGCCGCCTCCCGGCTGCCTCCCGCACCCTGCGGTCCCGCGTTGGGGCGGAAGCACGGCCTGCGCTGGGCCTGGGGATCACGGCGTGTTAAAGGGCCCCAGCAGGGCTCACGGAGGGCAGGACGGTGGACCGGCACCTGGGGCCGGTGAGGGGCACCAGGTGCGAGAAAACACAGCAGGTGGACAGGCCTCGAGGGACCAGGGGCAGGAGGGACCCCGAAAGACAGTGGGAGGAAGAGGTGCCACAAAAATAGGACATAATGAGAAAGGCAGGACGGGCGCTGGAGACCTCTCGTGGATGTGACAGCCAGGGGACGGCCACCACCGAGGCTGCGGGGCACTGGGGGCGGGGAGAGCACTGCAGGTCCTTGACCAGGGCAGGGACCCGCATCTCTTCGGGCCTCGGAGTTCCTGAGATGGCCACCAGGTGGCAGGCGCGCCGCGCCACGGCTCCCCTGGACGGCCACTGTCAAGCTTCAGCCGCCGCCCTGGGGCAAGTGGCCCCGTGCACCTGTGTGGTAGGCCCTGTATGTTGGAGGTCACCCTAGGCCCTGACCTGGCCCCTGGACACCCAGAGCCCTCTTCTCAGCATCCCCAAGTGCCCCCCCAACCCAGGGAGGTGGGGTGTGCAACCCCAACACAGACAACCTGGGGGCTGAGAAGACCCTCCTACGAGGGATCGAGGGCCTGCGGAGGCCGGGGCCACACCTGCTCTCATGAGATTTGGAGTTGATCCTTGGGGGACGGAGGCAGCAAGAGGGAGATGTCACTGCCAGGGCCCCGCAGTTGGATTCAAACACGGTCAACCCTTGGCCCCAGTGCACTGGCCTCCCTGGGCAGTGGAACCTGGCCACGCCACGGAGGGAAGGCCCTGGAGGCGCCATTCAAGGCCACTCCTGCCTGAGCACGTCCCACCTTACAAGCAAACCAACCAACCCAGAGCCACCTCTACAATCTAGAGCCTGCTCCCAACATGGGACTTGGCTTCTGGACTCGGCGGGTAGCCCCGGGTTGCTCCACGGGGAGGGAAGCCAGATATGGTCTGAGGGGCCGGGAGAGCCCGCCAGCACCCAGGCTGCTCTCCAGGTCTCCTCACCCAGGAAGCGGGGACAAGGACCCTCCTCCATCTGGAGGCCCGGACGCCTGCGCAAGGGGCAGCTGTGGTGAGGACTTCATACCTGTAGGGTCTCGTGGTGGTGGGAATGTTTGAAGAGTAGAACACGTCCACGTTGTACAGGGAGGGGTCCGTGGCGGGGGATGGAGGCGGGTTCAGGATCTGCGGAGAGCCGAGCATGAGTTACGCCGCTCTGATAGAACCGAGCGCGCCCTCTGGGCGCGTCCACACAGGCCCGAGCAGGCGGGCAGGCCTGTAAGGGGCCTACTTGGCTACGCGGGCCCCGCACTGGCTGTATGGTTCCGGGTCAGCGTTCATGAGGCTTGGAAAGCAGACAGAAATCTGCAGCTGACCCCACTGAAGGTCGTCACAGCAAGAGACCACGCTGCCTGTGGCCCAAACACCCACCCCGCCGACCAGCAGGGACCCCAGGCCCACACCTGCTCAACCGAACTCTGGAGCGGTCCCCGGAGGCTTGCGCCAGCCCCCTGCACTGACGGCTCCCTGCACTGACCGCCCCTGCACTGATGGCCCCCTGCATTGACCGCCCCCCCGGCACTGACCACCCCCCTGCACTGACCGCCCCCCCTCAGCAGCGGGAGGGTCTCCACAGGCCACGAGGGGCCCACCGGTGGGCACGAGGCTCCCCTGGGACTTCTCTGAGGCCCCCCTTTGGACTGTGACTTGCCCGTATTTCCCCACATGGTTGTACATAACACACAGCACACGGCCGGCCCCACACAGGGCTAGAGGGACGTGGGGACTGTCCCCCACCCAGGTCTGCATCCTCCCCGGCAACTACCGCCGGCACCACCCCGCCCACCACACAGCCCTGGCGAACACGCAGGGCTTTCGTGGGGACACAGCCCGATCCTGCTTCCCGCGCTCCCACCGCTGAAGGGGAACTGGGCTGTCCCCGCTGGCCCTGCGGGTCCCTGAAGGCAGCAGGAAGGGCCCCTGTGGCCAGGCAGATGTGCGTGGGTCCTGGTCCGTCACTTCCCAGCTGCAGCGTGCTCCCCGGGGAGGACTTCGCCTCTCTGGGCCTCAGTTTCCCCTTCTCTAAAACGGGTCCCATGGTGACACGTGGTGAGTAACCTACAAGTGCCCCTTGGGAGGCGATGAGGGGCCCCACTCCTTATTCTGAGGAAGGTCAAGTAGCCGGCCTGTGGGGTGTCTTCAGGATTTGGCCCCCAAGTTGGAAAGGCACGATCCTGGGCGGGGGGGTCACTCAGAAAGGAGAGCAGAGACCAGGCAGGAAAGCCCAGCAGAAAGGGCCTCCCAGAGGTGCCCCCGCAGCCCAGGTCCTGGGGTCCTGTTTCCTCTTCTGCCCATGAATTGGACTGGACCTGGCCTCCCTTCACTTCCACCTCCAAGGTGAGCTTTGGGACCGCGCCCGGACCCCCGGCCTCTGCTGGGCGTCAGTCCTATGCCCCCAGCGCACTGTGGCCGCGTCCCACGGGTCCAGCCCCTCAGCAACCTGGGCTCAGGAGAGCGCCTCCTTCTGGTCGGGTTGGTGCGGCATGCGGTGCCTCTGCTCTATAGGATACGACGGTGGGTGGGTGTCACTGTGCACCTGTCCAGGCCCCCGGGGTTTTCCAGAGCAAGAGTGAACCACACCATATACAACGGTGATGTGTCCAGGAGCCTTTGTCCACCATTATTGCTCAATAAGTTCCAGAGGACTCTGTGCAGGGCGGCCAGGAGGCACGGGGGACGTCTCTGTACCTTCCCCTCAATTTTGCTGTGAAGCTAAACTTGCTCGAGAAAAAGCCTTTGGGGCGCCTGGGTGACTCAGTCGGTTAAGTGTCTGACTTTGGCTCAAGTCATGATCTCATGGTTTGTGAGTTCGAGCCCCACGTCGGGCTCTGTGCTAACAGCTCAGAGCCTGGAGCCTCCTTCGGACTCTGTGTCTCCCTCTCCCTCTCTGCCCATCCCCTGCTCACACTCTGTCTCTCTCTCTCCCTCAAAAATAAACAGTAAAAAAAATTGAAAAAAGAAAAAGTCTTCAAAACAAAAAAAGCACATTCGTAAAAATGGTAAAAGTGAATCAGGCCAAAGAATAGCCTATCAATACCCTACGTGCTATTAGCAGAGACGTTCGTGTCCCCCAAAAGCCCTATGTTGAGTCCTAGCCCCTGAGTGATGACGTTGGGAGGTGAGGCCCTAGGGGGCTGATCGGGTCCTGCAGGGGGAGCCCCCGTGATCGGGGCCAGTGCCCGGCCACAGACCGTCACCCCTTCTGCCTTGGAAGGAGGAGGCGGCCATCTGTGAGCCAGAACAGGGCCCCTGCGAGACACCACATCTGCCAGCATCTGGATCTTGGACTTCCCAGCCGCCACAACTGTGAGGCCGCCCATCTTTGTCAGAGCAGCACAGGAGGCCAAGACGCCATCGGTTCTGCAAGGTGTTAGCCTTGGGGGGTCTGGGGGGGGCGCAGAGGAGGCCTCTGCATTCTTATAACCGCGTGTGAATTTACAATGATCTCCGAAAGTCAAAAAACTACACTCTTGGCTGGGAAAATACACTCTTGTATATTTGCCTGGGTACAGATTATCCCGAGGACACACAAGAAACTCACCACGGGATGTACCTTTTGGGGGGGCAGGGGTTCAAGCTCAGCATGAGGGGGTGACCCTCTTTTCACTGCACATTCTATGGTACCTTGGAATTTTGTACCATGAGCATATATTACTGATGTGAAACAATATAGGTAACTTATGTTTTGTTGGGTTTTTTTTTTTTGAGAGAGAGAGAGAGAGGGCAAGCAGGGTAGGGGCAGAGAGGCGGGAGACGGAGGATCCAAAGTGGGCTCTGTGCTGATAGCAGTGAGTCAGACGTGGGGCTCGATCTCACGAACTGCAAAATCAAATCGTGACCGGAGCCAAAGTCAGATGCTTAACCGACTGACCCACCCAGGTGCCCCTTGTAGTTAACTTTAATTAGCTGGAGGGGCACCTGGGTGGGTCAGTCAGTTAAGCTTCTGGCTTCCAGCTTCGACTCCGGTTTTGATCTCATGGTTCGTGGGTTCGAGCCCCGCGTCGGGCTCTGTGCTGACAGCTAGCTCAGAGCCTGGAGCCTGCTTTGGATTCTCTTTCTCTCTCTCTCTCTCTCTCTCTCTGACCCTCCCCTGCTCATGCTGCCTCTCTTTGTCTCCCAAAAATAAATTTAAAAAATATATAAAAAATAAAATTTAAAAATAAAATAAAATTAGCTGGCTTCGTGCTGGTCTATTTCTGGCCCAAGGAAATTTTCTAAACTCCATGGGGGTGATGCTCACACACATCCGTGAAGACACTAACCACCAGCGAATTAAGCGGGTGACTTGTATGGTACGTAAGTTCTGTCTCAACAAAGTTTTTAAAACAAAAGCTGGCGGCGCCTGGGTGGCTCAGTCTGTTAAGCATCGACTCTTGATTTCAACTCAGGTCATGAGATCCAGCCCTGCCTCAGCGAGGAGCCTGCTTGGGATTCTTTCTCCCCCCTCTCTCTCTGCCTCTCCCCTGCTCATGCTCTTCCTCTCTCTCAAAATAAATAAACTTGAAAAAAAATTGGTGGCTACTAAGTGTCATCTGTTGCTGCTGACAAGACCCCTCCCCCAGCTCCCAGCACAAGACCCCTCCCCCAGCTCCTAGCACAAGACCCCTCCCCCAGCTCCCAGCACAAGACCCCCTCCCCCAGCTCCTAGCACAAGACCCCTCCCCCAGCTCCCAGCACAAGACCCCTCCCCCAGCTCCCAGCAGAGCCAGGGGACCAAGAGGCCAGGGGACGGAGCCTCCTGGTATATGCATGGGGTAGGGGGGGCCCAGGGGGCTGTCCTGGAATGAGATGGTTGCTGGTATTTCTACTGGTCACGGGGCACGGCAGCAGAGGACCGAAGGGGCGGTGGGGAGCACTCTAAACTCCAGGCTCTGGGCTCTCCCTGCCGCTGCCCCGAGACGCAGCCGGACCTGTGGCCTCTGGAGACGCGGTTCCCAGCGGGCGAGGCCGTGATGGCAGCCCCTGCTGCTGCCCCGTTCCTCCCAGAGGCCTGCCAGTGTCAGACGCGCTGGCGAGGGGACGGCCCGGACACGGGAGACGGCAGAGAGCAGGAACACCCAGCCCTGGCGGGTGGGGCTTCCTGGAGACCCCAGAGAAGTTCGCCTCAGAGGAACATCCTGTTGCAGGAAGTAGGGTTTTTAAGGATCAGAAAGTACAGAACCGAGCAAAGCCGGCCCCGATCCTTGGATACACACAGATTCACACTCGGGCATCAAGCTCGCCCCGGTCCCTGGGGCTGTGCTCTCGGGAATCTCCCCCCGGCCTCAGGAGGGGTCCCCTGGCAGGAACCTGGAGGGGCCCGGGCCTTGGGGGCTTCCGTGTTTCACCCTCCGCATGACCGTTTCCCTCTAGCGTGCGGCCCGGCTAGGACAGGCCCTCCCCACTCGGGCTGCCGGAAGCTCCGTGCAGTCGCTCAGCCACGAGTCACCTGTGAGCACCAGCCCTTTGGAAAACAAGCCAGCTGCTGTCTGGGACCCAGCAAGGCCCTGGGAGGGGAAATGGGTGCTCTTGGCAGTGGCAGTAAGGAGAAAGACAAGCAGGCACACTTGGGGGGCATCCGTCCAGACCGTACGAGAGGCGTGATCACGGACGGGGTGGGCCTCCAGGACACTGAGATGTCCCACAGCAACCTGAGAGGTGGGGTTACGGGGGGGACTCTGCCCTTGAAACTTTTCTGGGGTTTCCAGATTAGCCACAACAAGGAGCACCCTTTCTAAACGGGAAAAAAAAAGTCACAAGGGAAAAAACGACAAGATGTCCAGAGGGAGGAGAGCGAGCGCCGTCTCCGTTCTCTGGGACAGCGGGACAGCTGACACTTCCAGAAATGCCGAGGTCACAGGAAGGGTCCCCCCGCTGGCCACCTCCCACGCCCACTCACCGGTGGGTACAGCGTGGCCTTGGTGCTGGACGAGCTGCTGGACGAGGCGCCGGTGACGTGGCTCCGGTCGTAGAGGGGCACCCCGGCGCGGCCGCCCACCAGGCTCACGGAACTCATCATGGACTTGCCGCAGGAGATGCCTGCCACGGGGAGGGGGCCAAGGAGGGTCAGGGGCCGGGTCCCCCCACGGCACACGCTCCCACAGACCCCGGTTTGGGCGGGCGGGTCCCGGCCTGGCCCCGCCACACAGGCCCCTCTGCCCACCGCCAGGGCACGTCTTGCCCGCTCACCCCACCTGCGCCCAGGGCCCCGCACAGGTCGCCTCCTTACCTGTGAAGGGGCCGTGCTGCGAGCTGCCCGGGGCTATGAAATGCAGGGGCACGTGGGGGGTCCCGCTGACGTACTCGTGCGGGAAGGGGCCGTTGGCCCCTGTGTAGCGCTGGCACACCACACGCTGGCAAACGAAGTAGACCCCACCCATGACGAAGAGCGACAGGATGATGCCCACGACGGGGCCGATGGCGCTGCCGTGGGCCGGGCTGTCATCGGAGGGCGGCTTGGTGATCTCTGCCAGGAAACAGACGGGAAGAGGTGGCTGACGTTAACGGAGAAGGAACCTGCCCTCCCGAGGGTGGGGGTCACACCGCGTGCCCTGGGGGGGGCCGCCTGGCTGTGGGCACGGCACCCGCCGAGGGAGGGCAGAGGAAGGGAGAAGCTGGGTGCTGGGGCGCCACGCTGCCCCCCGCCTGCCTGGAGCACCCTCCCTCCTCCTCCACCCCTCCCGGCGGAGCCCTCCACACTCCCCGACACCCCTCAATGGCGGCTCCACTACCACAGCCTCAGCTGCGTCCGGCGTCCAGGGCCCATGTCCAGGGGCCTCCCTGGTGGCCGAAGGGTGTGCCCTGGAGGCCCTGTGACGCCCCTAGGACAGGTGGGGGTACTCCTTGGGCTCCACGGCCACAGCCTGGGGGGTGGGGGTTGGGGGGAGGGAGCGTGGGGGCTCTGAAGTCAACTTTGACACAACGACATGCACTCTCTTTTTTTTTCCTTTTAACTCGTTAGATATTTAATGAAACAGTAGTTATTAATTAGTAGACAACAAAATAAGCCAAAACAACCCCCCCAAAACCCACTAGCTAGTTTGAGGTTTTAAAAAGGCATATTTAGGGGCACCTCGGGGGGCTCAGTCGGTTAAGCATCGCACTTCGGTTCAGGTCATGATCTCATGGTTTGTGAGTTCAAGCCCCGCATTGGGCTCTGTGCTGACAGCTTGGAGCCTGGAGCCTGATTTGGATTCTGTGTCTCCCACTCTCTCTGCCCCTCCCCCATTCATGCTCTGTCTCTCAAAAAAACAAAAGGTATAAAAAAGCATATTTATATGTTAGATGTGTAAGAGCATATATATATATACACACACACATACACGTGTAAGTACATATGGGTAAATACACACATTTATATTCTAATTGTTGAGTATTGGTGTTTAAAGATACAGATTTATTAGCCATTTTCTTTCGGTCTGATATAAAAACATTCCCCAACTTGGGTGAAGGTCACTATTCCTCCACATATCACAGCTAAGAGTGACCTAAAGTCCCTTATAAGCACTAATTCACTTGCGTCACGTCTGACCCGCAGTGATCAGCCTCCTCGCCTGGAGTGGCATGATCTGCCTGGCTATATCACCCACGTGGGCCCAGGAGAAGCATTTTATTAGTTCTCGCCTTTGCTACCCCGCACGAAGGATTCCTCCATCACCTACATTAGCTGCCAGTACTCATTTCTTATACGCAAGACAGGAGAAACTAAACATATTTTACCTAAGAATATGGCATATCTCAAATCTAAATAATTAGGTTAGGAATTAAAAAACAATGCTATGCTTTATAATAAAAACACTATATCTTATTTTTTAAATAATTTTCCTTTTAATATATGAATACGTTCTATTTTTATAGATTTAATTTATCTTTCTCATTTATACTCAGGTTAGTCAGCACATAGTGCAACAGTGATTCGAGGAATAGATTCCTTAGCGCCCTTTACCCATCTGGCCCCTCCCCTTCCCCCTCCCCCCTCCCCCCAGGGACCCTGTTTGCTCTCTGTATTTAAGAGTCTTCTGTTTTACAGGACGTCCACCTGCCCGCCAGGCTCGCCCAAGGATTCCGTCCACCGCGTCCCCTCCTGCCAGCCAAGCCCAGAGCAAAGGAGGAAAACTGCTGGCTGGGCGACAAGCCCAGACTCCGGATAAATGTCGCCCTGACCCTGGAGCCGCCCCCAGGGCAGAGGTGGAAGAGAGACACCATCACTCGGGCACCTCCCAGCAGAGGGGTGGGGGGTCGACCCCCAGTGGCACCCATCTCTGCCCTCCCGCGCTGGGTGGCCTGCGTTCCCCAGATGCTGACTGAGGTGCCCCACCTAGCTTCACAGGGAGGTCCGATGTGCTCAGGGAGCCCGCCACCGTCCCTGCCCTCAAGACCTTCTCCCCTTAGTCAGCTCTCAGCCCAGGCACCTCTACGTGTCCTCAAACACGTGTGCACATTCCCACTTCCTGCCTGAGACTCCAGCTCCCTTCCTGTCAGAATCAAAGATAGCCTTTCAAGAGCCACCACCTCCAGGAAGCCTCCCTGACTGCCCACATCCCATGGCTGCCGTATCCCTGACCGTACAGGCCACATCACCCCCCGAGCACGAGGCATACACGTGTGCGTGTGACCATGCACCTCGCCGCCAGAGGGCAGGCTGCCAGGGAGAGGGCCACCCTGACCCCCATCGGCGTGATCTCGATGCCTGACACGTGGTGGGCGGAAGCACGCCCTCTCCGGCACAGTCAGCCCCAACCACAGGGGCCCGTCTCTGTCACAGCCAGAAGCACCCCATGGCTCACAGCTCAGCTGCCTCTACCTCCAGGAAGGCTTCCCTGCCTGCTTCCCTGGGAGGCCGAGTCCTCCCAACCTCCCAGCCTCTTCGGTCCGTGCACTCGGGTCCCACATGTTTTCTCCCTCCAGACCCCACACTCGCGGGGAGACCCCCGGCCCAGGGCGCCCCCTCCATGGGAACCCGGCTCACCGCACATGAGCTCGTCCGAGCCGTCGATGCAGTCGGGGAAGGAGTCACACTGCTGCTTGATGAGCACGCACTGGCCACTGGCGCACCGGAACTGGCTGGGCAGGCAGACGGCTGCGAGGAGAGGGCCTGCGCTCAGAGAGGCTGCGGGGCGCCCCCGGCCAGGCTCCACGGGGACAGCCACCAACCAGGGCGCCCCGCCCTGCCCTGCCCCCAAGGCCCAACAAAAAGGTCTGGGTTCCAAATGCAGAGCAGACAGACGGGACCCTTTCTAGGATGGGGTCAGGGAGTCTCACCCTCCCCTCCACCCCGATTCCCAGGTCTACGCAATGCTGGGGGAGGCCTGGCGGGGAAGGGACCTCAGTGACCCCCGGGGAGTATTTATCAGGCTCCTACCACGGCTCAGGCCCATGCGGACGCCCATGCAGACGCAGGACTAACAGAGCCCCGGCCCCGAGGCTCTCCTGAGTTATGGGGAAACGGGAAGTGACAGCCAACTAGAGGAATGACCCAGAATGGGTGGAGGAGGGCCAGAGCTAGCTCAGCAGAGCTCCCAGGGGCAGGTCAGGAAGGGGGAGGAGAGCTCAACCAGGAAGGAAAAGGCAGCCATTAGAAGAGGAGGAAGGCCGGGAATGGCCCTCAGGCTCCAGAATGCCAATCCGGAAGGAGCTACTGCCGCAGAGGAAGGCACTGCCCGGGGGCACAGCCATCACAGCCCCCAGGGCTTCCTATTCAAGCTCTCCAGCTACCCCTTCCCGCCCCAAGTGCCCTTCCCTGGGAACCCGCCGTGAGAGGACCCTGTCCTGGCAGCGGTGGGACAATCTGTTGGTAACGAAGCGGGGAGGAAGCTTCTGAAAGCTCCCGCCGCCCTCTGAGACCGCCACCAGGCCACATGCGCGAGGACAAGGCTGTTGGGCAGGGCCCCGGAACGTCTCTGCAAAGGGCCAGGCGGCCGGGATCGGGCCTCCAGGGCCGCACGCCCCTGTCATAACCACTTTGCTCCGCTCTTCCCGTGCAAGACGCACAGACAACGTGCAAACAGACGAGCCAGGCCGTGTTCTTACACACGACGAAAACCGGCAGTGGTCTGATCTGGCTCTCAGGCCGCAGTTTGCCAGGCCCTGGTCCCACCACCTCCAGCAAATGCTCGAAGGGTCCACGGGCTGGGAAGACTTAACACGTGCAGCTGTGTAGAAACAGCTGAGGAAATGAGTGCCGCCACCCCCCACCCCCCCCCCGAGGCCTTCATCTTCCACACACAGCTGCTCATCACGAATGGGGACGGGGGACGGTGACCCGCTAGTGTGCGAGTTATCTCAGAAGGGCAGCTGGTCGCTGTGGGGGAGGCAGAGCGCAGCGGCGGCCATGGGGCCGTGGTGCTGGAGACATGTGGCAGGAAACCACTGAGCAGGTCGTTTAGAGGAGGGAAATTCAGAGAATGCACAGAGACAGCAGTATCACTGTCAAGGTCTAGAGGAAGATCCTGCTGGTCAGAGTGGACAGAGATGACTAAGCACATCTTTTTGGCACGTTCGGCTCACTGGGTTGCTAGAAAGCACCAGGAGCAAGCATTACCCCACAGACCGTTCTGTGGGGGACAGAGCTACCTTTGGGGATGGGGATTAATCAGGGTGTACACCATGGAGAGCCAGCTGACTACTGGGTTCCCCTGGGGTTTTTGTGAAATTCTTGACCCAGTGAGGAAAGGCAAGACGGACTCTTACAGTCTGCCTTGGAGCCAAAGTGCTTGGCTGGACCCAGTGGGTGACAAGGCTTTCCTGACTAGGCCTAAAAATAGCATTTTCCGGGGCGCCTGGGTGGCTCTGTCTGTTGAGCATCCGGCTTTGGCTCAGGTCATGATCTCACAGTTTGTGGGTTTGAGCCCCGTGACAGGCTCTGTGCTAACAGTTCAAAGCTTGGAGACTGTTTCAGATTCTGTGTCTCCCTCTTTCTGACCCCGCCCCCCGTTCATGCTGTCTCTCTGTTTCTCAAAAATAAATAAGAAACAGAAAAAAAAATTTTTTTTAAATAACATTTTCCTCTTCCAAGCTGAAGATTTAGCAATTTCGCTCCCGACAAAGGTTCCGCCCTACTCTTGTGTGGCCAGACTGGGACCAAGCTTAAGGAGGACAGACAGGGCAGTGGTTTGCAGGGGCAGGAGGGGGAGGGTGGTTGGGAAAATCTCAGGAAGGGGGCAGCCAGGATGAGGTGAGGGGCGGGGCTGGAGCCAGAATCAGTCAGCCGCAGGAGCGGGGCCAACGCCAGCCAGTAGGCGTGACCATCGCAAGGGATGAAGCAACAGAGGCTCGGGGGTGGGGCGGGGGCGGGGCTAGCGGGAGGGGGCGGGGCCGCTCTCACCGTCGCAGTCCGCCTCGTCTGAGCGGTCCTGGCAGTCGGCCTCGCCGTCGCAGCGCAGGCGCAGGTCCACGCACTGGCCCCGCGCACAGGGGAACTGGGCCGCCGAGCACACCGGGCAGCCCTCCTCGTCGCTCTGGTCGTCACACTCGGGGAAGCCGTCGCAGCGCCAGGCCCCTGGTATGCAGTCGATCTCCCCAGTGGCACATGCGAACTGGTCTGGGGAGCACGTGGGGGGCTCTGCAGAGGACAGGGTCAAGATCACGCACCGTCCGGCCCCTCCGGGCCATGTACGGCTCAATCTCCGCGCTCCACCCACACGGTCTCCACTGCAGTGGGACTGGCCGCTGTGAACCTTTGTGGGGTTTTTTTTGTGTTTTGTTTGTTTTACTGTGGAAGGGACAGGGGGTTATTTGGGAACCTGGGCTTTAAGCAGCGGGTACAACACCAAGTTGAGCAAAAAATGTTCTGGGCTAGAAACCCGACCCTGACCGCTGAGAAGCCTGGGCACAAACCCTTCCTGTTGGTCTCCGCCTCCTCATATGCCACTCGGGGCACTGGGCCAGGTCTCTGAGGATGCCCATTGTACCCCCAACTGGAGCCCCGCCTTTACCTGCCTGGGGTCCCAGTCTGAGCTGCTAATCTGGTGCCTGGTCACACCTGAGAATCCACTGTGCACGCATGCATGCACACGCACACACACACCCTTGGGAGATGGGAGGGTCAGAAAGCAGGTGCTCAGGGCCTGCACCTGTTACAGGTCTGGGGCAGCTGCTGCAGTGGGACTGGGACTTTGTGGGTGGCCCGCACACCCAAGGACACGGCAGGGGCTGGTGGAGGACCTATAGGGCCTCTTGCCCTGGAGCGAGCTAGGGAGAGGCAGGAAGGCAAGGATATCACGGTGGGGGGGGGGTGCGAGGGGGAGCAGGAAGGCTCCCAAGGGAGGGAGTCACCTAAACGTGGGAAGCTGGGTGGGGGAAGGACAGGAGACCTGGGCCACCTCCTACTAGCTGACCACGGTGAATCACTCCCCTCCTCAGATCCGCCTTTCTCAGTGCAGGCCAAGTGCAGGCCAGGACACCGTTGGTGCGCAGGGTGGGTGGGACAGGAGGGAGCTGGACAGGTCTGGGGTTGGACCTCAGCTCCCCTTGGCAACTGTACAACCAGATGAACCCCCCAACCTCCCAGATCTCCATTTCCTCATCCTGCCACGCTAGATCCACCATGCCCCTCACAGGACAGCAAGGTGAGCCTGGGTGTGTGTGGCCGGGCCGGTTCTGGAAGGGCTCAAACAGTTTTAGCGGTGGCGTGCTCAGAGTGCTGTCTGGCTCCTGCCACTTCATGAGGCACGAGGGTCCATGTCACCCCTGAGAGCCCCTCGGGGCTCATCCTTCTGTGCTCTCCCCAGAGAAGTAGCCGGGCATCTCCAAGCCTGAAGGGTCGGCCGTGGGGGAGGGGCAGAGAGACATGCTGCTCAGGAGCCCCAGGGCCACAGTCCAAGGGAGAGTCGAGCACTCTGTGCAGCCCCCTCTTTGCCAGGGCGGCCTGGACGTCTGTGGGAGTTGCAGAGCTGCTCAGGCCACAAAGCCACGTGAGCCCTGGGGCTGGAAGTTGGAGAAAAGCCATAAAGCCGCTCAGGAGGGTCAAAGTGGCCCCCAGCAGGGCCAGCCACAAAATGCCCCCCCGCCCCTCAGCAAAGCTCTCTGGGGTTCACAGCGTGAGGCAGGGCCGGCAACAGTTCCTGTGCTCCTGCCCCCTGAGCTCCCGGGCAAGGGGCAGTCCCTCCAGGGGCAAGGCCAGCTGAGGACAGGCCTCCATGTACTGGTGGGTGTGCCCTGGCTGTCGGCTGCGTGCAGGACACAGTGTGGGGGTCGTAAGGGGTGAGGATAGCAGAACAGGGGCAGGATCAAGACCAGCCCCAGGAGCTCACAGAGGAGGAGGGGAGTGGGGGGGTCCAATGTGCCCCGGGGGACACTGAGGGCAGCAGAGAGGAAGCCCCGGGATGTAGGGCAGTGGCAGTGGCAGTAACAGTGGTCACTTCTATTACTACCGCCCAGTGTCCCACAAGTAAGAGCGGCCGGCCTTCCCGTGTGCCACGCTGGGGACTGCGCAAAGTGCTCCTTACTTACAGCAGCTCCAAGGTAGGCGCTCTCGACTGCTCTATTTTGCAGAAGAGAAAGTGGAGGCTCAGAGAGGGCAAGTGAGCAGCTCAGGATGGCTGGAAAGTGGTAGAGCAGGGATCTGGACCAGGTCTGTCTGACCTTAAAGCTTATGTTCGTGACCATTCCCCACTCAGCATTAGGGGAAGAGGATCAAGCGTGGAAGGAGAAAGAAAAGACAAAATACAAAAAGAAACAGACAAGCCTGCTACTACTGGAGTTGCAGACTTCAGCACTCCTGCCTGAGAGCCGGCAGGCAGCCAGGAGGAGTACAGACGGCCTGAACACCACCGTCTGTCAACTGGATCTAACTGACGTCTACGGAAGGCTTCCCCAGCAGGAGCAGAGGACACATTCTTCTCAAGCTGACATGGAACGCTCACCAAGAAAGATCACATGCTGGGTCATAATATTAAAAGGACAGAAGTCATACAAAGTATGTTCTTTGACCACCGTGGAATTAAACTAGAAGCCAGTAACAGACTGATAGCTGGGAAATGCCCAGATATTTTGAAATTAAACAGCCCACATCTAAATAACTCAGGGGCCAAAGGAATTGTCTTAGGAGAAATTTTAAAACATTTGAACAAACCGAAAAAGATATAACTTATCAAAATTTGTAGGATGCAGCAAAAGCAGTACTTCGAGGGAAATTCATAGCCCCGAATGCATACCCTGGAACAGGAAGGCAAATGCAAGGAGAGGTGGCCCCGGAGAATGGATGCCACATGAGTGTGATTATAGAAGGATGCTGGGCAGAGACCTGGCGGGCAGGGAATCAAATCCCTGTCCAGTGTCCCAAGAGAAAGTGCTGAGGTCACACCTACCGCCACAGGTCAGCAGGTTCTGCAGGAGCACGAGGTGGACTGGGCATGAGCACCGTGGTGTCCCGTCACCCTTGGCAATGCAGATATGGGAGCAGCCGCCGTTATCCCTGGCACACGGGTGGGCCGCTGCGGAGACAAAAAGAGAGAGGGTGTCAGGCTCAGCCTCTCACCTCAGGACTGCAGCCCCGAGGGTTCTAGAGACAAGAGCCAGGCAAGAACTCACAGGAATGGTCACTCCTATAGGCCAGGCCCCTGCAGATCATCCTACTTAAATCCCAGGGCAGCCGACAGAGTCTACTTCCATGAACGCACATGTTACAGACAGGAAAATGGAGGCTGAAGCACCCACAGAATTGGCCCAACATCACACCCTAGCCCATCTACACAGTTCCCACGATGCCCACAACTACCACTCCACACTGCCTGTCTCTCATGGTGTAGTGCCCCCTCTCCAAAACATGTCCGTGTCCTAATGCCTGAAAACCTGTGAATGTGACTTTATTTTGAAAAGGGGTCTTCACGGATGTAGTCAAACTAAGGCTCTGGAGAGGAGGTCATCCTGGGTTTTCTGGGTGGCCCTAAATCCAACAGCAGGTGTCCTTGTAGGAGCCCCAGAAGAGGTGAAGACACAGACGCGGGGGAGAAGTCCGTGTGAGGACAGAGGCAGAGCCTGGAGCCACGTGGACCCAAAGCACCTGCAGTCGCCGCAAAGTAAAGGAGGCGACAAGCCGTCCCCCCACAGCCCCCAGAGCGGGCCGCAGGCTCCCTGACATCTTGACCTTGGACGTCTGGCCACTGGACTGGAGGAGAACATGCTTCTGTTGTGTTAAGTCCCCCAGTTTGTGATGACTTGTCAGACTTGTCCCGGCAATCACTGGAAGCGGATACATGAGGGTTAAACAGCAGGACACCAGGGAACCTTGGTTTTCAGTTCAATTAACCGAATTAACCCACACCTGAACAGCAGGAAGACGCCTAGGAGGAAAAGAGAGAAAGCACGAACCCCAGCCCCACAGAAAGACAGTGTCCTGCCTCAGCCTCGGGGGTTAAGAGTTTAGTGACAGAAGTCACGGTTTAGAGCAGGGGTCAGCAAACTCTTTCTATAAACAAGAAAGTAAACGGTTTTGGCTTGATGGGCCAGACCACCTGTCACAAGCCTGCCGGCCATCAACAAGGGTGGCCATGGATGATGCACAAACCAATGGGTGTGGCTGTGTGCCAATAAAACTTTATGTATAAGAACAGGTGATGCCCAGATGGGGCCCCGGAGCGGTGGAGCGCCACGCCCGGTTGAGAGTTTAGTGGTGGAATCCCGTGGGAAAGCAGGCTGGGTGCCCCACGTGGGGATGCTCACTCAAGGATCTCCCACCCTCGCCCCAAATGAGGGGCCTCTCCAGGTCACCCTAGACATCGCACGTGGGCACTCATGGGGACATCCCAGTTTCCAACCTCATTCCTGCTCGTTAAACATTTACTGGCTCTCCCCGCCCCTCGGGTCCAAGGACCTGCTTGTCGGTGTGCCTGGCTTTCTGCCAACGCCGGCAGGTCTAGGCTTTCACGGGCTCAGTGTTCACCCTTGTGACCCCGAGCCCCCAGTTCTGAAGGCTGTGACCCCCAGTGAGCCGTGGCTTCCCGGAGGACGGGGTGAGGGGCCAGGGAAACGCAGGCATTCTCACTCCCCTCCATCAGGCGCCTCAGCTACCTGGGCACTGTTGACCCAGAACCTTCACTTACCCGGGCCCTTGGCCGAGAACCCACAAGGACAGAAACGAGCCACCCAGCAGTCAACACAGAAGTGACCGATTTCGCTCCATCAGAGCTCCTGCCCCCGGCTCCGAGCAGGGAGCCTCACGGCCTCACTCAGAGCCATGTGTTTGGACTCCACGCATAACTCTAATGAACTTGGTGGCCGATCTGCCCGGCCCACTGAGGGTTCAGAAAAGCCAGTGCAGAGACAGAGGCTCTGCCCTCAGGTCCAGGCCCCACCGTGTGGATCAGTCAGTTGACCAGGGACGCTAATGTCCTTTCTGAGCCCCGCCCTCTTCAGGTGCGCTGCAGAATCAGGGTAAACAACACGCATAACGTAGTGACGCACTGAGCACAGGGCCTGGGGGCTAATCAGTTGGGCAGCTTCGCAGAGCAGGGAGGTCGGGAGAAGCTCCTTCCACTCAAAGTGCCACTCCTGACCCACGGTGGGAGCCAAGGAATTAGCAGGAGTTCCTCAGAGCTGGACAGGCAAGGCGAACAGAGACAGGGACCCCAGGGACGGGGAGCGCGGCCAGCGGGAGGGGCGGGTGGGGCAGCACCCCCGCTCCCCGGGCCTTGAAGATAAGCAGCTGGAAGGTGACCCAACCACGGGCATCGCAGGCCAGGGCAGCGGTGGCCCCGCTCGCCACGCTGTCCACGCACACAGCTGGCAGCCGGGGGGATTTACTGAAAGCAGAGTGAGAAAGAGACAGACAGACAGACCCACGCCCCTGTGTCCACGTAGAACCATACACGGAGCTGGGGGAGAAACCAGAGGTCCCAAGTGTAGGGGCCCCCCTCTCCCTTGGGCACAGCCTCCACTGCCAGCCTCGACCCCAACACCGTCGACGGGATGAACCGCCACACGGCACAGGGGTGTTCCAGATGACATTAAGGCTACTAATCAACCGAGCTCGGGTTCAGGAAAGGGGACACTAAACATGGGTGACTCTCACGGGATGCTGGAAAAGCAGAGCGGATTGTCCGGCTGGTAGCCGAGGACACCGGCGGGTTGGGATCCACTGCTGGGCCGGAGGGGTGCAATGGGGACCCCACAGCGGCCCCTGCCAGCAGCCAGTCGGCCCCGCAGCCCTCACACTGGCCGGCCTCCCCCTTTCTCCGAGGGGCCGGTGCGGGGCTCCACACAGGCACCCGCCCTCCCGTCGGGGCCCGCCCTCCACGTACAGAACTCCTCCAGGCTGATCTCCTCCACGGCGTGGATGCCGGTCAGGTGGGCAACCCGGCCCTGGACGCGAGTCCGCTTGTCCCCAGTGGTCTTCTCCACGCGCTCGATCATCTGCTGCTGGCGGTCAGTCCAGTACAGGTGCTCACCCAGCACAGTCAGGCCCACGGGCTGCACGATGGTGGCGTCCTCCAGGGTCAGGCGGTTGGCCCCTGCAAGTGGGACAGGTGCCCCCGCTGACTACAAGAGCTCAGCCCCTGCTCCATTCAGAACAGAGGGCTGCGGGGGGGTGAGGGTGGGTGGGGGGATTCTGTGCTCTGGCCGGGGCCAAAGCTGGAGCTGACCTCCCAGAAGCCGGCCGGCCCCGCCCTGCCCCCACCCCGCGCACAGAAGCAAGGCCCCTTGAGGCAGGTCTATAGCCTAGAAGCATCCGGGCCTAAGGTGGCCCATGGCAGAGCAGCCACAAGCATGGGTGCCGGAGACAGGGCTCCGACTCCCGGCCCGGCCCACGCTGTGGGACCTTGGTGGGTCACCCACCCTCTCTGAGAGCCCTTGTCTGCCTCGCCACACGGGGATCGTTCCCACGTGCTGGAACCTTGGATGATACTGTAACGTGGCGGACGAACAGCCCCAGCACGACGCCCCCCTCAAACAGACCCCTGACGAAGGAGGCGGCTGTGCGGGCCGTTCCTGAGGACGGGGAAGGCCGGGTGTCCCTGGGAAGGGCAGACGTGTGTTGTCAGGGGACCCGCTCCCTGGGGAGGCCCAGGGCACCCACCTGACAGGTCGCAGCTCTCGATGCGCTTCAGGTCCGCGTCCACCCAGAAGAGCTTGCCCAGCCTGTTGTCCACCACGAGGGCCACAGGGCGGATGAGGCCCGTGGTGAAGAGGACCTCGCGCTCCGTGCCGTCCAAGGCCGCTCGCTCGATCTTGGCGGCTCGGTCCTGCATGTTGGTGAAGTACAGGTACCTGGGGGGCAGCGGGGGAGGGTGCTGAGTCCCGCCGTCCCGCACCGGGAGCGAGCCCGAGGGGCACCAGGTAGACCAGCCCCTGACCCCGCGCCATCGGGCCTGGCTCTGGAAAGTTACCAGGCCCATGGCCCGGCCTCTCAGGGCTTGTCCCCCAGGCCGTATGGGGTTCAGTGTGTCCCTCCGAGAACTCCCATCCACCCAGAACCTCAGAACGAGACCTGTAATTGGAAACTGGATCTTTGGAATGCAAGTAAGGGTCCAGGTGAGGCCATCTGGTCAAAGAACACTAGGAGCCCCGGAAGCAGGAAGAGAGACAAGGAAGGGTCCCCAGAGAGCCTCTGCAGGGGCACAGCCCTGCCACCGCTTGACATGACTTCTAGCCTCTGGAGCCTCGAAAGGACAAACATCCGCTCCTTCCACCCCCACCCCCCAGGCTGTGGTCATCTGTGGTGGCCTCGGGGACCCTCCGGCCACCACAGCAGCTAAGAAGCCTCAAGGGCCGCTCATCAAGCTGCCAGAGAGCCACGTAAAGTCACTAGGCTTGTGCTCCCTGAGCACCTGTGTGCCACAGGGCCTGACACCACCTTTGTCTTCCCCTTCTTGGAAGAAGACACCACACCCCCGAGGCCATGCCACCTGCCTGAGCTCACAAGGGCAGTAAGCCACGGGGTCAGGACCCCGGCTTGGGTCTGCAAGACCCAGGGCCTGTGCTCGCGCTGGCTGTCGCCTCCAAAAATCTGACTCCAGCCTGGCATGGCCACTGTGCATGAACCTTCCTGCGCTCACGACCCTCCTGCACTCAGCTTTCTTTCTTTTTAAAATGTTTTATTTATTTTGGAGAGAGAGACACAGCGTGAGCAGGGGAGGGTCAGAGAGAGAGATAAACACAGAATCCAGAAACAGGCTCCAGGCTCTGAGCTAGCTGTCAGCACAGAGCCCAATGCGGGGCTTGAACCCACGAAGCGTGAGGTCATGACCTGAGCCGAAGTCAGACGCTCAATTGACTGAGCCCCCAGTTGCCCCTGCTCAGCTTACTTTCTGAGCTTTACAGCGTGTGGCTTGAAGGCTCCCTCTCGCCCTGGTTATTCCCTTTGCGACCTTCCAAGTCTGTCTACCTCTTCATGGAAGGAAAAAGCTCCTAGAAGTAGAGTCTGTGTCCAGGGCAGTAGTGAGCTCCCGGTGGTGAAACGTATTCAAACAGCCAGCCTCCGGCTGGGGTGCTGGGGAGGGGATTTTCGCATAGGGTTCACATTTGACGGGGACAGTATAAACCCTATGAATTAAAACGTATATTCTGGGGCGCCTGGGTGGCTCAGTGGGTTAAGCGTCCGGCTTTGGCTCAGGTCATGATCTCCTAGTCCGTGGGTTCAAGCCCCGTGTCGGGCTCCGTGCTGACAGCTCAGAGCCTGGAGCCTGCTTCGGATTCTGTATCTCCCTCTCTCTCTCTCTGCCCCTCCCTACTCATGCTATTTCTGTCTCTCTAAACGAAATAAAGAACATTAAGAAAAATAAAAGAGAAGCCTATATCCTTCCCGGGTCCCCGCCCCCCGGGAGCAGCACCCGCACCGCGGTGCCCACCCACCCCCCGCCTCGCACCCGCGCTCGGCGTTGAGGACAATGGCCCGGGGCTTGTCGTGGTCCCCGCGGAGCACCACACCCATGGCGTCTCCGTTCAGCCGGTGGACGTTGATGGTATTGGTGGCCTCACAGGTCCAGAACAGCGTCCGGCTGTAGATGTCAATGCTGAGGTCGTGGGGTTGCCTGTCCGTGTTTTGGCTCTGGCTTGGAGAGGTCAAAACGAAGGGCTGTATGTAAAACAGGAGGAGACGCACATTGGCTACAGTCACGGGAGGCCTTGGTGTCTGAGTTCAGACCGAAAGTTATCTTGACCTTTCCTGTCAGGTGGGCACTCCCCCACGCGCCCGCTTGAGGGGGAAACGGATCCCGGAGAAGGTCCTAGAAGGGCTCTCGCCCCTCAGCTGGGATCTCCAGCCCACCCAGCAGCAAATTCCCGGCGGACTGTCCGTTCCCATCCCCCCCGGGTCCTGTTCCGGCCCCGGAAGGGCGGCCTGGTGGCTCCACAGGATCACAGCCTCCTTCCTGAGACATCTTCTCTTTTCTTGCTGATCGTCCTGGGCTCATGCTTCGGGATCAAGACCTTCAAGTCGTTATGTTTCAGTTTAAGGCGACAGGACGACAGGTGGATAGGACAGAGGTCTACCTCCGACAGCCCCTTCCCAGGGACGGGGGGGTGGGGGGGGGCCGGTGAGGACAGATTCAGGGGAGGGTGCAGGCCCGGGAGGGGATGGGGACGGGGGCGGGGGGCGGGCCCAGGAGGGGGTGCGTGGTTGACACAGTGCATGTCCAGAGCAATGGGCCAGCTGCCTCTCCCAGCAGTCGCTCTGTCTACACTCTCTGGGTCTCTGCCCTGGGAGACTTGGGAGAACTCTGCCTGACTCTGAGCCACCTGCTGTATCTCAGGGCCAAGCCCTGCCTTCCAGAACTATCTACAGAGAGTCACTGGTTTCCTGAAGTGCTGTGGGGCAAAGTGCCCAGTGTCACCCTCATCTGCCTCACAGACCCGAAGCCTGACTCCCTGGGGCATGTGAGCCCCTGGGTTGCCCTGAAAGTCCGTGTCCAGGCCCTCAGGTGATCTGACCTGGTGCGAACGGCTACCGACGGGTTGGATGAACAGTCCCTTCCTCGGAGAAGGACACCCTTACGGTGACCCTCTGACGAGCGCTCCTTGCGAACTTTTTCTCTTTACAGCAGTTGCTAAAACCAAGTCTCCTGGGGCAGAAGGGACTCCTGGCCAAAAAGCAGCTCCTTCACCAGGCCCAGCCTCCTGAACCCGGATGGAAAGGAGCACCCCCTCCCCCAACACACACACACACACACACACACACACACACACACACAGACACCCACCCACCCACCCACCCACCCCCCAGCCGCGGCTCCAGTCCCACGGGGCAGTTAGCGTGCAGCTCACATCCGGACACAGAGCGCCGGTTAATGGGCCGTGTGTCTCTGCAGGTGGTAACGCCCCCCTCCCCAAGAGCTGGGGGCTTTGGGGGCCGAGCGTCCCCTCCAACTGGGCATGTCCCTGTCCCAAAAGCATAGACTCCGACCGAAGGCCACAACCCAGAGCAACTGACAGACTGGGAGTAAAGCGAGACTGCGGCCCAGCCCTACCAGTGTCCCGGCGAAAACTGAGACTCTGGGAACAAGCACGTGGCGGGAGGTGACCCGCCGCCCACACCTCCCCCAGGCAGAGGAACGACTGGCCAGTTATGAAACCCAAACTCCGTACTAAGGCAAGACTTAACAGAATCCTATTCGAGGCCACAGTCAATACCCCGCCTCCTCCGTGGGACAAGGCAGCACCTGGCCACGTGGGGACATTGTGTTGTCACAACAGCCCGAAGACGCAGCGCCCGTCAGTGGACCTAACTGGGGTCCGTCCACCAATGGAGTGTTTTCAGGAAATTCTAACACCTGCTCCAATACGAATAAACCCCGAGGACACGGTGCTGAAGGGAAGAAGCCAGTCACGACAAAATAAATCCTGCATGGTTCCACTTCCATGAAATACTTGGAATCCAGTCCGATTTGTAGGGACAGAAAGTAGGAGGAGGCTGCCTAAGGCTGGGGGGCGGGGTGGGGGGGTGGTGTTTCATGGCGACAGGCTTCCAGGCCGGGGAGATGATGGCATCCTGGCGATGGCCGGGGGTGACGGCCACACCACGATGTGTGTACTTAGTGCCACTAAGCTGTGTGTTTGAAAATGGTTAGGACGATACCTTTTATGTATATTTACTACTATGAAGAAGCTTACTAGAAAAACGTAGCCAAAGTAGATAACAATTTAAAAACGTCATCCTTGGGGCTAAGAGAGGCCCCTAATAAAGATCAAAGCCACCAGAGGGCGGAGTTTGGCAAGATACGGCAGGAGGGCCGGATGTTTTCGAAACTAAGTAGAAACTCACAAGGTGTTTCCTAAAGAACTTCTCCTTCCAAGTCTCCCCTGCTTTTGCAGGACACCAGGAAAAAGCCCTTCGGATGAGACTTTCAGGCAATTTGCACCTGGTGCCTTTCTCAGCAGGAAACCCACCATCTACCATTAACACCTCCCGTTCTCCAAAGGACTCAAAGGGACTGTCACCTCATGGTGGAGGGATGAAAGGAACACATACCCACAGTGTCACCAGGCTCTGCTCCCGCAGAGATGATACAAAGCTGCCAAGGCTCCACTGGGACTTCATTTTTTCTAAGTTTATTTTATTTTGCGACGTGGGCGCGGAGCAGAGAGGGAGAGAGAGAATCCCAAGCGGGCTCCGAGCTGTCGGCGCAAAGCCCGATGCGGGGCTCGATCCCAGGGTCCTGAGATCATGACCTGAGCTGACATCAAAAGAGTCGGATGCTTACCCGACTGAGGCCCCCAGGTGCCCCTCGGACACAGCCCTCAGAGGACGGCTTGCTAACGTCACACCGTCACTGGATGCAGTACTTTGCCAGAAGCGACCGCGAGCTGTACACACAGCACCAGCACCCAGTTCAGGGTAGAAAGAGCCAAGTGAACTTTACAGACACAAAAATCACCTGAAAATCTGCACCCACAGCATCTCTCTGCATCACGTTGTAACGGTGCCGAGATTTCACCCTGATGACCTAAGATCCCATTCGCTTCTGTGGCTCCGGTAAAAGGAGTCCTTGGAAAGGGGCGTGGCAAGCCAGGCATGTCCATGAGTGACAGCCACATGAACACAATGCCGGCCACCGTGCCGACAGGGGGCCCCCAGGGTGGACCCCGAGGCTGCAGTGACAATGTCCTTTGTGGGACACACCCCAGAAACCTAGCGCAGGAGCAGCGGGTTCTGCCGGAGCCAGCATCCTGAACCCACGGATTTGTTGGGGTGCAGGATACACGGGGGCAGCTGGGGGCCTGACGCAGATTTCCCACCTGCCGACGCACAGTCTACCGTGAGAAAGGCTCAGGGGATGCCGAGACGGGCAGGAACGCACGAGCCCGTGCACACGCACACACGCACGCACAGCGCCCTCCATCTCCCGGGTGCTGGGGGCTGCGCCCGTGCGTGCGGGGCTCGTGACTTCCCACGGCGTGTCACATAGGCTCCCCCCATCGGCGCACGCACAGCCATGAGCGCAGCCCTGCACCCCCACACCCTCGGCAACTTCAGGTCTCGTCAAGGCGAAGCGCCGCGGTCCCTTCCGAGTCCATCTTGAACCACCGGACACATGCAGGGACACACCTTTACTTCTCTCTCCTTCACGCGTCGCTGACGGGCTTTTTGAGTGCGGGCACCTCTCCCCTTCCCCACCGCCCTGCGGCCTCACCGTGCGCTTCTGCATGTAGTGCATTTTAGGCATGTAGATGCTGCATTACGGCAAACGGGCTACGCAACTCCTGTGAACTAAAAATAAATCCAGAATAACCGATGCCAACTAGCCTTGCACAAAACCACCGTGGCAAGAAAGAGAAAAAGCGCATTTCTATGTATAATCGAAGGGTTTCACACGGCTCAGGATTATGCCCTGGGATGACCTAATTAGAACCCAAGTCGCTGTTGACACAAGCCGGGCTCCGCTGGCCCAGCAAGAGGGGGGAGGGCGCAGCGCAGAAACTGCCGTGCGGGCTCCTCGCGGAAGCGCCCCCCGCGCTCGCCAGGTACACTTGCCTGGGTCCCATCGTCCTTGGCTCGCTTGATGTTCTGGCGCCCGTCCACCCAGTAGATGAACCTGTCCAGGGGGTCGTAGTCGAGGGCCCTGACGTTCCTGAGCCCATGCAGGGGCAGGATGAGGTCCGGGCTGTGCCGGTCGTCGGGGACCACGCGGCTGATGGCGCATTTCTGGCTGAACAGCAGGAAGGTGGTGGGCGCTAGAAGGGGCAAACAGACGCGGGGCCGCGCATCAGCGTCCGGAGCCAAAGCCGGGGGCCGGAGCGCGCGCTCCCCCGGGAGAGCCAGCCGGGCTCCTGCGCCTGCCAGGCACGGCGGGGCCGACGCCGGAGGGACGTGGAGCGGCTTCCAGGGGTGGACTGCGGGGCGCGTGTTCTCCACGTCACGCGGGTCTCTGCGGTTTCAGTGTCCTGTGAGGCTTGAGTTATTCTGAAGTAGATGGCAGCTGGGTTTTAAACTATTAAGACTTAAGACAGAACGAGGGAAACCATAAATATTAAACTCCCACTTGCTGCTTGGACGAGTGTGTAACTTGCCAGATGCCTGTATATGGTCAAGTGAATTCTATGAACAATGACGCGGGTGGGGTCACTTCGTGGGGGTGTCGGTGAGCAAAACGGCCTCCGTGCAGGAACGGCACTGCTCAGGATGTGCAAGAGGCCAGCAGCACGGGCTGCAGAACTACAGGCTTGAAACAAAGTCACGGCCCCAGGTCTGCCGGCCAGAGGGGCAGAGATGTAAGTTACAGGGATCGAGTCTGGGTGACGGGTTGCCAGCCCCTGTGATTGACCCTACAAGGTCTTGCCCCCAGGGAAGGGGGACAATAGGACCAAAGGGAGCCTGACAGTAGGAAGGCCCAGGCTGGGCCGAGGACCCGTTGCTCCTTCAGGAGACAGATGTGCCGAGCCCTCAGCGGAGACATTCCGCAGGAGGATCTCTGGACATACAGACCGGTCACTGGGGAGAGCGCTCACTCACAGAGGCAGGACTAGGCCTCCAGGGAACGGGCAGCTTACGCAGTGTGCAGCCTGCTCAACCACCCAGGAACACCAAGGCGCCCAGATAAGAAGCTCCTTTCTAGGAGCACCTGGGTGGCTCAGTTGGTTAAGCATCTGACTCTTGATTTCGGCTCTGGTCGTGGTCGTTCATGAGACTGAACCCCACATCAGGGTCTGTGCTGACAAGAGTCTGCTTGGGATTCTCTCTTTCTCTCTAAAAAAAAAAAAACTAAATAAATGGGGGCACCTGGGTGGCTCAGTTGGCTCAGCGTCCAACATTGGCTCTGGTCACGATCTCACAGTTCGTGAGTTTGAGTTCCGCGTCGGGCTCTGTGCCGACAGCTCGGAGCCTGGAGCCTGCTTTGGATTCTGTGAGTCCCTCTCTCTCTCTCTCTGCCTCTCCCCTGCTTGTGCTCTGTCTCGGTCTCTCTCGCTCTCAAAAATAAATAAAAACATTAACAAGTAAATAAGTGAAGAAGACAAGACAAAGGAGGCCATGGAGCCAGCCTGGGCTGACGGGGGAGGGGCGCAGGCACAGAGCAGGACACTCACGGCTGCAGTTGCGGCTGCTGGGGTCCAGCGTGTAGTGGGAGGCGCAGCTGCAGCGGTGGCCGCCGGGGACGGCGAGGCACAGCTGTCCGCACTGCCCGTTGTTGTGCGTGCAGTCGTTGAGGCCGTCCTGGCGGGAGGAGTGGAACACCAGGATGTCCATCACGAAGTCCAGGTGGCCCTGGATGAGCGTGCGGTTCTGGCCGCTGGTCTTGTCAGCCCTCTCGATGCTGTGCAGGTTCCAGTCCGTCCAGTAGATGTAGTCGCTGTACTGGGTGAGGCCGAAGGGGTGCGGGAGGTCGTCGGCGATCACGACCCGCCCCTGACCTGCGTGGAGGCACATGGGCACGGTGTCAGCACCCAGCTGCCCACTGGGCCAGAGCTGCCTGGTGGCCTGGGTCAAGGCCAGAGTGTCCAACCACTCTGGAAGACAAGCAGGGCCTCCTGAAGCTGGAGGCCGCCCACCCTGTGACCAGGCAAGTCCCCTGTATCCCGCAAGGGGGGCACGTGCCGTCCACTCAAAGCAGAGACAGGAGCATGCGGGGCAGCAGCTGTGTGTAGGAGCCACGAGCGGGAAGCAATCCAAATGCCTGTCAGGAGCATGTCCGTCAGGGGCGTGTCCGTCAGGGGCGTGTCCGTCAGGGGCGTGTCCGTCAGGGGCGTGTCCTTCAGCAGGTGTCCATCAGTAGATGGACATTAAACATTATTGTCAGATAGACATTAAACGTGGAGCCCTGGAATCTGGGCAGCCCTCTGTAACCTTAGGAAAATTCCTGTGACCTCCCTGGGCCTCAGTTTCCCCATCAGCCTATGCTGTGATGATACTGAGGGATCCAACTAGACTCCTGGCCCAGGGCTGAGCGGGGACACGGCGCTCAGCAGGGGTGCAGGAAACGGCTGTCACCTGGGCCTCTGTGGACACGCCTATAGCAACGGCACCCGGCGTGGGAGGGACAACCCCAGGAGAGGATGAGGCTGGACCAGGCCTCCCATGGGGCCTCGGGACTTGCAGGCCAGAGGGGACAGTGCAGCGGGCGCTGAGGGACAGCCAGCGCCCCAGCCCAGGGATGGCCCATCGCCGCAGGCCAAAGCACCCGGCCAGCAGGACCCCCCGCGGGGCCCTCACCCAGCATGTCAGACGACTCGATCATGTTGGTGTCCAGGTCCGTCCAGTAGAGACGCTGGTCGGCGTAGTCGATGGTGAGGTCGTTGGCCCGGCCCACCTTGTCCACCAGTGTCATGCAGTTGGTCCCGTCCATGAAGGCCCGCACGATCCTGGGCTTCCCGCCCCACTCGGTCCAGTAGATGTACCTGGGGGACACAGGCAGGGCTCAGGCGCATCCTCTCTCACCGCGGGGCTGGGGAGGCGCACGACCACCCCATCTCCACCACCCTGGAGGAGGCCACATCAGCGACATCCCTGCAGGAAGCAGGTACGGGGTGACGCGCTTAGAGTGCCCCAGGACCTAACGTCCCTCCAGATATGGTCACCGGCTGCCTCCGGAAATCCCACAGCAGCGCTCCCTGCAGGGTTAAGTGCGAATGCACCCGTTTACAGACAAAGCGGGTGCACAGTGGGGGTGACCAGTAACAGGATACCCAGGCTGGGACACGGCTGTGGCAGAGACAAACGCGAATCAAGCCGGACAGGACGCCACGGTGACGAGGGAAGCCGGGCTGGACGTGGGCAAGTCAGGACACACAGTCCCCGTACTCGATGGGGGCAGGAAGGAAGAACGTGGGGGCCACAGGCGCTGCAGGCCGGGAAGCCCACTCAGCACTCCTGCCCCCAGGGGCCCCCCCTCCTTCCGCAGCAGCAGCTCCACAGAGGAGCCCAGACTCCAGGACCGGGTGCTACTTGTCCTCGTGCTAGGTCCTGGGCCTTTCACTCTGTCCTGTCATCCTGAAATCTGGCCTTCCCTAACAGCATGTGCCAGGCAAGGTTTGGGGTGCTCCAGGCACATCCTTGATGCTGTGAGTGGGGGGAGCACTGTGTCCGCAGCACAGAAGACCCTGGTGCAGAGGGACACACGACCCTGGCCCCCAGCCCCGGTGCCCAGAGCAGGGCCGGAGTCTGAGGGCCTCAAAGCCGGCTCCGAGACGGCAAAGTCCGGCAACAGGCAGCGGGTGACGGAGCCCAGCTCTGCTCTCCCTGGCGATGTGACCTTCAGTAAGTCACTCAGCTTCTCTGAGCCTCAGTGTCCACATCTGATAATCAGGGTCAAAGACACTTGCCCCTTGCAGTCCCCCGGAAGCTGTGCTCAGACAGCACAGGTGAAGCACCGGACACATTGGCTGCCGCTCCTTCCTCCGGCCTCAGTTTCCCCTCTGTGCAATAAACCAGATCGCTGGCCACCTCAAAGCTCTACTCACAGGGCGCCCACCGGGCAGCCACGCCCCTCGGGTCATCCCAGGCGGGCAGAAGGACGAACAAAGATGGCACTCACCCTCTGGTGGGGTCCAGGGCCAGCGAGCGGGGGTTGTCCAAGTCCCTCCACACGAGGACCTGCCGGAACTGCCCGTCCAACCGGGCCACCTCGATCCTGTTGGTGCCGGTGTCCGCCCAGTACAGGTTCTTGCCCATCCAGTCGACGGCCATGCCTTCCGGGTAGTCGAGGCCAAACTCGATCACGTGCTCCACGGAGCTGCCGTTCATGAAGGCGCGGCTGATGGTCTGGGAGCAGGGGAGGAGGCAAGGGTTAGGAACCGGCACACCCGCAGACCCCTGACCAGGAGACACTCGGCCCCCCTGGAGCGACCGCACCGACCGCGTCTGCGGCCGGAATGTCAACAGCCCGGAGTTTTCAAATAAACGCGTGAAATGCAGCCAGATTCAACTCCTGATTTTAGGGGGAAAAAAAGATTTGGCGATATTTAAACATCTACCTTTTAGATGTGTGCATACAGAGACCCTTCCTTTTCCCCAGGCAGCTTCCTTGGGAAATGTTATCCGAAGGAACCAATAAAAATGCAAAAGATGAGGAGACACTGAAACAGAAGCAAGGTTTGCGCGCAGGAGTGCTCGTGACCGTGGAACGGGCTGCGGCGGGAAAAGCGGAAACCACGACGTTTAAGATAAGGGCGTGGTTATGTAAAATGGAATTATTTCACACACCCACGCAGTCGTGTTAAAGACTTCCCAGCAGCCTAGTCAGTCACCTCCTAGAATGGGAAGTTTAAAAAAACCAGGTTACAGAATTCTCTAGAACAAATGCTGATGATCATGAGAAACACACAGTGTCAGGTGGGGTGGGGGAGGGGTCCTGAGTGATATTTATTTTCTTCTTCGCTGTGTATGTCCCCCTTTTTCAAGAAGCTCTGATGGTTTTTGGAAACAGAAAAATCTTTACGAGCCGTGTCTTATGAAGAGGAGAATAAGATCAGTGATCAGGCTGTGTTGTCTGACACTTCTGAACAGGGGTCAGCAAGCTTCGCTGTAAAGGGGCAGATAGTGAATATTTAGGCTCCGAGGGCCACACAGATCTGTTCCAACTAGGCACCGTGGAGGCACAAATGCGTGCAGATAACCCATAAGCAAATCAACATTGCCATGTTCCAATAAAACTTTATTTAAAAAAAAGAAAAACAGAGGAGTCCAGGGGCACCTGGGTGGTCAGTAGGTGAAGCATCCGACTTCGGCTCAGGTCATGATCTCACCGTTCGTAAGTTCAGGCCCGGTGTCGGGCTCTGTGCTGACAGCTCGGAGCCTGGAGCCTGCTTCGGGTTCTGTGTCTCCCTCTCTCTCTGACCCTCACCCACTCACACCGTTTCTTTCAAAAATGAATAAATGTTTAAAAAAAAAAAAAAAAGAAAAGAAAAAAGAAGAGAAGAGAAAAGAAAAAAACATTCGCTGGGGTGCCCAGGTGGCTCAGTCGGTTAAGCGCCCGACCTCGGCTCAGGTCACGATCTCGAAGTTTGTGAGTTCGAGCCTCACGTTATGCTCTGCATGCACAGCTGGGAGCCTGCTTGAGTCCCCGGTCTCCCTCCCTCTCTGCCCCTCCCCAGCTTGCGTGTGCTCTCTCTCAAAACTAAATGTTTAAAAATAACAATAGATCGATAAAATAGCTCACAGGATCAAGTTACAACAAAGATCACAGCTCTTTAAAACAGAACGGGAGACCGGTGACAGCGCCGCAGGACAAAGCTGTCCCCGTAGGACGCCTCGCGGTCTGTACCTTCAGGCTGACGTCCGTCCAGTAGATGTGGTTGTTGGACACGTCGAAGTCCAGCGCCGAGGCCTCCTTGACGCCCGGGAGCGGGATGGCCACGTCGTTGGTGGTGGTCTCCAGGGAGATCCTGTGGATGGCGGCCCTGCTGGTGAACACCAGGAAGGCCTCGGGCACGATGCAGGTCTTCATGTCGCTCAGCAGCTCCAGGCCGATGGGGCAGCCGCACTTGGTGGCGCGGGGTGTGAAGAAGCACAGGTGGCTGCAGCCCCCGTTCCCGTCCGCGCACGGGTTGGTGCCTGGAGGAGAGCACAGCAGCCCTCAGCCCCGGCAGCCCCGACGGAGAGGCGCACGCCGACCGGCCGTCGCGCCTGGCTTCATCTCCGCCGGGCGCCAAAGGGGGACACCAGGGGGGGATGGCGGACCCCATCCGGGGAAGGGGCAGTCACGGTGACCGGTGCGTACGAACTCACTCCGTCCGCCCAGCAGCCTGGGAGGCAGAGGCCATTCCCACCCCTGTGTCTCGGGGGCGGAAACTGAAGCCGGAGAGGTGGCAGGTGACACAGCGCAGGTGGAAGAATGCCACGTGACGGGACAGGTCACCCTTCCCCGGGACTGGACTCTTGGCCTACGGACCGGACCGACCCCCGATGGCCCCTCCAATCCACCACTGCTCACAGCCTCGCAAACTCGGGTCCGCCCAGGACCGCCAAAGGTCTCTCTTCTTCACGGAAGCCGACGGCCCGTGGCCCCCTCACTGACTTCTGGCCAGCCGTCCCTCTCACCTGCCGAGGTGCTGCTCAAACTGGCCTTAATTTAGTGTTAAATATTTCAGCTAAAACAAAAGGATCCTTTTCCCCATCTCTCTCCGTGAACCCTCAGATGGGAGAGACAGAAAGATGGACCCAATTTCTCAACATTAAGTCATATCCCCTGGAAACATCTTTTTGCTTAGCTGCGGGTTTTTTTAAATTTTAAATGATCACTCACAGGACAGCCTCCCATCTACGGTGGATAATCAACATGTTTTGTTTTTTCTTTAATGTTTATTATTTACTTTTGAGAGAGAGAGACAGAGCTGAGCAGGGGAGTGTCAGAGAGAGAGGGAGACACAGAATCCGAAGCAGGCTCCAGGCTCTGAGCTGTCAGCACAGAGACCAACACGGGGCTCAAACTCACAAACCACAGGATCATGACCTGAGCCGACTTTGGACACTTAACTGACTGAGCCACCAGGCGCCCCAAACAGGTAAAATTAAGTGAATCGGTCCCGTCATCCCTTGACCAGGAACGCGGGTCACCGGACAGTAAGGCCCAGCCCAGCGACACAGAGATGCCCCAGGCGCCTCACCGCCATGCCGCTGCTCCGCCGGGCACACCTTGCCGCCCCCTGTGCCCCAAATCCCAAGCTCAAGTGACCCCCCGTGCCTCCAGGCCAGACTCCCTAAAGTCCCAGCTCTGGCCACCGCCTGGCTGCAGAGCTAACTAAGACTCACTAGACAAGCACTAGATCCTCTCTGGTCACCTGTTCAGTGATCCCCCAAAGGTCTGCTGAGCACCTCCGAGGTCCAGGCGCTGGACTAAGTGCAGAGCCCGTCCCCACGGAGCCCTGACACCTCCCCTTCACCCCACCCCACCCACCACACCTGGTCACTGTTCTCTCCGGCGTGGCCCACTCGCTGCATTTGGAATCCTTTTCTTAAAGAGACAAATCAGCATAGTAAGTGAGCTTTCCGCTCACCCTGGCTTCCAGGCAGAAGGTGTGTATTTGAGTCAGGGTCCAGCGTGGCCACACCGGGCAGCGATCGCAGCCCCCCCAGCGATGAGGCAGACCCGGGGTGAGTGCTGAGCTCAGCCCCTCTCGGCCATGGGGCCATGCCTCCTCCTTCCCAGTGCGCATGGGCAGTACTGTACTGAGTGCACGGGGTGCTCCGGGCATGAAGGCACCGAGCCTGGCACACAGCAGGCACTCAGCAAACACTAGCCATTATTACAACAACAGAGCCAGAGATGCCCACGACCACCACCTAGTCAATATCCCAGGCGATCAGAAAAAAATAATAAAACAAAAAAAGCGCGGTGGAGTGGGGCACCTGGGTGGCTCCGTTGGTTAAGCGTCTGACTTCAGCCCAGGTCATGATTTTGCGGTCTGTGCGTTTGAGCCCCACATCGGGCTCTGTGCTGGCAGCTCAGAGCCTGGAGCCTGCTTCGGATTCTGCGTCTCCCTCTCTCTACCCCTCCCCTCCTCATGCTCTCTCTCTCTGTCACTCAAAAATAAATAAACATTAAAAAAAATTAAAAATATATATATACATCCACCCCTCACCATTCCCTCCTGTCCGTAACCACACATCACCGTATCCTGTCCCGCCCATCCCCAGACTGGGTGCCTGTGGACCAAAGGGCGGCACAGCCCGCGGCTTCTTCCTTGTGCCGGTCGGCACGGCTGACCGACTCACCGACAACCTTGGCAACGTTCACAGCCTTGAGCCCCATCAGGTCGGGCAGCTGGTCGATGATGACGTCCCGGCTGGCCTTGACCTTGTGCACACGCTCGATGCTGCGCCGCTGCCAGTCGGTCCAGTAGATGAAGTCCCCGAGCAGCGTGAACCCGAAAATGTGTGGCAGCTTGTCCTCCAGGAGCGTCCGCCTCTTTGTCCCGTCCACGTTGATCACCTGCGGGACGGCAGACGCAGGTGTGACCGGCCTCGGCCTGAGCCTCCTGAAGCACGGCCAGTCCCGGGACGCGCCGCTCTGCCCGCACCTTGCTGGGCCCGGGCACAGAGCCAGGTGCCACGGCTCACCAGCCAGCCGGACAAACGACGCCTGAGCAACGGAGCTGGTGCCAGGCTCACCCCACAGCTCCCCTGCCTGGGTGCGGACACTGCTGACGGCGTCCTATCCCTTCCCGCATGACCAGGTGCGGGGCTCCGGCCAGGGCGGGGGTCCAGCTGCAGCGTCGCCCCCACGCACCTCTGGCGGCATTGAATCACACTCCCGACACCGCCTCGAGTGTCAAGTCCATTACTGGATGACTAGCAGACCGCGGGCCCTGGGCAAGACCTTCCCCTTGTCTGCGGACTGATTTCTTGGTCAGGAGCAGCTGAACTCTGGGGACACTTCCGGCCCTGAGTCTGAGCCTGTGGCTCTAAGATGCCTTCTATCCACAGACCCACTAGCAGCCATCTGCTCTGAGACATAAAAACTAAATCTTTTTCTTCAAGGCTCAGGGCTGATTAAAAGCATTAACCACAAAAGCCACAGAGGAGAAAACCACCATCAGACGTAAAAACGCCTTAACCAACGGAAGCACACAACAGGGGGAGGAGGTGATTCTGGTGACAGGTGATCCTGTGGAAGCCCATGTTGAAAGGAACGCTCAGCAAAAACACAGCATCACAACTCTCCGGCTCTCAGGCCAGGATGAAAGAGACATGATGAATGAAAGTCAAGTCCCAGCAGGCCTCCTGCAGCCTGATCAGATTCCCAGCTCATCAGCAGAGTGACAAGCCCTGTGTTTTGCAGGCGGTGGGAACATAAGACAGATCAAATTCGTGCTGAACAGAAGAGACTCTGGTCATCTGCTTCTGGACAGCACAGGACAGAACTGCCAGGTCCCCCGGGAGGGGTAGGCAGCTCTGCGCCCGGCCCAGCAGGTCCCTGCACCCCGTGGACCTCAGTTTCTCCACCTGTCACCCAGGAACGTAACCAAAGAAAGAACAATGGCCCCGAGCTGAGGCAATTAAATCAGAACCAGAAGCGGGTCCGATGTGCGGCCCAGGAGAGAACACTGGGTGGGGTGGTGCCCTTGACCATGAGCGGGGGAGCTGCCAGCCCCCCCCCCCAGGAGGCGGAGCTCAGGTTGTACTGATTTCTGTGCCCATCTCTGGGCACCTGCTCCCAGCCCCTCTGGTTTCCCTCTTTCCTCGGCCGAGAGTAACCGGGTCTGGGGGAGCAGTGGTCCACACCTGCGGTTAGTTCATGCTACAAAGGATAGCATCCACGTCTAGAAAAAAAAATCATTACTGAAGCTGTAATATACCAAAATGTCAACACCACCTTTAAGAGGCTTTTCTCTTCCTTCACTATTTCCGTATTTTCTCAATTCTCTTGAATAACTGAATTCCAGACATAAATAAATACGTGTTCTGTTGATCTGGGGCAAGAGAGTACAATTTTCCTGACTCAGGAACAATGAAAACGAGCCCCCGGAGGACACGGGGCCAGCCAGGGTGATGGCCCCGGCTGCCAGCCCCTCGTCTCTCCCCTCCTCTGCCCCCTCCTCGGCCGCCCAGCGCGCCCGCCGCCAGGGAGGGGCAGGGTCCGGCACAAGGAGCCCCTCCTCCGCCCCACCCCCCTCCGCCCCGACTAGCAGGCCCTCAGGACTCCGATACTTGAGAAAAAGAAATGATCCCAAAGTGAGTTTTTCACGGCAGCTCGCGGCACGCCAGGAGCAAATCCAGCCCGTCCGGAAAAGATACCTCTGCCGGACGGGGCCTCTCCCCAGCCCCGGAGCACCCGAGACTCGGCTGGGAGCACCCACGTCTCCACAGTGCAGATTTCCCAGAGGCCTGAGCGGCGCTGCGGGTGCGGAGACGGGGCACCGCGCAGGGCCCATCGGACTCCTGCGACGGGGCAGGTCCGCTCGGAGGTCAGGAGTAACGGAATCGAACGTGAACGCCCGGGAACGGCGCAGCCAGGGGGGGAGACGGACCCTCCAGCCGGGGCGCCGGCAGACTTCTCCCGCAAAGGCTCGCAACTCTGTTCAGCCCCGTGGCCGCACGGTCCTTGCGGCGCCAAGAACCACCAGACAGAGCGTGCGGGCGCACCGCTGTGTTCCAAGAGAACGTCGTTGGTGCAAAACACAAATAACTCTGTAGACACCGAAGTGTGAAGTTCATGTTGTCACACGTCATGAAATACCACTTCTATATTTTTTTCAATCATTTAAAAGCATAAAAGCCATTCTCAGTTTGAGGACGGTACCAAAAAGAAGGCAGTCTGGCCCACGGGCTGTAGTCACCCCCCCCCCCCGTCTAGAACAGAGGTGCCTGTGCCCTTGACCTTCCAGAGAAGGAACCAGACATCTCCGGGAAGTTACAGAAAATCAACCATGCAGACACCAAAGGCAGCCGGGGGCCGAGCTTGCTCTCCCTGACCCATGGCTTCTGCCCTCCTGGCCCCTCCATGCTCCCAAAGAAGACCGCCCTCAGCCGAGCACCGAGGGGCAGACCCCGCACGGGTCTGCGGGGAGGCCCACAAAATGCGGCCCCCAGAAAGTCACCTGAGCTGCAATTTGCTTACACTGAAATCTCCGTTCCCGCTGACTTAGTCATGCAAAGAGGTATGAGCCCAAGAACAACCCTTTGAAAGCACAGGTTTAAAAGAAAAAGATTTAGTTTCCTTTTTAAATAAGAAAAACTTTATTTAACGTTTATTTATTTTGGAGAGACAGAGACAGTGCGAGCAGGGAAGGGGCAGAGAGAGGGAGACACAGAATCGGAAGCAGGCTCCAGGCTCTGAGCTGTCAGCACAGAGCCCGACGCGGGGCTCGAACCCACGAACCGCGAGATCATGACCTGAGCTGAAGTAGCTGTTTAACCGACTGAGCCCCCAGGCGCCCACGACTTCTGTTTTCTAATAAAATAATTATCACCGTTAGACGTAAACCCCGAAATTAAAACCGCCATGGTTATTTTGTTCCACGTAAAAAAAAAGACCTTAGACACACACTGCAGGGACGTGCCCAGGCCTCCGCTGCCCAGATGCCCCATGCTCTCGCTTCTGCCCTGGGGGGCGAGGCCCACACAGCCAGCAGGCCTCCAAATCCGCACTCACACGCTGAGTACTTATTCTGGTTGTAGCCGAGGTCACCCCCATCGACTCGGGAAACGTCCGGAGCAGGGAGATGGACAGACTTCTAACTTCTCGGTCCGTGATTTACCCTCAGCCCGCCCGCCAGCCTGCACTGCCGGGTCCTCCGTCTGAGAGCCTACCGGGATGCCAGAGGTCAGCTGCAAGGGACCCAAACAGCCGCTGTCCCAGCTGGAGACAGCAGGGGGCCTCGGAGAGCCCAGATGATGGGGGGC